>NC_080859.1:22180913-22492209 GCF_030435755.1 Ochotona princeps | reverse complement strand
TTGTGTGCAATATCCCCTCTTCCATTGAGGATATTTGATGTAAAGGAAAAAAAAAAAAAAAACAAAACTCAGTTCCACAATAAAATACAAAAGTGGCAAAAGTTTGCGTGTCTGTCTGCTGTGCTGACTTCGGCTTTTTTTCTTTTGGGGCACATCTGTCCGCAGGGCACAGCCTGAGTCCCAGGGGACTGTATTCTTGGGTTGCTGGCAAACAGCCTATAGGGTCCTGATACTGATTTTTCCAGTGATCAAACTCTTTATCCCTTGTAGCCAGGCCCGAGAGACCAGTAGAGGCTAGGAGAAAAACCAACAAGGGCAAGCCGCAACGCAAATGTCTATTGCCTAAGAAGCAGTTCAGGCAGAATTTCCTGCACCAGCAAATAGCAAGTGAAGAGTCTGATTTTGATCTGAACTCTGCCATGCGCAGCCTGCTACCCGAGTCACTATATCCCTCTGGAGTGCCTTGTTTCCAGGGAAAGTGAGAGCATTGGCCGTGATGGTCAGATTCCACGGGCCCTGCTGGGTGGCCTTGAGATGATGCTTAGTCCCTTAGCGCTTTTTTCCCCCCTCCTGATTGTAGAGTACGCTGTGTCATCCAACATCAGGTGCTGTGGAGCTGGCTCACACCCAGGAGCTGAAAACTGGCCAGGAGGAGTGATCTATAACAAAGCATGCCAAGAAAAGAGCATTTCCCTTCTGTTCTCCCCAGACTTTGACCCTTGAACCTGGCAGTGGGTTATACCTAGATTGGGGGAGGGGGCGGATTTAAAAGTGAGCAAAGCATAATGGCTGAGCTGCTTGGGGGGGAGACAGACCAGCAAAAAGGTGATAGGAGCTCCCACTTGGATGACCCAAGGAAAAGCCCAGAGGTGACCACGTCCAGGATCCCAGCTCTGAGTCCTGGGGTGCATGTGTGGTGGTGGTTGTGGGGTGAAGGGCATTCCCAGGGAACAAATCCCAGGTAGAGGCAGCAGCTCACAACAGCAGCGGGGGGCGGCACATCCTGGGGAGCAGTGATCTCCAAGGGAGGCCCCTTGGAGCCTGTATCAAGGGGGACTAACCCCATCTCAGTTCACCCAGCACTGCCCAGAACAGGGGAGCCCTCGGGGGTTTGGTCACCCTAACTGACCCTTGCCCAGTTTACGACCAACTCCTTGCTGACCTAGACTCAGTGGATGGAGACAAGGCGATCTCTTTCCAGCTGACGTTTTATACATAAATGTTGCAGAAAGCTTTCTTTTTTTCCCGTTTGACCAAATCAATCAAGTCTGTAGAGGTCCTACGATTGTTTCTTCTCTGTGTCTGTCCCTGGATGCTGTCTTGTGCTCTTACAATGTGGTCTTTTCACAAAACCCTGACTCCTGAGTTCTTGGCATCTTGCGATATTCCAGCTCATCGGTTCTCAGGGAGCTCTCCACACAGCAACGGACCACAGCTCCAACGTCACGGTTCTGGACATCCCCGCTCTGAGGGGCAACAGCAGCTCCTGGGAATGCAACCTCAGGGTTCAGTGTCACGTGTGAACCGATAATAACTCCTTCCTGATCGGCGAAGTCATTCCCAGTTGCCTATTAAGACCTCCATTTGGAAGAAGTCTGATATTGATTTCCGCAGTACCACAAATCAAATCTCACATAATCCCCCTCTCAAGGCTGCTTCTCCCACTAGACTTTCATACTTCAGTCAATGGCAAACCTGCACAGCTAATCCATAATATAGTGAACACACAGCAAACACATAATTCCAATTTTTTTCAGATAGAAATGTGGCCCATTAGCATAAGTGCTGGTTACCAAATCCTAGTCCCATTCCTTCTCCCCACATACTGTTGCTAGCCTGATTTCAGAGCATCATTATGTCCTGGGTTCTTGTCACAGCCTTCTAAATCCATCTTTCTCTTTTCCAGTCCTCCCGTCATACTCTCCGTGTTGAGTATTCTATTTTCTGAAAGTGTCACATCAGATGGCTCAACACCTTCAGGCAGGTGCTGCTCCCCAAGGAAATGCCAGTGTCTTAACGAATGGGCCACATCCATCCCCTTTTACCTGTTGCCTCTCAGGTACTCTGGCTGCCATCACATGGTACTGCTGGTGTCTCTCCTTAGGTGACTTCATGGTTCTCAAGCTCACCCCAGGAGCCTTTGTGCAAAGAACACCCTCCAGGAAGGCTTTTCCTAAGCAGCCTGCTCTAAGTTGCAACCTCTCCCACTCAGCTAGCATCCTTGCTTTGTCTCATTATGACTTCCCATCGTATGACATATCACACACTTCAAGCATTCATCTCCCTCCTCAGAATGAAAATGCCACGAGGAGAGGGTATCTTCCTCCCTTCTGTTCATTGTTGTATCCTCCGTAAGTGTCGCATAGTCCCACAGAGTAGATGTCCAGCTACTGCTTGTTGAGTGAGTGAAGGAGCCAGTGGACTGTCTCAGGTTGCACACAATGTCAGAGTTGCAAAAAGGGCTCTGACACACCTTGGTTCAAACACCATCCTTGCCACATTCTGACTGTATGGGCCGGGACAATCATTGAAGTCTGTTCACTGCTCTGTACCCCGTGCATGATAATCCGTGCCCTCTAGTCTTGCTGCGAGGATGAGAGCAGGCGTTGAATTAAAATAAAAAAAAAATGAGAATTCAATGAGGCATCATTAGCATGATTTCTGCAATCAAGAGTGGGTGTGTGGCTTCTGGTAGGCCAGTTCCTGGGAAACATATCCGGGCCAGGGATTCACTGACCTATCCCTGGAGGAAACTTGTAATGGGCATGCTCGGTCCATTTCACTTGCCATTATGAGTATATTCACTTCTGAGGGTATTTGGAAGGTTGTAATGTTAACTCTACACCGATGCAGCATCCCGGCAGCCGACGCACTGAGCAGCTCTCCTGCCTCTGGGCTCATCAAAGGGATGCACTGTCCCTTGGTAAGTCTCTGAGTCCCCATCTTTGACCTAGCCATGAGAGCCTATAACGGAATTTATTTTCAGACGCTTTGGCAAGAATGCATTCATTCTTTTCTGAACACATCCAGGTTAGAACTGGAGTCTCTTAACATTTATGCCCAATAAGCACATAGCCTCAATAGTATTTGGGTTTAAATAAGGATGCCAGCTGCTCACTGCCATGGTCACAGGCACAGCCCTTGTGTTCTGCTTGGATTTCCTTATCACCCAACGGGCAGTGGCAGGCTGACAGCACAGCAGTGGCCAAGGTCAGCCAAGAGGCCCAAGGCACAGCGCAGAGGAAAGGCTGCCCTGGAGACTAAAACGCAATTTTCTCTACCTATGTAGGTAGACAGCATTCCTCTTTCCCCATTTTCTGAGGGTTTTAATCATTTATCATCTTTGGGGTTTGAACAATTGATGATAATAGATTGCCCAGGACATGTCTGTACGTGTGACTCACTGAAGTCAGACAGCGCCGTGTAACAGGTCACTCCATCCTCCTTCATTTCGGAGCCCAAGACTTTGGACGCAGTTACACTCAGACAACATTGTACAAACACGCCCTCCCACTCCCCAGTGGTCCTTGTTTAGAAAGAAAACAGCCCACGCACATCACTGTATATTTTATGTTTTCAGACATAGGAAAAAGCTAGTACTGATTATTTTTCTAGCTTGAAAAATGTCACTTGTAAATGAGATATTTGCCACCAGAATTCTTTGGTTGTATTTACATCAGCATTACAGTCTGGGATGACTTGCCCCTATGCCCAGGGCCAGGGTTTCTAACATTTGGTGCTGGAATGTTCCTTGCTGTGGGAAGCTGTCCTTAGCAGCATTCTTGGCTACTATTCAATAAGAGCCAACAACAGCCCTAGATGTGACAACCAAAAATACTTTTACAGGATCGGTGCTCAGCCTAGCAGCTATGGTGCCTGGGTCTTGCATTGAAGAGCCTGGTTAGAATCAAATCCCGGCTCAGGCTCATGCTTCTGGTTTCCTGCTAATATAGATTTTGGAAGGTGTTCGCAAAGGCTCAAGTCATTGGGTTCCTCTCACCTACATGGGAGACCCTGTGAAATCAACAAAGCAAGAAACTTCCAGACATTTGTGAATATCCCAGGGAACACAACCATTGCCAGTCAAGAGCCACAGTCCTGGCCTTACCCCGGAGGTGATTTGCAGACACAGTCCTGCTAGAGGACGGAGAGCTTTGGGGTCACAGGACTGTGCTGCCACTGCGCTAGGAGCGGGCCAGGAGCGTGCCTGGAGTTCACGCCTAGCTACCCGGTCGCCTTGTCTCTCAGCGCACATTGAGGCAAGCTCCGTCACCGCACAGGGCCCCAGCAGGAACAAGCCCAACCTAAGCCTCGTGGTTGGCTTTTCTCGCTTCTCCCATCTATGCTGTCCTCTAGGTGTGCCTTTGTGGGATCACCTCCAGCTAAGGTACTTGCCCTCAAATGTTCAACTCCTTTCACACACTGAGCAGCAAACTCCCAAACTTGTGGGGAGCGGTGTGGCCTTTTCAGGCGAATCTAGGGTTGACCCTGGCTCTCTAACTCGGAGAAGCTGACCCTGGCCTTGAGCCTTTGTTTTACTCACCTCAAAGAATGGAGCTATAAGAACAATTGTTTTCTCAGGGGTTGAATAAGATCATGCCTGTGTGAGTTGACTGAGGCACATAACCGTAAAAGATAAAAAAAAATACATTATTGGAATCTGTGGATTATGAGGTTTGTGTCATGGTGGCATAGGGTCCCAATTTTCTGTGTTGAGGCATGGGAGGGGAGGCACTGAGAAGATTCTGATACCACCCACCTCCCCCCACCAACTTCCCATCCGGTGACCATGACCGCTCTGGGCTGCAGGATTTCAAGAGGCTTCTTTGTATCACATTCACCCCCCAGTACCACATGGTTTCTAGCACCTGAATGTTCATGTTGGAAATTACAGCTCAGCTGGAAGACGTTCAGCCTGATAAAATGATTCATTTAATAAACACTTATGAGCATCCTTGAATATGGTAATGATTGCCCTCTCTTAAAAGTTACTGAGAGGGAGAGTGAGAAGTACTCTCATCTCTGGTTCACTCCCTAAATGGCCACAAGGCCCAGAGCTGGGCCAGGCTGAGCCAGGAGTGTGTGGAACTTGTTCCTGGTCTCCAACATGGGTGCAGGTACTTGGGTCAGTTCCCGCAGATTTCCTAGGTGCGCTATTAGAGAGCTGGATTGGGAGCAGAATAGCAGGGATTTGAACCGGTGCTCATACAGGATGCCGGCACTGCAGACTGACAACCTGCTGCACCCCAGTACTGGCTCCAGTGACTACACTCCACAGGGCTACAACCATTAGCAACAGGGTGCCTGTCTTCTTGGAGTTTACAGTTTGGTGCCGGGCTGGGCCTTCGGCACTGGTACACCAAATCCCGTATGAAAGTACCTGGTTCAAGTTCTGGCTCCTCCACTTCTTTTTTATTTTTTATTTATTTTTTTAAGATTTAATTTTTATTGGAAAGTCAGATATACAGAGAGGAAGATCTTCGGTCCATTGATTCACTCCCCAAGTGGCCACAATGGCTGGATCTGTGCTGATCCAAAGCCAGGAGCCTCTCCCAGGTCTGCCACGCAGGTGCAGGGTCCCAAGGCGTTGGGCCACAAGCAAGGAGCTGGATGGGAAGCGGGGCCGCCGGGATTAGAACCAGTGCCCATATGGGATCCCGGCGTGTGGAAGGTGAGGACTTTAGCCGCTAGGCTACTGTACCTGGCCCACTCCTCCACTTCTGATTCAACTTGACACTGTGAGTGTCCTAGGAGGCAGCAGATACTGGTTCAAGTACCGGAGTGTCTATCACCCACAGGAGACGCAGGTGGAGTAGCTCCCAGCCCAGGCCTGGCTGTTGCATTTGGGGAGTGAACCAGCAGACAGACGCTTTCTGTCTCTCCCTCTCTTTCTTCTGCTATTCAAATAAAATGAAAATAAACTTTAAAGTCTAGTGTTGGCCTCACCTGAATAATCAATCAAATCCATAAAATGGAGATGGGATGAACTTGAAACATGTGGACGGGGAGAGCACACGGAGCAAAGCTGCAGTACCTAGGTTGTCTTGGCAACCACGGGGAAGGACTGGATTTCAGGGAGGCAGGCCTGCTGCAGGGATGCCAGGGGCTGCAGGAAGCCACCCTGGGAAGGCTGGCGCTCCGCAGGGGCAGCAACCGCACTTCACTTTCCAAGAAGTTTGGTGATGAAAGGAAGGACTGTAACAGGAGAGGGGCAAGGCATGGAAGAACAAGAGGATTTTTTCTTTTTTTTTTTTTTTTGAGAGAATGAGATTCCCAATTAAGATTGTCTCCTGGGAAGAAAACATGAGGAAGGCATGATGCAAGACGGAAAGGAAACGCTTGGTGGTTCTGGATCAATACAGCAGGTGTGTGGTCAGAGTCGCCATCACAAAGCCTAACTTTGGAATGGGGGAAGGGCTATCTGGGAACAGGAGCGATGCTGGAGAATAACCAGGTAGGGCATCCTTCAGAAAGGACAGAGCGGGGGCAGGGGCTCCTGTTCCCAGTTCCTCGGAAAGTGTTGGGGACTTCTGCAGGGAGCAGAGCTGCGAAGGGGAAACCAGAGGATTGCCGAGTTGATGAGGACGGTCAATCTCAGCAGCCTATGAGCACAACTGTGCATACCAACGCTTCGCATGTCAGAAGCAATCACAAAGAAACTGCCCGTGTGTCAGAACAAAGTGTCCCAAACTGGGCTTTTAACGGGACTACGTTCTGTGGCTGGAGGTCAGGAACCAAGGTGCTGGGAGCAGGACCATAATCTCTCTGATGGTTCTAGGGCCATGCCGTGGCATCCCTCCACTACTCCAGTCATGGGATAGTGTTTCCTCCATGCTTGTCCACCTCCATGTCTGAATTCTGCCTTTTTAAATGTCTTAATGGGCCTGGCGTGATGGCTCAATCCTCACCTTACAAACACTGGGATCCTATATGGTACGAGATCGTGTCCTGGCTGCTCCACTTCCCTTCCCGCTCCCTGCATATCACCTGGGACAGCAGTAGAGGGGAGTCCAAACCCTAGGTACCCTGAACCCATGTAGGAGAATCGGAAGAAATGCTTGGCTTTGGATTGCTCTGCTGTTGCAGCAAATTTGGGAGTGAACCAGCGGATGATCTTTCTCTTCTTCTCCCTGTAACTGATCTCCCTTTGCAGAAATCTAATTTTTTTTAAAGTTTATTTTTACTTGAAAAAGGGAGGAGGAGACAGGGATACACATGAAAACAATCTTCCATTTGAAGATTCATGCCCCCAGTGCCCACAGCAGCTAGCCCAGGCGGAAGCCCAGCCAGCGCTGCCTCCCCGGGTGTGCGGTGGCAGGAAGCAGGACTGGAAGCAGAGGAGCCTGGACTCAAACCAGGCATTCCAATATGAGATACAAATCTCCCACAAGTGGCGACTGGACCAACTGCACCTGTCAATCAGCACCAGGCAAACTGCATGAGGTCCAACCTTAATTACCGCCTTTATGGAGACCTTATTTTCTATTACTAAAGGCAGATCTTTAAAAAAAAAGATTTATTTATTTTTTATTGGAAAATCAGATATACAGAGAGGAAGATCTTTCATCTACTGGTTCACTCCACAAGTGGCTGCAACGGCCAGAGCTGAGCCAATCTGAAGCCAGGAGCCCAGAGGCTCTTCTGGGTCTCCCATGAAGGTGCAGGGTTCCAATGCTTTGGGCTGTCCTTGACTGCTTTCCCAGGCCACAAGCAGAGAGCTGGATGGAAGTAGGGCCGCCGGGATACGAAGTGGCACTCATCTAGGATCCTGGTGCATGCAAGGCAAGGACTTTAGCCACTAGGTTACTGCGCTGGGGCTTAAGGGCAAATGTTAAGGTACTGGGGGCCAGGGCTTCAATATACCTTTTATATCATTGAAGATTTATTTGAAAGCACAGTTACAGAGGGAGACAGGTCTTTCATCTGATGGTTCATTCCCCAAAGAGTCACAATTGCTGGGCCTGGGTCAGGCTGAAGTGAGGGGTCAGGAGCTTCTTCCCATCCTCCCACACAGGTGGCAGGGGTCCAAGCCCTTGGGCCACTCTCCATTTCCTTCTCAGGCGCACTAGCAGGGAGCTGGACTGGAAGTGGAGCCATCTAGACTCGAATGGGTGTCCATATGTGGTGCTGGCATTGCAGACCGTGGGTTCACCTGCTATACAATGTCATCCCCTCAACAGATTCCCCCCCCCCCCCGGTGATGCAACTCAAGGTGGGTCTTGGATAAAGGCAGGGAGATACGATGAAAGATGTCAATGAGATCACTGTGTGGGAAAGGTGCCCAGGGGTCCAGGTTGGGAAGGGGCAGGAGGGGATAGGGCAAGCTGATTCTGCAGAAGTGTGGCCCAAGGACTGGGGATGGAGGCTTGCTTCTGACAGGTAACTGGGAGGGCAGGGGCTCACAGGGCTGGGTCCTCCCACAAAGCCAGGGTCCCCCGGGCAGCAGTAGGGGTGCATCAAAGGGAAGTGGTTGATGGTCTGAAGCTGTCAAGGACGTTGGGTGAGTGCTGCCCCTCAGGAGGTGAGGGCACAGCTAAGGGAAGATGAAGAGTTCCTGAGTGAAATGGGGGCTCCTGAGGCCTGGGGAGTAGGGAGGTTCCTGTTGGGATGGCAGCGAGGCCTCTGGGCAGGACTGGAGCATGGGGCAATAGGGTTAGAGAGGGAAGAAAATGAAGCGACAGTTCTGAGCTGAAGCATCGATCAGATGTTCACTTGGTGGCATCTGGTTACCCAGCAAAGATGTATCCTGATTCCCAACCCCCCCCAAAAGATTTATTTATTTATTGGGAAGGCAGATTTACAGAGAAGAAGACACATAAAGATCTTCCATCCACTGGCTAACTCCCCAAATGGCTGCAATGGCAGAGCTGAGCCAATCTGAAACCAGGAGCCAGGACCTTCTTCTGGGTCTCCCACACAGGCGAAGTGTCCCAAGGCTTTGGGCTGTCCTTTATTGCTTTCCTAGGCCACAAGTATGGTGCTGGGTGGGAAACTGAGCAGCCAGGACACGAAACAGTGCTTATATGGGATGGTGGAACTGCAAGGCGGAGGATTAGCCTGTTGAGCCAGTATGCTGGCCCCTCACTTCCGTCTTGAATCTTTCTCCCAACACAGGGGACTGGCTGAAAATGACCTGCTCTCGGTCAGCCTGTGTCAAAGCTGACTCTTGCTCTGGCCCGCCAGTGAGGCCCAATGTGGCTTCATCAGCGTGAAGGGCCCTGTGCTGGTGCTGCCCGTGGGGCCGCATGGAGGTCCACGCAGGGCAGGGTGGCCTCACCTCACTGCACATGAGCTCTGTCCCCAAGGCCACAGAGTGCCACCTAAACAGGGCAGTTCCACTGGTGGGAGAAAGGCTGGTGTTGCTGTGAGCATGCCATAGCTCCACCTCCAACGCCGGCATCCCACATGAGCACAGGTTTGCATCTCGGCTGCTCCACTTCCCACCCAGCTCCCTGCTTGCGGCCTGGGAAAGCAGTGGAGGACGGCACAAAACCCTGGGACCCTGCACTCACATGGGGGACCCAGAAGAAGCTCCTGGCTGCTGGCTTTAGTCTGACCCAACTCTGGCCACTGTGGCCATTGGAGGAGTGAACCAGCATATGGAAGGACTCCCTCTCTGTCTCTGTCATTTTGCATTTCAAACAATAATAATAATAACAATAATAAAAAGGCAAGGAGACACAGCCCACATGCACTTCCATAGAATTCCTGGCCCTCAACCCTGGCCACTGGAGTCACTGGGAGTGAGCCAGCTCTCCTGATGTTGCTCTGCCTTTGAAATAAAAAATTAAACAAACAAAAAAAATCTTAAAGGATTAAGTGCTTACTGTTAGTGGTGGTGCTGATGTTACAGTCTGATGGGAAGACCGAACACCTGTTACTCAAAATGCCAGTCACAGATACGCGAGAGTCCCTCTCCCCCGTGAAGAACACACTCACCCCAACAACGCCAGCACATTTATTTCCACAGGTTCTTGACAGGAGAGCACAGGCCCAAGAGATACCGGGCAGGCAACATCACGCAGCGAGCAGCTGCAGAGGGGCCCTCTCCGGCCCCTGCTCACCCTTGCTTTCTGCGGCATGGGTGTGCACAGGCTGTGCGCATGTGTACTAATGGCTCATTTCACGGGTCTGTGAGCAAGCTTTGGAAAAGATGACCCCGACATGGTGAAGGGGCACTGGCTTTCCACCACCCTCAGACACGACGGAGGGTGCCTGCAATTTGAAGTCCACAGGGCTCACACTCGGGTTTGCTCCTAAACTTCTCCGCGCACAGGCCTGGGAAGACGAGGCATAGGGGAAGGCAGAGTGTGGGCTGGTGGGAGCCCCCCCAGCCGGCTCTCGGGGGACCCTGGTCTGATGTGTCTGGGCCGGGAGGGTTGCCTCTCAGCCAGAACTTCTCCTTCACCGGTGCTGGGTGCTACTGCGTCCCAGGAGCTCCCTGAGGGTACAGAGCCGGCGCTGCACTCGGACCGCTTGCCATTTCCAGTCCCCTGCCCTTGCCGGCCTGTGGACGGGTAGTCACGGCCTGCTGACCGTGAACATCATGGTTTCTGCACCTCACGCGTCTGCTCTCAGAGCGGGAGCGGCTGCCGCCCCCTGCTGCTGGGGCTTGAGGGATGCAGAGGCCTTGGCTGCTTGCCGGGCCTGGTGCTCCTTTCTCGCGGCCTCCCTCTGTAGCTGCTCCCTCTGGATCAGCTGCACCCGCTCCTGCTGCCACTGCTGTTGCTTGAGCGCGTAGGCGGCCAGGTCCTCGGCTTCGCAGGTGGGCAGCTGCTCCTGTACAAGCTGGGTGGTCAGAGCCAGAAGGCTTTCTGACTGCACTCTGCCCAGAGCATGAAGTTTGGACTGCAAAGCCTGTCAGTAACAAGAGAAGAAAAGGGGTTGGGGTTGCAAACAGAGGAGAGTCAGTGCAAAAGGGCACACACTTGCCTGTGGAAGAGGCACGCCTTTCACCAGGGCACTGTTAGCTCTGGCCACTTTTGCTGACCCAGCCATGTCCCGGGGAGACACCACATGCTCCTCCTCCCGCTGTGCTCAGCAGCCGTGTGAGCTGTGACTTCCAGGTGTTGTTTCTTGCCCTAAGCCACCGAGACAGCACAGGCGTCACGGATCCCTACTGCTCTCTTGGTCCAGATCAAATCAAGCCGAATCAGATGCCAACAAAAATGGTGGACACCTGATGAAACTCCCCTATATTGTATTTCAGAGAATCCGAGCCACTGGCCTTCCGAGCGCTCCTTTCCACAGAGGGAGATGTCGTAGGGGGCTTCTTGCCAAAGGCCTGAGACAGCTCCTGGCAGTACCCGCTGCGTCACGAGCTTCCACCTGCTGTGCCCCTACAGGTCGGCCTGGGTATGAAATGGCAGCCCGGGAGGGTCACTGTGATATTGTTGGAAGAGTATGGCATGAAGATACAACCACGGCCTACGACACAGCCTGGCCTGCCGCAGCCAGCAGGCGGCAAGCGCCTGTCTCTCCTCCTTCTCTGAATTTCATACAAATACGTGTTTATAAGACTGCTGGCCAAGAACTGAATGCGGGCAGATGTTCTATGGGACGCAAGGGATGGGTGTGGCCACCTTGCTCAATGTGAAGGTCATGAATGGTGGTCTAGGGGGCTAAGCAGATCTTTTCTTCTGCCAAACTTGGGCAGAGTTGAGAGGAAAGATGTTGCTTCACCGGCAGTAGGTGTGCCCAGGAATGTGGCTGCCCTTCCCCGTCTTGTTCTAAGGCGAGCAAGGACTCTGCAGAAGCGCTGGGAGAAACAGCTGCTGAAAACACAACAGAACGCCCCTGGTGGTTCAGGGAGGCAGGCTTCCTGTACAACTCCTGAAGGTGTGCCTGCAAAGATCTGGCAAAGTTTATGACCATCAGCCTGCAAGTGTCACAGGGGGTCAGCTGGCACGGTGGGGCACAGTGCAAGCAGGAGGAGATGGAAGGTGCGAACACGAAGCCAGGCTTTCTGCCCTGCCTCTGCCCACGGGGCTGAGACGTCCTGCTGTCTTCCAGCGCCCCAGATGCCACACAGTCATCCAGGCCTGATCTGCTCGAGCACATCCATTCCTTTTGGAGCTACTTCCTGTGGGAGGCAGCAAACATGTAATCTGATATCTGGCTCTTAACACGCCGTGCGTGACACAATGCATGCAATACTGGCTGCCTGTCACCCCGGCACAGGAGCAGGTTTATGCAGAGCTGAGACAGCCTGCACTCCCTGCTGGCTCACCTTAAACTGTTCCAGGTACTGGGGAAGCTTGGACTGCTCGGTCTCCTCTATGTCCATGTGCTCCACCAGGTGGACAGGGCCCAGCTTGTCGTCACTTTCCTGGGGCTGCTCCTCGGCGGCCTCGGCGGCTGGAGAAGTCACGGCCTTCAGCACTGTGTCCAGCACCTCGAGCTGCAGTACACAAAGATGGTAGGGAGCATGCGTTGGGTGTTCCTGACGCTCAACGTGAGCAGGAAGATGGACAAAAACAGGACCTCGAAAACCAAGAAGTTTCCTAACACTGTAGGAAATACATATGGAGATATTTGTACACATGACAAGTACCCTATGCAGTGAATGGCACAGAAAACTTAGCATCAATTAAATGACAGATAGGGCCCAGTGCTGTAGCCTAGTGGCTAAAGTCCTCACCTTGCATGCACCGGGATCCCATTTGGGCATTGGTTCTAATCCTGGCAGCCCCACTACCAATCCAGCTCCCTGCCTGTGGCCTGGGAAAGCAGTGGACGATGGCGCAAAGCCTTAGGACCCTGTACCCACATGGGAGACCCAGAGGAGGCTCCTGGCTCCTGGCTTTGGATCAGCCCAGCCACTGCAGCCAACTGGGGAGTGAAACATCGGACGCGAGATCTTCCTCTCTGTCTCTCTTCCTCTCTGTATATCTGACTTTCCAATAAAAATAAACTGACCTTTAAAAAACAACAACAACAACAATGATAAGCAAGCTGGGAATCATGTGCCAAAGCGGAGAACAGAGTCCAATGGACCTACCGCTTCTCCGCTCAGCTTGGTGTCTTCAGGAGAGGAGGCCACCGTTGCCATCACCTGCAGGGCTCGGTCAAGGTAGCCTGGCTTCCATATCAGGGGCATGTTGTGGTACACGGCCCGCAGCCCTCGCTGCAACTCCACCTTGCCTGGGGCCAAAAGGAACAATACAGAAGGTCTGGCCACGTCACCCACCTTGTCTGCAACTAAGGCCTTGAAAAAGCACAATTGAATATGTCTCTGGCAGCTGCAGACACAGGGAAAGAGTCTTTTATCTGTACCCAGAGCCTTGCCACGCCCAGGGACCCGCCGACATTGCAGGAGGATGGAGGAGGTGATGACATTCACCGGCTCACTTTTTAAGACAAACTCGTGCCTGTGTAATCTGGGCTGGCGGAGAGCCTCAAGTGGATGTCAGGCCCCAGGGCCCCAGCAGAGGTCGTCCGACCTGCCTCTGAGTGGGAGTTCCCTGAGCAAACAAGTCAGCTGAAATCCTATTTCTGTTTCAGCAACGAAACCCTCATCCTACAGTGAAAATCTTGTCAACACAGGCAAACGCTTCCCGCCAGCAAATGCTTGACATGTTTCAAAATAACTCCAAAACAGCCGTGTCCTTAGGAAGACAGAAAAAAACCCAAACCAAAACAAACAAAAAACAAAAAAGCCAAAAAACCAACTTCCTTGTCTTCCCCCTGAATTGAGTTTTGTCAGTTGTGAAGCCCTGGTGTCCTCCTGGGCCTGGTGGATCACAGGACATGGTGGCTTCCCTCTGCACATGGAGCTGGAGATGCGGATGGCGGACGGAGGGCAGGAGAGGGGCAGCCTGCACGCCGGAGCAGAGCCCCTCCCACCTCACTGTCCAAGGTCACCCTGAGGTGCCGCATCTTCAATCTACCGCCACCTGGAGGGAGGATTTGAGCAAGCTATTGCAGGACAGAAACCGACAAAGCTGCTCAGGTGGCAGCTAATTTTAGACCTTTAAGGTGCTTGGGGCTGGACACAGTCATGTCCCCAGCTGCCACTTCCGCCAGGGCTGCAGCAGGCTCCGTGGCAAGTGCAAAGAGCTTGAGTTCTGGAGGCTGCCAGCCACCAGCAGCGGGGTCTCTGCTCAGACACAACAGAGTGAAAGTCTTCTTAGCCCTGCCCTCCTGCCCCGCAGTCCAAGAAAACGTCACAGTCCTGACTGCTCGTCAGAATGCAGGGGCAAACACATCTGGGTCAAGAGCAGGTGGCAAATAACGCACGTGAAGCTGTGATGTTTGAAGAGAGGACAGCTCTGTTGCCAAGCCAGGCTGATCAACTCTGGAATCCTCTGAGTGAGTTTGTACCAAGCTGGCATCCGGGAAGGACACACCACATGTTGGCAGAGATCAACTTCACAAGCAGCCAGCTGCTAGAGCTCAGATGACTCAGAAATCAAAGGCAGGTGGAGCCACATCTGATCCAGTGCGGGTGCCTTCCCAGACGCCCGGCTCTGTAAGGGGGCGTCGGAAGACCCTCTGCAGCCAGGCCACGATTCCTGCACAGGTGCAAGGCTGGGGCCCGCCCACACGCCACAGCACCCTGGTGCTGAGGACACTCCTTGGCTTCATCTTTCAGACCCCTGCCCGTGGTCCAATCAGATTGAGCCCCTCTCTGCTTTCCCTAAGAGCTGCTGGCTGTGCAGCTTCGCACTTACCTGAAAACAATCCCAAAGATACAGTGTAACTCTAACTCTAAGTTTACTGCTTCCTGGACTTGAGGTCTCAAGAGACAGAAAGATTTCCGTCTCCTGGCTAGTTCTTTCCACGTGAGTGTTACCTGTGGCGCCAGGCTGCCTTTCTCCTTGCCAGTGGGGAAAGGACCTAAGAACTCAAATTCTAACTCTTAGGCCGTCATTACCTACTTTTAGGTCCAGAGAGGAAGGTCGTAATTAGAATTTTCCCAACACGCTTAAATCTGACATCATTGTATTAAGAGGCAGGGAAATGCACGTGTTCTATCTTGGGAGAACAGTATTTGTAAGGCTCAGCTTACCGAGAAGTGCATAGCCGTATAGCTGGGAACTGAGACCCACTGAGTTCCGCTGCTTTAGGCCAGGAAGTAACAGGGATGCGCCAAAGTTCCTCTCCTCTTCCCACTGCAACAGAACATACCAGATCACAGTCCGGCCAAGCCCTGGACACTACACGCAAAACCGTGATCTTTAATCACATGGAAGAAAATCGCATATTAGAACACTAAGTTAAAAACTGCATATAAAATAATAAAGCCATATGCGCGTACACACATGCACAATCCAATTTTATGAATCAAAGGTATTGATGTTATAAGAAAATAGGAAAGAAACGCTTCATATGTTAACAGATTTCTGGGTTGTGACATTATAATTCTGGATTTCTTCTTTGTACATTTTCAGTGTTTTCCACATTTCTGGCGATGAGTAAGAGTTGCTTCTGAAAAAAACAAGCAGACACTTCAGACCAACGCTGCCTCGAGACGACTGGGAATGAACCATTACCCTGCGGGCCCCACGTTTACTTAAATTGCTATGGTGGTGGTGTGGGCTTGAGTTTCAAACAATCCAGCAATGATAAAAATTCTTCTCACAATGTTAAAATAAATCCCACTATTAAGCTGTTTTTAGACTGATTTACGCCTCTTTAAAAAACAAATGAGGCAATCAGAACCACTTAGTGATCATTTCTTTCAACCCAGGGTGCAAAATTATACTTCAATAAAACCGAAGCCTTTTGAGACCTGGCGATGGGGAAGGTGGGGGAGCAGTGACAGGGCCAGGAGGAGGGCTCCTGACCCCACCCCAGAGAAGGGGTGCAGTGACCCTCCTGTCCTGGGGACTAGGGGTGGGCATGGCCAGGACAGGCGTCTTGCCTCTGGTTGGAAACAGGGCGTGTTGTGGCTCAAGTGTTCCTAGGCTGGGCTTCGCACTCAGAGGTCAGGGGCCAAGCAGAGACCGAGTGAGGTCTGTAGGCTGCAATTGCAGCCAGGGTGAGCGAGGCCCGCCCCCAGGTGTTAACAGACACTCCGACCTCCGGACTGTGCACAGCCTTGGTGTGGAGTCCGTCAGCTGTTGAGGCTTTTTATAACCCTCAGAAAGGGACAGAGACCTTGCGGGGGTGGAGGGGTGTGGGTAGGGACAAAACCTCCCCATGCACTGGTGCTGCACACGTAAGTGACAGAGCCGATCACTAAGGATCAGGTGGGTAGGGGCAGACAGAAAGCACTCGACCAAGGGAGATTCAGTGCTCCCTCCCACTCAACCACAGACAAACAAGGAGCTTTAAAATCTTTTTTTTTTTTCCTACAGGGAAAACATGTGTGAGAGCATTAGGGTGTATCAGGGGCCAAACTCTTGTGCGCCACAATAACCTATGGAAGGGACGGTTATCCTCAACACACCAGCAATCACATGAGACATGAAACGTGAAGTGCCTGGGACGGTGAGGCTTCCCAAAGGATGCTCAGAAAGATGAGTTTGAACACATGAAAAGGGTCATAACATTTCTGATTGAGAATACTGCAACGACAGCTGCTCAAATAGTAAGCTACTTATGTTAGATCCCTTATAACCCTTAGACCCGACTGCAGACACTATAAGACACTATAATGGAGCTGTGCAAGGTGCTAGGTCCCCAGGTCCTAGTTTCCCCATCACACTGCGCCTTACCTGTCAGTACAAAGCGATTGTACACACTCCCACTTCCCGTTTCTACTTCTCCACACTCATTTTAAGAATTGTAAACCTGCCCCCTCCTCTCTGCACCTCTAAACCACTTCAGTGTATTCCAATGTGGCTTCCTGTTCTCTTTCTCTCTCTATATATATATGTATAAATTAAAGATTTATTTATCTATTTAAAAGCCAGAGTTACAAAGGGAGAGGAAGAGATAAAGGAAGAGAGATTTCACCGGCTGGTTCACTCCCCAGATGGCCAGGGCTGGATCAGCCAAAGCCAGGTGCCAGGAACTTTCGGGTCTCTCATGCGGGGTTCCCAAGCCCTGTGCTCTCCTTTGCTGCTTTCCCAGGAACATCAGCAGGAGCTGGATGGAAAAGAGCGGCTGAGTCTCCACACCAGCTTTCCTATGGGATGCCAGTGTCACAGGAGCAGGCTTCCCCTGCTTGGCCACAATGTCGGTCCCAGCACAAAATACATCTTCAAAATGGGCACATCTCTGCAATGGTCGGACCAGAGCCATCACTGTTCTGATTTCAATGACGTTACAGCCAGAGACAGCTTTGTTAAGCAGTAATCTGGCCACACTGCCCCCTCTGCCAACCTTGCCTCATCCATGTCCTCCTTGCCACTGTGTGTTGGGGCTGCCCCAACCATCCTCTTTCAGCTCTGCCCTTCATGTCCTCCGGAACTAGGTAATTCCTGTTCATCCTCCAAATATTTCCTGACTGGAGTCTTTTATAATCCATTTCAGTCTAACATGCAAACGAGGCTCTAGCCCATGGGCACGTCATAGACTTCTCCTCTGCATTGCTCGCTACAGTCTTAACTGTACCCTGGTGTGTTTGTTTCCTTTGCCTTAGACTGTAAGCAGGCAGTGTTGGTTTGCCAATGCGTGGAATAGTGGAGCTTGTTATATTTAACGATGTGGGATACATCGCAGACATGTGGGAAGGCACATAACACCATCACTCCTTTAGGACATGGCCTGGACTACATCAATGTTGCAGTTTCTACTCAAACGGGGAGTTCGCGGGGCTACATCTGCACTCACAGGCAGCCTACAGAGCCAGACCACCTGGCTTTTCCACCTCTGTGCTTCAGTCTCCTTAGCGGTACAATCAGTGAGTATTAGATGTGCTGGTTAATCGAAACAAAAACAAAAGACATTAAGAGCTACATAAATAATGGTACTGTTGTTACGCTGAGGAACGCAGTGAACAGTGACTGAGCACTCAAACCTGAGAGCTGGAACCAAAACCTGGCATCAGGGCCTTCTGAAACATAAGGTGCCTAGCGCATTCACAGAAAAATACTGACGCAAATTAAACAACCAGTGTGCAATACCCTTGATGGGGGTCAGAGTTAGCTGCCCCTTGCTTCCTTGGCAGGTCACGTTCAGCCCTCAGTGATGATCAGGGACCCACTTCTGTGTGTCCGAGGGCTCTCAGCCTCGCTCCGAATGTGCCACACGGAGCCTGAGTTGAGGTTCTTCCAGGCGCAGAGACACACTGCTGGATGCCACGCAGACCGGAGCGTACACGCATGCCCAGACGTGCGTGACTACAGTGCCACACACACGAGCCCTTTTCCCAGACTTTCAGGGCAATACTGCCGCCGGCCACCCCCTCAACAATGCAGCTGCCACTGCAAGCTTCTTCCTGAAGCCCTCGGCACTGCTCGGGGTAGACCACTTACAGTCAAGGCCGTCTTCTTTGCCAGGCACTGGTACAAAACATAGAGGGACAGAAGCTGGGTGGAAGGTGCTTCGAAGGCTTCTTGCAACATGACCTCAAAAACCACAGACAAAGCATCTGGCAAGAAAATCAAAGGAAAAAAATGAAAGAAGACCAGCCGGAGAGAACATCTCCAAATCTCTTACTTGGCTACAAAGACTCTTCAAAAAGCAGGTGTGATAGAAAACCAATCTAATCAGGAAATAATAATAATAATAAAAGGTGGGATCTGCTCTTCCTCCCAAGGAAGTCTTCCTCCAAGCCTGCAGCGTCTGCCGTGCAGACTAATGTGAGCTAACCCCAGCGGGGCAGCAGTGCTGTCCTCCACGACACTGGACGAGCCACTTCGTGTTGCTTGGCTTTTCCTAATGAAACAATGCTGCATGCCCCGTCTGCTTTCAAAGATTTTTGGAGAGTTCATGTATGAAAATGTCTCAAAAACTAGGAAGCAACGTAAGGCCCCGCGTTCCCTCAGCTTGAAGAGCTACAGCATACAGAAGGAAGTACAGGGATTGGTCAAGGTCAGCCCGATAGGCAGGCCAGTGACTAGCCCAACGGTTCCATTCTCTGCTCTGGTCCCTTCTCTCTACTAAGGTGGAAGAGGGCAAGATGTTCCAGGAAATGCTAATCTTAGGTATTCAAAAGACAGGAAACCGGAAGCTAGAACGAGGTCAGTGAAGGTCGGAAGAGGACAAGAAAACCGCTGTTGATGGTGGGCTCTCTGAGAACGTGCACCGTTGTGTGAGCGTAACATAGAACATAAGGTGTGTGTTTCCACGTGGATGCTGGTCACAGGTGAGCAACACCTTGAGCAGTCTGATATTCTACAATATAAAAAGAAGCCAGAAAATCTAATCCAATTTCCTTCCCTTAGTGATTGGTTCTTAGAGAATAGTAACACTGGTTTAAATATGGCACATACTGCAAGCATCGCAAATGTCTCTGAGCCGTCCTGGTAACCAGCTTTTGCATTTACTCGCAATTCTAAGAGGCACGTCAGTTTGCAGCGGCCCCCAGCCAGCTGGTTCTGCATGAGCTGCCATGCCTGTGAGGTCAGAGATGGCATTTCTCTGTTTTTGTAAATAGGGAAGTTGAGACAGACAGGCAGGCAGGCAGACCAGGAAGTCATCTAGCGAATAGCAGCAAAATGAGGAGAGGAAGGAATGTTCTTGGCAAATAAATGACTTCGTAAAATAAAATATCAATAAACCCCCACAAAGTGAAGAAGCTAGGGTTGTTTTTTAAACTGTTCTGCCACTTGTTGCCCATCCAAAATGACACAGGACCATGGAGTTGTATTGACTCTGTATTTACAGTCTGCGTTTGGTTCGCAGAGGGATGGAATCAGATTGGCCTCCGTGATTAACCTTGTCTCCGGGCTCGTTTATGCACTTCGGCATTTCCTGACCTAGTGACAATAAAATATTTCTAAGTGGTTTTTTTTTTTTTTGCATAAATGGTAATAATCTTCACCACAACTTTTCTGACTGGAAAAGTGATGTGAAGAGATGCCAATAAGAGAACGGGGAGGCGCTTACACATCTCTATTGCCCTTTGGGGGAAGTGTACGTTTTAAAATAAATAACTGAATCTAGGTTTGCTTTCTTACCTTTGTAATTTTCTCTCTTTATGAAAGTATCCAACAGTAAATTGAATGTAAAGTTATCTGGAAAAATTCCATATTGAACCTGTAACGAAAATGGAAACCAGAGGGGGAAAGTCCTATTTTAATTGAGTCTGTAATACACAGGTCTAGGTATTAGGAGAAAACCTTTCGCCACTGGCTTTGGAACCTCTGCCTGTCACTGTACAGCATCCAAGAAAATGCAACAGCAGCTGTGACTTGTGGGACCTCACGGGCAACTGCAACTGTTGGTCAGGGTGAGGAAGTTGTGCGTGGGTGTCCGGTCTGATGCAGCTGACACGCGCGAAGCTCCATCCTGACACCGTCACAGCCCAGCAGCCTTCCGCCAGGCAGGTCTGAATACGAGAGCAAATGGACTCGGCAGACAGCACACGTGGTTCAACACCTTCTCCAAGTAAGCCCGGAAGCCTGCTTTTCTCCTTCTTTGCTTATTTTAAAGAACTATTTCAAATGGTGTGTGTGTGAGAGAGAGAGAGAGAGAGAGAGAGAGAGAGAGAGAAAATGAGATGCCTGGGCATCCGGGTCTCCCAGGTGGGCAGCGGGGACTTGAGCATCTGAGCCAGCATCTGACGCCTCTGACGCGCGTTACAAGGAAGTCACTCTAGAAGTGAAGTAACCAGGACTTGAACCAGGAGCCCCAATATGGGCTGCAGGTGTTTTAGACAGCAGCTTAACCCACTGCACCACAGTGCTTGCCTCCTTAGCCTGGCTTTCATTTTTTACTTTTTTTTAAAAGCATTTGTTTGATTTATTTGAAAGGCCAAGCTAAGACAAAGGCATGGGATAAGGAGGGAAGGAAGAGAGACAGATCTTCCATCTGCTGGATCACTCCCCAGATTGGACTGATTTTCAAAGAGCCAAGAAATACACTAACAGCATTTACTTACAAAAAAAAAAAGCAGCCAGCAGCCCAGTGTGATAGCCTAGTGGCTAAACCCCTGCTTTCGTATGCGCAGGGATCCCACATGGGTGCAGGTTTGTGTCCTGGTCGCTCCACTTCCCATCCAACTCCCTGCCTGTGGCCTGGGAAAGCAGTCGAGGACGGCCCAAAGCCTGGGACCCTGCACCCGTGAGGGAGACGTGGAAGAAGCTCCAGGCTCCTGGCTTCGGATCGGCTCAGCTCTTGTCATCGCAGCCCCTTGGGAAGTGATCCGGCAGATGGAACATCTCCCTCTCACTCTGTCTCTCCTTCTGTGTATATCTGATTTTCCAATAAAAATAAATAAATCTTTTTTTTTAAGAGTAAGCGGCTGCATAGTAATTTTATTTTATTTATTTATTTTTTTTTAAAGATTTATTCATTTTATTACAGCCAGATATACACAGAGGAGGAGAGACAGAGAGGAAGATCTTCCGTCCGATGATTGACTCCCCAAGTGAGCCGCAACGGGCCGATGCGCGCCGATCCGAAGCCGGGAACCTGGAACCTCTTCCGGGTCTCCCACGCGGGTGCAGGGTCCCAATGCATTGGGCCGTCCTCAATTGCTTTCCCAGGCCACAAGCAGGGAGCTGGATGGGAAGTGGAGCTGCCGGGATTAGAACTGGCGCCCATATGGGATCCCGGGGCTTTCAAGGCAAGGACTTTAGCCGCTAGACCACGCCGCCGGGCCCAGTAATTTTATTTTAAAGAACACTTTATTAAGATTCTATTTATTTGAAAGGCAGAGTTAGGGAGAGGCAGAGAAACAGTGGAGGCTCCAGAACAGAATTCTCTCTCTCTTTTTTTTTTTTAAGGATTTATATATTTCTATTTGAAAGGCAAATTTTTTTTTTAAAGATTTTTATTATTATTGGAAAGCCGGATATACAGAGAGGAGGAGAGACAGAGAGGAAGATCTTCCATCCGGTGTTTCACTCCCCAAGTGAGCCACAACGGGCCGGTGTGCGCAGATCCGATGCCAGGAGCCAGGAACCTCTTCTGGGTCTCCCACACGGATGCAGGGTCCCAAAGCTTTGGGCCGTCCTCGACTGCTTTCCCAGGCCACAAGCAGGGAGCTGGATGGGAAGTGGAGCTGCCGGGATTAGAACCGGCGCCCATATGGGATCCCTGGGCGTTCAAGGCGAGGACTTTAGCTGCTAGGCCACGTCGCTGGGCCCTTGAAAGGCAAATTTTACAGAGAGGAGAGACAGGTTCCACCTCATGTCCCAAATGGCTGCCATAGCTGGAGCTGAGCCTATCGGGAGTCAGGAGCCTGGAGCTTCTTTTGGGTCTTCCGTGTGGGTGGTCCAAGCACTTGGGTGTCCTCCACTGCTTTACCAGGCCATTCTTAGGGAGCTGGATGGCAAGTGCAGTAGCCAGGACAAGAACTGGCATCCGTATGAGTTGCTGGCACTAGAGGCAGAGGCTTGGCACGCTAAGCCACACCAGCTCCCTGAAGTCAGAACTGTTAAAGCATGAATGCCTGAGAACCTGCCTTGGGGTTCTCTAGGAACTCTATCTGGGACACCTTCCTTCCTCAGCCTCAGTCCTGCAGAATCAGGCTTTTCAGAAGCTGGGCACAGGGACCTAAGCTTTGGTGGGCCTGAGGTGCCTGTCACGCACATGTCGGCAGAGCCTGTTGGTGCATTTTCGTCTGTTTGTGAGGGCCCAACCACCAGCAGCACCTGGGGACAGTTTTTCAATTGTACCCATCTCCCGGGGGTGGGGGGGATTCTGTTGCACTAAACCCCAAATGTGCCTCATTGTGGAGCAGAGTCATTGGTAACAGGCAGGTACAGGATGGCTTGGGTGTGCAGAAATGGAAAAAGGTTTAAAAACGAGTGCTTTATTAGCTGTAGCTCATGGGCAGTGGCAGCACCTCTCAAAGCAACCACTGAAACTGGCATGAAGTCCTAGGGGTTCAAGGATAAAATCCAACCATGTTAAGATGAGAACTCACTGGGAGCTCAGAAAAAAACAGAAGGGCTGGTCCTGTGGTGTAGGTGAGGCCCAAATCCTCCGTGGGAGTGAGTTCAGGTCCCACCTGCTCTGCTCCTGATGCAGCTCCCTGCCAACACATCTGGAAACCAGCAGAGATAGCACAAGCATGTGAGCCTGTCACCCACACAGACATCCTGACTGGAGTTCGCAGCTTCAGCCTGGCCCAGCCTGGCTGCTGGGGAGATTTTACAGAATAAACCTCTACCTCCTGCCACTCTGTGGGCACTGCAGACCAAGATCTATGCTAAGATGAACTGAATTCAAGTCACAAAATCAATCTTTACCCAGGGGGGCCCAAAAACCAAATCAGCATTCCTTCTGAGCTGTTATTTCCAAGGCCCAGGGACACTGTAGAGACGATACATTTTTGTAAAGCTAGTCTGATGGCTCTAGCTGTGTGCAGGTAGAGATCCATAACAATAACACTCCAAACTTTTGTCTGTTTACCCCAAGGAGGGAATATTCAGGAGAGGGGCCAAGAGAGAGAATATTTGATCTCAATGTCTGGAGGTCAGATCTCAATAAAAACAGCTGAGTTTCCCTAGTAAACGTCAGGACAGAATTCCCACCTCAGGGATCAAGCAGGAGGGCTCTTCTGATTGGACTTGCAGCTTCCCTTCTCTGGGTCCCTGTGCCTGGGAAAGCAGTAGGGTTTTTCATTTGCAGTTGGTTTTTCATTAATCCCTGGCCCTATTCTGAAAGTTGCTTCTGGGACCATTCTCCTCTGTACAGTAATAGGCATAAACATCGCATCGCCTGAACCCGGGAACTCGAGTTACAGGTGACGGAAAGGCACTTACCTTATTCACCACGGTGTGCAAGGCTTTGTCCTCTGCACCATACTTGAGACACTGCCTAATCCAGGAGTGGATGGTCCAGTCCCTCAGGTACCAGCAGTTGGGGCTGTGTCGGAATCTAAATAAAACACAAGCAGAGAGAAAATGGAAAAATGGTGTTAGTTCTCAAGCGTCTCTGTAGTTCAAACACATATATTCCATCAGGCACTGTGATGGAAGGCTGTAACATCAACAGTTGGTAACTCATTCACTATAAAATCTGGAATGAGAACGAGAAGGCAAAAGAGTGAAAAAAAAGGTTTACTATTAGTTCTCATTTATATTTCAATACTTTTACTTTAAAAAGAACCTTCAGAAAATCACTTTGGAGAAAAAGACTTTATTAACAATGGTGTTCTATAGATGCCTGGTGTATTACAATGTATAGCTTAAGCTGATACTTGGGAAGTGAAAGAAATTAAACAAAATAGCTCAGGAGCTGAAGATGGAAATAAGCTTGAGTAATGCCAGGAATTTCTTTTTTTTTTTTTTTTTTTTAAGATTTATTCCATTTTTATTACAAAGTCAGATATACTGAGAGGAGGAGAGACAGAGAGGAAGTGGAGCTGCCAGGATTAGAACCAGCGGCCATATGGGATCAAGGCGAGGACCTTAGCCACTAGGCCACGCCGCCGAGCCCCTGCCAGGAATTTCTTGAGCCACCTAAGAGAAACTGGAACACTCTTCCTGGAAACAAAAGAGAGCCAAGAAGAAAAGCAACGAAGGTTAAGCAAAGTCTAATGATTCCATTCTCCAGGATCCACTGTCCTGCTGCCTTCTGCTGAGCTCCATTCTGTCCTTCAGCCCACCTTTCGTCCCCATTAACTCTGCACATGGTCATAAAAGCCCAAAGCTGCCCAAGATGGGAACAGTTGGGGTGGAAGTTGCTTCCCCTTGGTCCTGGGGACCCATGACAGAAGGCTAAGATGGGGGAAGCACTGAGGCTCTTGGACCCGGTATCAAGGTGCTCGGCGCTGAGTACTGCTACCACCTGCAATCCCCATGTCTGTTGATGCACACCTGGAAGGCACAGATGACAGCCAAGGACTCGGGGCTCTGGATCGGAGACCCAGAAGGAGCTCTTGGCTTTGCCTGCTCCAACTAACACTGCTGTGGACACCTGAGGAATGAGCCAGGAGAAGCAAGTTACCTCTCTCTCTCCTTCTCAAACAAAGTTAGAGTGATGTCAGGGTGTGAGGAACACATGTAGAGAGTGGTGTACATACTATGTTTTCTCCACCTGCCTTGATTAGGGCAGCCCCCCACAGATGACACCGTGTGGTTAGGACAGCCCCCCACAGATGACACCGTGTGGTTAGGACAGCCCCCCACAGATGACACCGTGTGGTTAGGACAGCCCCCCACAGATGACATTGTGTGGTTAGGACAGCCCCCCACAGATGACATCGTATAGTTAGGATAGTCCCTCACAGATGACATTGTGTGACTGGGACAGCCCCCACAGATGACATCGTGTGATTGGGACAGCCCCCCACAGATGACATCATTGGTTAGGACGGCCCCTACAAATGACATCGTGTGACTGGGACAACCCCTCACAGATGACATCGTGTGATTGGGATAACCCCTCACAGATGACACCGTGTGATTGGGACAGCCCCTACAGATGACACCGTGTGGTTAGGACAGCCCCCCACAGATGACATCGTGTGATTGGGACAACCCCTCACAGATGACACTGTATGATTGGGACAGCCCCTACAAATGACATCGTGTAGTTAGGACAGCCCCCCACAGATGACATCATTGGTTAGGACAGCCCCCCACAGATGACACCGTGTGGTTAGGACAGCCCCCCACAGATGACACCATGTGGTTAGGACAGCCCCCTACAGATGACACCGTGTGGTTAGGACAGCCCCCCACAGATGACATCGTATGGTTAGGACAGCCCCCCACAGATGACATCGTGTGGTTAGGACAGCCCCCCACAGATGACATCGTGTGATTGGGACAACCCCTCACAGATGACATTGTATGGTTAGGACAGCCCCCCACAGATGACATCGTGTGGTTAGGACAGCCCCCCACAGATGACACCATGTGGTTAGGACAGCCCCCCACAGATGACATCGTATGGTTAGGACAGCCCCCCACAGATGACATCGTGTGGTTAGGACAGCCCCCCACAGATGACACCATGTGGTTAGGACAGCCCCCCACAGATGACACCATGTGGTTAGGACAGCCCCCCACAGATGACATCGTGTGGTTAGGACAGCCCCCCACAGATGACACCATGTGGTTAGGACAGCCCCCCACAGATGACATCGTATGGTTAGGACAGCCCCCCACAGATGACATCGTGTGGTTAGGACAGCCCCCCACAGATGACATCGTGTGATTGGGACAACCCCTCACAGATGACATCGTGTGATTGGGACAGCCCCTACAAATGACATCGTGTGGTTAGGACAGCCCCCCACAGATGACATCGTATGGTTAGGACAGCCCCCCACAGATGACATCATGTGACTGGGACAACCCCTCACAGATGACACCGTGTGATTGGGACAGCCCCCCACAGATGACATCGTGTGGTTAGGACAGCCCCTCACAGATGACATCATTGGTTAGGACAGCCCCCCACAGATGACATCGTGTGAGCCACAGTCCTCACTGCCATTTCCTTCAGTCACCAGGAAGCAAGACAATTGGGACTCAAGAAATCCAACTCTTCTCTTAAAAAAGATACAAGGCAGACAAGCGCGAGCCGAAGGAGTGTGCTGCACACGAGCCGACCTGGCTAGCCGCACTGTCGCTCAGGCTGCTTCTGCAATCTGCCACCTGCTGACTCGTGCCATCTGTTCTTAGGATAGAGTTTCCTTCTGAATAGGTTTTCTGCCAAAATGAAATCTGACAAAAAGAGGAAGGGAGAAATCGTTTCTAATTTCGGCTACTTGTTAACATTCTGGTGAGAGATCGGGCAAAAAGAAAAATGTGAGGTGTTTTATAGATTTAGGGCACTTTAGCCCTCTCCATTCTTAGCAGTATCTTAGGTTTGACTGGAAAATGTCTCTTTCACTTTGTATTTCCTTACAGAATTAGCCTCTTTAGTGAAACTGCAACATACATCTTTTTTTTTTTTTTGAAAGCTGGATATATAGAGAGGAGGAGAGACAGAGAGGAAGATCTTCCATCCAGTGTTTCACTCCCCAAGTGAGCCACAACAGCCGATGCTGCGCAGATCCGAAGCCGGGAACCAGGAACCTCTTCCAGGTCTCCCACGCGGGTGCAGTGTCCCAAGGCTTTGGGCCGTCCTCGACTGCTTTCCCAGGCCACAAGCAGGGAGCCGGATGGGAAGTGGAGCTGCCGGGATTAGAACCGGCGCCCACATGGGATCCCAGCGCGTTCAAGGCGAGGACTTTTAGCCGCTAGGCCACGCCGCCAGGCCCTAGCCATTACATCTTAATGTAAGATCTGCCTGGGGACCAGCACAGTGGCACTGCTAGCTAATCCTCTGTCTGCAGCGCTGGCATCCTATATGGGCACTGGTTCATGTCCTGGCTGCCACACTATTGATCCAGCTCTTGGCTTGTGGCTTGGAAAAGCTGCAAAAGATGGCTCAAATCCTTGGGATCCTGCAGCCATTTGGGAGACTTGGAGAGAGTTCCTGGCTCCTGGCTCTGGATTGGCTCTGCTCTGGCCATTGTGGCCATTTGAGAAGTGAACCAGTAGATGGAAAACCCCTATCCTTCTGTCTCCTCCACCTCCCAAGGTGATGTGCCTCACCTGCCATTAGGCCCCTTGGGTTTGGAGCAAGGGAAGCAATGAGCAGGTCAGCAGGGATTACTCAGCATCTGGCAGTTACTGGCCCAGAGTAAGTTTTCAGCAAATTAAAAAAAGGCTTCAGACCCTGTATGTACTAAACGCTGTTCTGCATGTACCAATCGCCTTGCTAATCTCTTCTGTCAACCTGAAGAACTACAGAGCCTCTGATTAGAGGGTCCAGAGTCTCACGCCAAGGAGAAGAGACACATCCAACAGTCACACAAGGTGGGGCAGGGTCAGTGCCGAAGGCAAGGCCCTTCTATGTAGAAAAGATGTTTCCGGTAATAGGGTGGTCAAGTTTAGTCTATGTTTGCTTTAAAACACTAATAAGGCAAAATGCAAAAAAAAAAAAAAAAAAAAAAAAAAGCCAAGTGTCAGGCTGGGCAGAGCAGGATGCGGGCCTGAGGCAACGACAGCGACTCCCTGATGGATCCCCTGGGCCTTAGCTCCTCAGGAGGGTCTGGAAGGTTCTACAGGAACCACCCAGGCCTCCTCTCAGCCCACCGGTGCTACAGGCTACTTCTCCCACGTGCTTGCTCCCCGCACCTCAGCTTGTAAGCCTAGTGCTGTATACCCCGGATGGCCGTTTCCCTCACGTGGTCCCTTGCCCTGTGGAAGTGGTCCTGGGCTGTCTCCCACCAGGGTGCTCCGTCAGACCCCCTTTCCTAATAAAGCTACAAGTCTCTCTTACTCTCAATCGCCTTTGAACCTAATATCACCACGTCTAATCTTTCTCTGGATTCTCCCTGGTGGCCACTGAAATTCCAGCTTTGCTGTCCTGCCTACTGTCCTTCCCGTGACACACATGGCCACATCACAGACACCTTTTCCCTTATAAAGACAGAAGCGTTGTTGGGTTTTGATGAGAGTTTAGCTGTAGATCTTCAAAGCTCGAATCAAAATGTTGAAAGTAAAGCCCCCTTTTCTTGGAATCATTTCCTTCTCACCTCTTAGAAGCCGACCACCCTCTTTGCACAGCAGCCCTGGGAGAGATCCGACAGGCCTCACAGGGGCCTTAAGAAGCCCGTTCCCTGGGCCAGAACGGATGAGCTGGTCTACCTGCTACGGTCTCTGTGCTCAAAGGCCTAACACACCATTGTCATCCAACTGGCAATCCTGAACCAGTTTAGGAATAACATACGTGTTAGGAAACAAGCTCTAAAGTGCACTTGTCAGCCAGGCAAATGGTCCCTTTTCTAAGTGCTCACAGGAGAAATTAGCACACGTTATATGGTGAGTAGAGATCTAAGAGGAGCGTGCCAAAGCCCCGGGTTGCAGGGTCCAGGTCTGGAGTGCAGGTATGAGAGTGACGTGCTGCGGCAGTTCAGACGGATTGCCCTGGGCCCCTCTTGAACCACTGCTCACAGTCTGGCTGGTGGACCAGCCGCTGGCATGGCCTTGTCGGGGAGGACTCTGCAGAGCGCTGGCTGGGCGTCCTCCCTTTTGGCCAGGATAAAAGCAAAGGGAGGACGCTGCTGCCACACTGCCTTTTCGGTTTGCCTGCAAACAGACTGGCTTTGGTTCTCGCCTGCTCTGACCACCAGCCTGGCAGGTTACAGATGGCCACTGTAGGAGTCGCCCTGCGCCCCACGCCATCAGCTGTTTGCTCAGCTCGACACAAGCTTTATTATTGCCAAGGCCAGCAGCGGGCTGCCAAGACAGGCAAACCATGTGAGCGTGGCAGAGATAAACAATTGCAACCCCAAGAACTCCACTGTGAAGGGAAAAGGTACTCTGGGCTCCTAGCTTATAAAACAGGAGTAAGCTTACAATATTTCTGGTGACATGCGCATTGCTTGGAGGGAAAAGAGAGGTGGTGTCCTGTGGTGGAACAGCGCTCTCTCGCTCTCTCTCTCTCTCTCTCTCTCTCTCTCTCTCTCTCTCTCTCCTGAGGCCAGGTGAGGGCTTGGGGGGGGTGGGAGGAGACACAGCTTGCTCCGGAGGCTCGGTCACAGCCAAGCCAATGGCAGGAAGCAAGACCTCCCTGTGCTCAACACTCAGGTTGCACTTTGAACTGTTAGAGGCTCCAGCTCCTTCGAGGCCTAGTTCGGCAGGAGGAGGAAGGCTGCAGGCCGACAGCCAGCCAAAGTTCCTGGGCTTTCTAGAAGGGAAGAGAGGTCATATGAAACACATGCCTGGTGAGAAGAGAAACACCAGAGGCTTACTGTGATTACAAACAAGGTACCTGACCATGCAGAAGTCCTTCGGGGTTTTCTGTTTGTGACCCAGTTAATCTTTTCTTCCATCGGGTTCAAATAAAGGTTTTGTAATTGTTGAATGGCAGGAGTGACAATGCTCACCAGCTCTTTTATCAGCACAAATCAAAGTGCTCCGGGCCGAGCAGGCCTAATGCAGGTACAGATGCTGTGGCCTGGAGCCCCAGCAGCTCCACTATTTAGCTGCGACACAGCTCTTCCACACAAATGAGCAAGTGCTCCACAATGCTGATCTGATTATAAGAGCCACCAAGCCCACCAGACACACACAGCTCCTGCTGCTCCCCAGGGAATGCTGTAACCTGTGGCAACAGGCTTTACAGATGGAGGACACCTCGACCCCGGAGCTGGGTAGAAGTGGCATAGGGGACAGGGGTGAAGGGAGGGAAGGACAAGTGCCAAGAAGAAAATTTCCTGTGGTGTGAACTGGGAAGGTTACTAGGAGGCAAAGATTGCAATTATCAAAGGGTTGAAGGCATCCTTGAACCACAACCAACCAGAAGAGGGCACCTCATCAAAACCCAAATAAAATTTAATTATTGCTGCCAAAGTCCTCATTCTTTTTGATAAGATTTGTTTATTTTTATTGACAACGCAGATTTACAGAGAGAAGCAGAAACAGAGAGAAAGATCTTCCATCCGCTGGTTCATTCCCCAAATGGCCAAAATGGCCATAGCTGAGCCGATCTGAAGCCAGGAGCCTCCTCCAGGTCTCTCACATGTTTGCAGCGTCCCAAGGCTGCCGGCTATCCTCGACTGCTTTCCCAGGCCACAGGCAGGGACCTGGAAGGGAAGTGGAACAGCCGGGATACAAACCAGTGCCTGTAAGGGATCCCAGAGCGTTCAAGACAACGGATTTAGCAGCTGAGCCATCGCTTCGGGTCCCTGCATTCTCTTTGTAAAACGGAAGCTGTTTTCTCGTCGCACAGGAGATTGTGTGTTAAGGAGATGGTTTCCGAGGGTCTGCATTCAGCACAGGGTTGCAGACCCTGCCTGGGACAGGCAGCTCCCACACATAAGTGCCCAGGTTCTGCTTCCAGGTCGGTTATGGTGCATCCCAGGAGTCATAGGTGACAAATCCAGGTACCAGAGCCCCGCCTCTCATCCAGGAGATTACAGGGTGAACTGCTCCCAGCTTCCGCTTGATTTAGCCTCAGCTGTTGCAGGTGCTTGGGGAAGTGAACCAGTTCATGGGGGATCTCCACAAATAAAAATCAATTACAAAAAAAAAGTTGGTTTTAGAACTAATAATTTTTAGTTGTACACAATACCACAAATAAAATCCAGTTCTGGGAGCTAGTGATGAGGCATACTGCCCCAAGCCTCTGTTTGAAGGGCCAACATCCCATGTAGGCGCTGGTTCAAGTCCTACACGCTCCACTTCATACCAAGCTCTCTGTTAATGTGGCTGGGAAAAGCACATGGCTCAAATGCTTGGGCCCCTGCACCCATGTGGGAGGCCTGGAAGAAGCTCCTGGCTCCTGGTCCAGTTCTGGCCACGGTTGCCATTTGGAGAGTGCATCAGTGGATGGGAGGTCTCTTTTCCCCTCTCTGTAATTCAGCCTTTCAAATAAAAATAAATAAATCTTTTGAAAAATATCAAATTCTGATGAGCACATTTTAAAAATAATGACCATATTTTTGTCAAGTATTCCAAAAGAGAACCGAGTCACATAGCTTCCAGCTGATGCAGACCTCAGAAGACAGAAGTGACAGCTGAAAAAACTGGCTTCCTATGACCTTCGGGGTGCGGGGGATCTGGGGTGACCGGCTCGCACCTGGGCAGAACTGGGGTGCGCTCCCAGCTCCCGGCTCGCACCTGGGCAGATCTGGGGTATCCTCCTAGCTCCCAGCATGGACCTGGGCAGACCTGGGGTGTCCTCCTAGCTCCTGGCTCGCATCTGGGCAGATCTGGGGTGTCCTCCCAGCTCCCGGCTCGGGCCTGGGCAGACCTGGGGTGTGCTCTCAGCTCCCGGCTCGGACCTCAGCCCAATCTAGTTGTCTTCAGGTGTTTGGAGAGTGAACCAGAAGAAAGGAGGTCTTCTAAATAAATGAAAAATAATGTAAACTTTTTTTTTTTAAAGATTTATTTTATTTTTATTACAAAGTCAGATATACTGAGAGGAGGAGGGATAGAGAGGAAGTGGAGCTGCCGGGATTAGAACCAGCGGCCATATGGGATCAAGGCGAGGACCTTAGCCACTAGGCCACGCCGCCAAGCCCTGTAAACATTTTTAAATAAAAAGGAGGCAGAGACTCATACAGAAAGTGATTTAAGCAAACTGGAATTCTAGATTAAAATCAACTTCCTGCTTAAGATTCCAGCTTTTACTCTGCAAGGGGGTTCGTTACTTTTAGCTTGTAACCAATATTCAGGCCAACACACTAAGTAACAGCACCCAGTATACAGGGTCACTGCACTAAGTGACAGCACCGAGTGCAGGCGTCCCCTCTCGCACACCCTGGCCGGTCAAGGTCAGTGTCTCGCCTGCGTATCTGCAGTGCGGTCAGCACGTGTCTCACAGCGAAGGGGAGAGAACCTTTCTCCAGGGCGCATGAAGTCGCTGTCCTCAGCACCAGCATCCCATTCTGGTGTTCATTCAAGTCCCTCCTGCTCTGCCTCGGGTCTGGCTCCCTGCCAATGTGCATGGCAAAGCGGCAAGGGATGGCCCGAATGCTCGGGCCCTGGCACACACGTGGGAGACCCAGATGGATCTGGTTCTGGCCCAGCACAGCCCCAGCTTTTGCAGCTCTGTCTGCCACAGCCGCCCACAACACTCCCCAAGAACTGCCTTTCAAATAAGTAAAAATAAAACTATGAAAGAAGTTCTACTGTGTTCTCTTTTAAAAATTGGGTTTTTATAGATATAATGTTCAAACAATAAAAAACATACTTGTTGTCTTCAAGGTTTACTTTACTTGAAAAGGTGACAGCAACATGTGGCCGAGATCAATGTTAAATATTTGCCGGCTCACTCCCAAATGGCTGCACAGCCGTTTCAGGCCAAAGTCAGGGGCTCCTGGATCTCTCATGGGGGGACAAGGATCCAAGTTCATGAGCCATTTTCTATTGCTTTTCCATGTCCATTAGTAGGTAGCTGGACCAGAAGTGAAGCAGCCGGGACTTGAACCAGAACTCTGAGATGGGATGCCTGCCTGGCAGGCAGCAGCTGAAACTGCTGTGCCACAAAGCTGTCCTCACATCTTTTTTAGTTGTATCTGTAAGGTGACAGATGTGACCAGTTGCATAGTCACCTTTGTGCCAAGATCTTAGCACATTCCATCTCCCTAAACACTCTCTCCTTTGTGGTGAACCTTCCCAGGACCCACTGGTCAACTCAACTCCTTTGAGTCCCTTTCTAGACCCAAAATATTAATTTTTCATAGAGAAAGGCAAAGAATCCATAATCCCCTACTTATCAGTTGATTTATAATATAGCTTCTACCAATTTAAAAAAAGTTATGAAAAAATTAAAATGCAATTTGCAATAGCTTTCTCTGAGTCCTCCATACACAGTTCTTACCTTCTGGTATCCCTGCCTGCTATGCTAAAAATGGAACAAGCAAGCGGGTTCTGGTAATGTCTAACAGGGGCACAGAAGTTTGCAAATGTGAAGTGCTAAACAAATACAGCTCAGTAACACATTTTCCAAAATGGATATGAGTAACAGAGTAACTTGTTAGACAGTGAAGTCGAAGTCTGAAGTTCCAGGACCCCAGGGCTTAAACACAGGACGTTAGCATCTTATGTAGAGACACACTGGTCCCAGTGTGATGCCCTGGCCATCACTCCAGGGCACATGCTCTTACGGAGCAGCACGATGCTGGCTGTTACAGCATGCTCTCTTACGTTTCTGCCAGCTGTACATTTCTCAACCTGGAAGACACTTTTCTTACTCGTGAAGTCAGTATTTGTCAAAGAGCTGTCCTAGGTTGAGCAAAAACAATCCTTTACTCTATTGTTGTTGGCCTATCCATGTCCTCCATCCCTGATCTCAAAGGTGATATATTTGCCTTTTCTAACACAGAGAAAAGAAGCCAAACAAACAGCTCTGTTGCACACACTCTCCACCGCATGGGTTAGAAGAGGCGGTCAGAGCCAAGCCACTGCTGCTTTGTCTTTCTCAGCCTTCAAAAGGCAATGCCTGTGGACGAGCAGTGAGGGTCGCTCATGGGGAGAGCAGGGCAGTGTGGAAGGGGATGGCTGTGTCGCTCTCTGCAACAGTGCTGAGTGTGAAAAAGGGCTGCCTTTGTGACCACCGACTGGGCCAGTCACAATGCGTGCTGCTGTCACTGCAGGCCGTCTTGGGCCCCTGCAAGGCTGCACACAGGGGCTCACAAGGTCACCGCACAGCTGAGGGGTGGCCACGGGGCCAAGGACAGGCTAACAGAGGAAGCCCTTTGCTGGGAAAAGTCGGAAGTTCAGACAAATGAGATCTTGGAGCCTGTTCCTTTTATAGGAAACACGTAAAGTTGTGGGAACTGACTGGGTTAGGACAGAGATAAAGGAAATATTTTTGGTTCTGAGTAGGAGGTCTATGAGCAACGCATGAGCCAGTTTAAACAATGCAAATCCCCCCGATCTCGTCTGAAGCTTTGGCTAGGAACTCCAGACAAAACTTGTGCAAAATCATGAGGAATACAATGACATATATTAATTAACCACATACACTAATTCATCATCGGCACATCCGAATCATTCTAAAGAAGGGGAAGGTGAGAAAAAAGACAGGAGGAAAACAAAAGGATAGAATTAAAAATAAAAGTCAGCGCTTTTAGAGTCTTCTGGGCCAGAGGAATGAGCAGGCTGAGGCTGGCCGGGCAGACGAAGCTCAGCGGGGGGCAGGGAGCAGCAGAGAGGACCAGGCCTCGCAGGTGCAGTGGGCACTGATGAGCCACTGCGTGACTCGTGACTCGAGGCATCCCTCTGCGTGAGCTTCCCAGGGGAGAGGAGCTCAGCACGAATCTGGAATTCTTAAGAATTACATTCCGAGAAAAGCATCTCGGAACCATCCTGATTCTCTAATACATAAAACAGGTTCAATCGTTAGGGAATCCTTGTTCTAAGCAAAAGCAAGACTCAACTTACTTTGGGTTATTACTGCTGCCCCACCCCCTCCATGTCTCCAGCCAGTTTCTATTTCTGTAACTCTACTAAGACTCTCCCATTAAGCCATTAAGCTCTTAAAAGGCAGGAGAGAAGTTATCTGTCATTTCGTGTCCTACAACTGTAAGACGCTCAAAGCCTTGGCAACAGTGTGAGGCCTAAGACTCTACAAATACCAATAGTGGATGATGAATTTCAGGAGTATTACTTATATTGGAAACAGTAATCCACTTCTGTTTTTTTTTGTAGCATAATCTTGCCTGCAAACAGTGCAGCCAGGAGGATATGCCAGCTCTTTCATGTAAGCAGGCAAAGTGAAGATGATTTGGGGTTACCGAGGAAAGCCACCCTCCCCTGACCTCTTCCTCCTGCCTGCCTGCTTCCCACAACGCACTGACGATATGGAGGTTCTGTCATCCAGTTAAGTTAAAGGGGACAGATGAGCTGTCAGGAGAGAAGGACGGAACCCTCCAAGTGTGAGTCACACAAGTCTTTAGACAGTTTCCAACACCGGAAGAGGCTCTGAGTGTGACCCAGCCGGCCCCATGAGACTGGAGAGACAGAGCAAACATTTCTGCAGGATGGGAGAATCTTGAGCTTAGGACTGGTAGAGACCTTCAATGCTCACTGTTCATTGAACTACTTAGAATTACTGCTCACCCACTGCCGGATGAGCTCACGTTGTTAGTTTAATTTCTTAACCTTACAGACGATGAACCTTGATATCATGAGGCGAATTGCTTTACCCCAGCCAACCACTCCTGGTACCCATCATTCCACCACTGCCTCCGAAGTCGCATTTGCAGCACATCTTCAAGCAAACATCTCGGCAGCTTCACGGTGGAGTCCAACAAAGGGAAGAGTGAACAACATCTCTTCTCAATCCAGAGAAATGGAGCGGGGCTGTCACACAGCTCTACAACTGCCCTGGCTACTGTTCCGCTTTACAGAGCCACTTGAGGCCACAGGGCTCTTGGTGCCTGCCGCTGTACAATGATGAAGAGGCGGGAATTGCAAACCACAGGGGCTGCTCCGTGAATGTGAACGCGTGAATCGTGCGAGACTCAAGGGGCAAGGTTGTGCCACAGCTGAGCAGAGTGGTGAAAACATACCACGTGGGCCAGACCAGACCCCTGAAATAACCTTCAGAAGCTGCTGTCCAGTCAGGAAAATGGCCATGATGTAAGTAAGTGAATGACTAGCAGTTCAGCCCACAGCTGACGGTTCTATTGGCACTGGCCCAACTGCAGCATACCACACTACCCACTTTGGGTAACAGGGATTCCCACACCAACAGCAGCCCTGTAAGCCGGTCTCCAAACCCTCAGATGAAATCACTAAAGCTGAACATCTCAAGATCTTGCATGTATATTTTAACTCAAGATCAAGTTTGGGAGGAGATACTAATTGAATTCCTACATTCCTAAAGCATTTTCTGCTCAAATCCTTTGTTGCTATCTGACGTAGCCTCAGCTAGCCAAAGGAGCTTCTTACACAACAGGAACGACCGCTTTGTCTACACTGCCTTACCCTTGTCTCTCCGCTTTCTTCCTTCTTCCGTAGTGGTAACTAGCTATAGTCACCCAAAGAGATTACCAACACACAGCGCCAAACCTGGTTATTCTGCAACTCCTAGCACAAACACCTCCTAATAAGAGTGGGATGGTGGGCAGGACCTCAGGAACATGTGCCATTGTGGCCCTGGGTTGATATCAGGTGGAACTGGGATGGTTGGGAGGTCAGGTGAGGCCTGTCCCCCATCTCCCCTCCCTCCACAAAAGGGAAGAAGAAATAAAAAGCCTGGAAATCATGATCACACATGCTTCTCTCTAACCCTAGATCCTTCCCACTGTGAGCAACTATGTAAACATCATCTAAAACAAAAAAGGATGGGATGGGGCCTGATGCAGTAGCCTAGTGGTTGAAGTCCTCGCCTTGCATCCAACCATTTGGTGAGATCTCATCTGAGTGCTGGTTCATGTCCAGGCTGCTGCCCCACTTCCCATCCAGCTGCCTGCTTGTGGCCTGGGAAAGCAGTCGAGGACGGCCCAGAGCCTTGGGACCCTGCACCCGCGTGGGAGACCCAGAAGCAGCTCCTGGCTCCTGGTTTCAGATCAGCTCAGCTTTGGCTGTTGTGGCCACTTGTGGAGTGAATCAGTTTTCTCTGTCTCTCCTCTCTGTATATCTGACTTTCCAATAAAAATAAATAAATCGTTAAAAAAAAAAAGATGGGAGGATACAGGCTGTTTAGGAAACTGCTTGAACATTGCTGGACAAATGAACAGACACGATCACAATTTGCACTTTAAAAAGGAAGAAATTCTGCAAACATTTATATGTGAGTCTGATTGGTTTCTGGGAAGTTTTAATTTACCATTTGCCCCCCAAGAATCACTTTGTCATTTATATACAAACACAAGACAATGAAGGTGCCCGTTCCCTCCTCCGTGGGTTGCTAAAGGGTGAGAGTCAATGACAACACCAACTAGCCAGCTCTTCAGTGCAGCTTAGCAGCCCAACCACCAAATCACATCCCTTTTGAAACTGCACAAACATACTCCGCCACGGAAATTCCTAGGAATGAGCAAATGCAAACTTCATGTTATAGAAAGGCTATGGGCCGGACAAGATACAATAATAATCACAAGAATGGGCACAAATTTTGAACACACTGGAGCTGTCTCTTCAACAATAAGCCACACACAAAGGCCTGAGATCTGTGGCGATGCCAAACTAAAGCTGGCCCGGAAGGAGGGGATGAAATGGTTTGAAAACAGCTTTTACTGCCTGAGAAAATTAAAACAATATCTAAAAGTGCCAGGAGAGCTAGCTGCATATGACTGCGGGCAGCTCTTCAAAGTCCCTCTGCTACTCAAAGTGTGAGTCACAGGCATAGGAGAGGGGCCCCCCTGGGGGGTCGGGGAGGAGGGAGGGAGGGAGGGAGAGAGAGAGAGAGAGAGAGAGAGAGGGCGAGCGAGCTTCCTCTCTGGCTCCAACCCTCCCACTCCTTATCACCAGCCCCCACCCAACTTTGACAGTTTGATGTATAGCATTTAAGTAGATTCCAGACGGGCTTAACCGAGGAAGTTAGAACACCAGAGAGGCAGATTATCACTGGAGAAGACTACCAGGGAGAGGGACAGATACGGTGAGGCTCTCCCGCACCCCAGAGAAGGTTGGGCCTTGGTGCTGCTGGGGGACCCAGGCTCCACTTGGTGGGAGAGGGGCAGGAGAAGGCGCACGGGTTACCCTTGCTTCCACACCATCCTCAGCGCCATCAGCTCATCCCACCACGTGGAGCCCGGGACGGACGGGGGGTGGGGGGCGGGGCTCCAGCAGTGGGCTGCCGAGCGTATCCAGAGTGCCAGCCCCACACCTTGTTCCATGCAGCTGTCAGTGGGCACGTCTAGTTTTTCTTACGCTAATTTAAGGCAGATATTTAGGGGAGATCTTTCTATCTTGCCTTTTAAAAATTCTGGCTGCTGAGGACCATTAAGGAAAAGCTGAAAGGTGAGATTAGAACGGAGTCAGGTGTGCTGCTAGGTCTGAACGGAAGCACGGAGCACCTGCCGCCAGCAGAGCTGCTCTCTGCACGTTCAGCCACTCACCCATCGAATGACATGCTCTTTGCCTTCCATGAGGTGGGTTTAGGGTTAAGAAAAAAACAAGTCATTTTCATCCATCAACAACAAGCTTAGAAGGCTAATTTATAAGCAGTCTTCATTTATAAAGCATAGATTAGTTCCCAACATCTTGATACTAAACTAAAAAAAAAAATAATTCACTTGTTCTCTTCTCTTCCCAATACAATTGTTCTTTCTTTGGATCTCCATGTAAAAGAAAAAGTGCTACAGATACAGATAAAACTGTGCCCTGCCCCTCCGCAGGGCAGGAGGGCTGGCGCTTCCCATGTCAACTCGTTCAAGCTGCGCATACCTTGTAACTGCACTCAGAGGCATGTGAGGCAGAGAGCTGCATTAAAACCAGATACCGTGTGATCCTCTGGGTAAGAGTAGGGACAGACGCCACTATACTGCTGTCTCAGACACCAGATAGGACTGGGTGTCGTCTTTTCAGTGGAAATCAAGTGGCACCGCCATGAGGGACAGCTCCCAGCCTTGATGGATTTAGTGACTTCGCTAAGTCACTTAGCCTCAGATTCGGTTTAAATTTATTATTAGAATTAAAAGATTTCTTTTTTTAATTGGAAAGGCAGATATACAGAAAGGAGATACAGAAAGATCTTCCATCCACTGGTTCACTCCCCAAGGGGCAGATGGGAAGCCCGGAGCTGGGAGCTTTGTCCGATCTCTCATGTCGGGTCCCAAGGCTTTGGGGGCTATCCCCCACTGCTTTCCCAGGCCACAAGCAGGGAGCTGGATGGGAAACGGAACAGCTGGGATAGGAACCGGCACCCATATGGGATCCAGGCCCAGGCAAGGCGAGGATTTAGTCACTTAACTATCGCGCCAGGCCTGCTGGATTTAAGTTAAAAAAAATTTTTTTAGACTTCTTAATTTTTATTGAAAAATCAGATTTACAAAGAAAAGATACAGAGAGAAAGATCTCCCGTCTGTTGATTCACTCCCCAAGTGGCCGCAACGACCGGAGCTGAGCTGATCTGAAGCCAGGGGCCAGGAGGTTCTTCCTGGTCTCCCATGTGGGTACAGGGTCCCAAGACTTTGGGCCGTCCTCTACTTCTTTCCCAGCCACAAGCAGGGAGCTGGATGGGAAGTGGAGTAGCTGGCACACAAATCAGTGCCCATAAAGGGTGCCTGCACTTGGAGGTGGAGGATTAGCCAGTTGAGCGGTGGTGCTGACCCCAGAATTTGAACATCTGTAGGGCTTACACAATCCCACACAACCAGAAGAAAATCGAATTTCTTAGTAATACTTGGGCTAATATAAATCTGGGAATGAATGAATAAATATTTGTACAAGGATGCAGCATACTGAAGAGCTTGTTTTTTTCTGCGTATTTAGATTCTCAAAGCATCATGCCAAATGAAAGCTTCTCTGCCCCTTTTGATTAGTGTGTGCAAAATCTTGAAAACTAATAATGGAAATTTAGATATAATTCAAATGTACTGAGCACTTATTTCATGTCAACCATTATCCTAAGTATCTTATTTTTCTACTCTTTTTTATTTCAAATTTTTGGTACAATTCCATAGGCTCTGGGATCCCCCCACCCTTCCTCATGCTCCCTCACCCCCAACTTATTTTCCCCACATTGTTACAACAGTGTAGTACTTCAAAGCAGTCATAAGTCCATCAGTCTTTTTTTTTTTTTTTTAAAGTGTGTCCTGACATTGCTGGTACAGACAACGACAGACAGTCCAGCATCCTCTTTTCTAGATATATCCAGCATTTTCTCTGGAAGTCCATCTTTGATTTAGAAGTCGAGATGCATTCTGCATTGTATCTTCCCATCTGGATATGATAGCCCCTTTTATGCAGTTACTATACATTCCCTTAAATGAGCAGCCATGAAACAAAGTCAACAACAGGAATAAAGAGAAAACAAAAGATTTACAGAACCATGGGGTTAAGTTACATGCTACTGAACAGCCAATGTGTCGATGAAATTAAAAAAAAAAAAAAAAAAAGCAAAAAGCTTATTGGAGAAAATGATGCTACTGTGTGATCTACATATCAGTGAAGAATTTTTAAGAGAAAAGAAACTATTTTGAAGAAATGAAAACAAACACAATATCAAAACCCGTGGGTTGCAGCAACAACAGTATTGAAAAGGTTACTGATCTTATAATTTGCATTAAGGTTGCCTTCTATCAGGGAGAACATATGGTATTTGTCCTTTTTGGGATTGACTTACTTCACTGAGCACAATGGTCTCTAGTTGGGTCTACTTGGTTGCAAACTGGGTAACTTCATTCTTTTTAATAACTGAGTATCTTATTCTTAAAAAATTTTACTTATTTCCATTTTTTGAAATGCAGAGACAGATCCTCTACCCACTGGTTCACTCCCCAAAGCCCGGAGTAGCCAAGGTAGGGACTAAGCTGAAGCCAGAAACCTGAACCCCAACCTGGCTCTCCAACAGATGGCAAGGGCACAGTCCATCTCCAGGTGCCTCCCAGGGTGCACACAAACAGGAAGCCTGACAGGATGGTGAGGTGCCAGTCTGTGCCAGGCATTCTGAGATGGCATGTATGCCTGCCAGGTGGCATCCTAACCACAGGGCCAAAAGCCAACCCTGACCCTAAATACTTTTTATTTTTAAAGATATATTTATTTTTGGGCCTGGCACGGTAGCCTAGAGGCTAAAGTCTTTGCGCTGCATGCGTCGGGATCCCATATGGGTGCTGATTCTAATCCTGGCAGCTCCACTTCCCATCCAGCTCCCTGCTTGTGGCCTGGGAAAGCAGTAGAGGACAGCCCAAAGCCTTGGGACCCTGCACCCATGTGGGAGACCCAGAAGAGGTTCCAGGCTCCTGGCCTTGGATCAGCTCAGCTCTGGCCATTGCAGCCACTTGGGGAGTGAATCAACAGACAGAAGTTCTTCCTCTCCGTCTCATCTCCTCTATATACCTGATTTTCTAATAATAAATATAATAAATCTTTAAAAACATTTTTTTTATTTTTATTTGAAAGGTCAACTTACAGAAAGAATGACAGATAAAGAAATATCTTCAATCTGCTGGTTTACTCCCCAAATGGCTAACATGGCTAAAGCTGAGCTGATTCAAAGCCAGTAGCCAGGAGCTAGGCACTAGGAGCTCTTTGGGGTCTCCCACACAGGTGCAAGGCCCCAGGGACTTGGACCAGTCTCCGCCGCCTTCCCAGGCTGTAAGGAGAGAGCTTGATTGTTCAGCGGTGCAGCTGAGACATGAACTGGTGCCCATATTGGATGCCAGCGCTGCTGGGTGGAAGGTAAGCCTGTGAGCCACCATCTCTGCCCCGATTCTAAGTATTTCATAGGAACTTGAAATTGAAGGGATAAAAACCAGGCTGGCCAACTGCTGAGCACTGTAAGTAGCTTGTTTTCCTGAAAAAAAAATAGAAAGAAAGAAAGAAAAAGAAAAAGAAAACACTCAACACAAACATCACACTCAGCAAGGCAGGATGTTCAAGTTAGGAAAGGGACTGGGAAACAAAGACAAGAGGATCTGATCCTGTCATTGTAGGCTTTCCCCTGGGTACCCGGCAGGGCTGTCATTGTAAGCTTTCATCTGGGTACCCAGCAGGGCTGTCATCGTAGGCTTTCCCCTGGGTACCTGGCAGAGCTGTCATTGTAGGCTTTCCCCTGGGTACCCGGCAGGGCTATTTTGTTGCAAGATGCCCCCTCTCCAATTGCTGCTTTCCCTGAATTATCCATAGGTCTTTTCTTTGGGTCAGTCAGTCTTTCCAGGGAGGACTCTTCCAACTTCCTCACGTACAGGTACAATGAGTCTTGTATCCCTGAGGAAACCACTGTCCCTGTCAGACTTGGAGAGATCCATCAGCTCTCCTATGATTCCCAGCTTGAGTCAACTCATCCTACCTTCCCTTGAGAGCGACCCTATGGCTTCCTGGGGACCTAGCCTAAGGAGCTCTTTGCTTTGAGACAGCCTCTCCTGCCAGCTGAAACTATACCTTTCATTTTTTGTTTTCGGCTAAAAAAGAAAAAAAAAATCCATTCCTTTTTGTCAATCTTCTTTCATTGCTCCCTCACTCACAAAATTTTGCCCTTGTCTCGTACCCTGCTCTGTCTTTTGCCCATGTCTCCCCTTCCCACTGTGCTTGTGGAGCTTTCCGCAGGGATAGAGATAAGCACATAGGTTATGCTCAGTCCGCCGTAAGGCTTCACCGGGGAATGGGATCTACGAACGAATCAACACATCACACCACTTAAAAGGAAACAACAGTCAAGTGTGTTTGAGCAGTTCAACAATCTTGTTTATAGAGGAAGGACATTTCTTGAGCCAGACACTAACACATCTGGATTTCAAATTTAGTGCGCTATAAAACAAAAGGCTAGAAGAGATCTTCAGCAACCCTTCCAACCAAACCATCCTTCAACAAAAGCCACACAGAAATTACTGTACTCTGAGCTTGTTGTTTAGCCGTTTCTCTGAAAACACTTGCGAAGTGGCATAAACTAAATCACAGAATGCACACACGGTAAGAGTGTAGTTTACGATGGTGTACTAAGTGTTAACAAGTACTGTTGAGACAGCCTCTACGCAGCAACAAAAAGGATGGCTGCATCTAACAGCGTTATTCAAGATTATGCAGAATGAAGGGTTAACTCACATCTGCTCATTATCGTTCAGAAGAGTAGGAAATTACATAATACAGCAACAATTTCTGTTAAGAAAGTCTGAAACTTCAATCGTATTCATAGGACCTTCTTGGCCCTGATAATTTTTTCAATGATGTATTTTATCTGTATCTGAAGGCCAGAAATGAGATGGACGACTCTCAGGAGAGCATCAAGCCAACACATTCAGGGTCATGTGCCGAGGTGGGAGGCTAGCAGTGCAGGGGACCGTGCAGTAGGTGTAGATGGCACGAAGGTGTGAAGAGAACAGCTCCCCTGCTTGGCAGGGTCCAGGGGAGCTTCCAGCTGTTTGGCAGGGCCCGGCGGATTTCTCTCTGACCACCTTGATGCAGTCTCACCACCCTTTTGCATGGACACTCAAGCACCCCACTAAGAATCCTGTAATCTATTGAGGCATTGTTTGCCGCTGTGAGATGGCTTTGGCAAGTAATATGAGCTTGAGAGTTAATGTTACTGATAATGTCTTGGTGAGTGGGCCTTTAACCGCGCACAGGAGTACAATTAAACCCATGCCATTTCTGGACACCTTGTTGTGTACCTACCCATTGTCCTGAAATCTGGCCCAGACATATAGCATGCCTTCTGGGAAATGGCTTAATAGAATTTTACAAACTAACAGAACTGATGGGAGTATGAGTGGAAACTGCTATGGCAAAAAATATATAGTTACTGTGACCTTAAAGGTTAGCCTGTCCTTGCAACTTTTAGAGCATAGAAAATGCAGCTGTTCTAGCCGTTTTTATAATTTTTTTAACTAGAGGAAATTTAGGGCAATTCTACTAACATCACAGAGATATACTTTTGATTATTGTTTAATTGTTTATGGGGTTGTAGGGTTTGCAGTTGTAGGGGGATTTAATGTTTGAAACTTTTTGCCTTAGATCCTTATGTTCTTTTCTTTTGATGTATCTTTCCCATTATGTGATAGATAAGTTGTGAAAATAAAATGTAGTAGGTAGGAATGTTTTACTGATTAGTAGGTAACCATCTGTGCCTCGGCCTTGGAGTTCTGGCTGTCACCTAATGGCTACTTCTGAAGAATGAATAATGGTTTGCTTTAAAGAAACTGATTATAGTAACTTACAGAATTATCTTTAAGAGCACCTGGTTGACCATGAAGTAAAAATTAATTGGACATCTGTGTATGCTGTCTTAGTTCTAAAGTTAAAGATAAAAAATCAAACGTTTGTGCAGAGGCTAGTGATGTGTCTAAGTAAATAAAAAGGACAGCTTTCTTTTGGAGAAAAGAAAGCATATAGCAAGAACGCACCAAGTGTCAGTGTCTGTGTCTTTCTTTATCGCCGACGCCACGCACCCTTCCCGAGCTCCGAACTCTCGGCTGGAGCTGGACTCCGGCATAGCAGAGGGCCAGGCCTTCCATGGGGCGACTTCCTGGAGTAGGTTGACATCAGCCTGGCAAGCTGGAGATCACACCCTGTGCCTGGGCTGAAGGGGACAAAGGAGAAAACCTAGTATCCAACCCCATGTGTTATGCTAAGGGCTGCTACAGCACCCTCCTGGATGGACACACATGGACAGATGATCACAGCCCAATAAAAAGAGGCGGAAAATGTCAGAGCCTAATCAATTCAGTTCCACTTGACAGCTGGGGATGGCTTCCTCAAATAAACATGAACTTTCATTCTTTGCATATGCCACATGGGATGTGACATTACACGTGAGCCATGTCGTTAGGTAGGTTTCATTATGGACCAATTCAAGGCATAAAAAGGCTCAAAAGGTTGAGATCAAAATTCAATTTCAGTGTATTTAGGTCATTCAAGAATCAGGGCTGCTGCTGAAATATTTAATGGGTTTTTGCTTTCTGGTCACCACTGTTCTTTTCTTCAGAGAAGTGCGTGCCACCAAGAAACATGCACATGATTTTTATTCATTGGATTACAGGGAAATGTAGGACTTAGCGGCTCTCTATAGCAGCGGTTATTTGTCACGTTGAGAATATGGTCCATTTCTGTGGCATACACTCAAAGCACACAGAAACATGTGAGATAAGGAAAGGGGAGGCAGACAGGGGTCGTGAGCCTAATTATCACATCAGGACTACTCCGGCCCTAATGAGAACACTCATCAACAAAGAATTACTCACTGATCAACGCCCACTCCCCACACAATGCTTCTGTCTTTAGTTTAGGTTCTTCTTTTTAATATTTATTTATTTGAAAGTCAGAGTTAGAGAGAGCGAGCGAACGAGAGCTCTTCTATCCACTGTTTCACTGCCCAGGTGCCACCCGGTATAGGACTGGGGCTTGGCCAGGCTCAAGCCAGAAGCTTCTTTGAGGTCTCTCAGTTGGAGACAGGGGCCAAAGCTCTTGGATCGTCTTCCTCTGCCTTTCCCAGCCACATTAGCAGGGAACTGGACTGAAACTGGAGCAACTGGGATTTTAACTGGTACCCATATGGGATGCCAGAGATGATAATATATATATGTGATATTGGCAATAACAAAATCCCTACTTTGCCGCTTTCTGAACTCTTCCACCATTTCTGCCACTGTGCCAGCCATTTTTGACAGATTATTTCTTTTTACTTACTCTCCCAATGCCCTTTCCTTGGATGAGCTAGTTGATGCAAGCCAATGCCAGGCTTCAAATCCAGACAGCTTCATCCCAGAGCTCACCTATACTGACTGCTATTTAAATTATGTGATTTAAAGGACAAAGTCTCTACCAATTTTCTATTCAAATAAAAAGCTACTTCTTAATGGCTCACTCAGGATATCAACTATAAATCAGGATATGCTTTTCCAATTAAATCTTCCCCTTGGAAGATAAGGTGCTTGGCTAGCAAACCTAGCCTTGCTATTTCAGGAGTTAAAGATGGAATTGTTTGGTTTCAGCCACACTGAATGTGAGCTGCTGTCATATTTTCTCTCCAGCTGTTCATGGATTGAAACAAGTCAACTCAGGCCCAGGATTGCTACTACTATCCACGAATGAAAATCAAATGTCACCATTTTTTTTTTCTTCTTCTTCTTTTTGAAAACAGATTTCTCTATTTGAAAGGCAGAGTTAGAGGGAGGGAGGTAAGGAGAGATTAAGAAACAGAATTCTTCCATCCACTGGTTCACACCCCAAGTGGTTGCAAATGCCAGAACCGGACCAGGTCATAGCGAGGAGCTTCACCTGGGTCACCCATGTGGGTGCAGGGGTCCATGCACTTAGACCATTTTTTGCTGCTGATTTTCACACGAGAAAATTAGCAGAGAGCTGCATTGGAAGTAAAGCACCTGGGACTTGAACCAATGCCCACACGGAATGCTGGTGTTGCAGGTAATGGCTTAATCCGCTGTGATGCAACGCCAATGCCCAGTGTCACCGTTTTCTAGTATACATTTCAATGACTTTATGCATGAAAGGATATCACAGATATGTGTCATGCATATCTGATAACACTGCATGCATTATAGAAAAAAATCCTTATAGGTTTATATATATACTCACACTTTGAATTGTTTTGAAACAATAACATGCATCTTATCCTTAAGAAACAAAGCTGTTGGGCTTGGCAGCGTGGCCTAGTGGCTAAGGTCCTTGCCTTGATCCCATATGGCCGCTGGTTCTAATCCCAGCAGCTCCACTTCCTCTCTGTCTCTCCTCTCAGTATATCTGACTTTGTAATAAAAAAATAAAATAAATCTTTAAAAAAAAAAAGAAAGAAACAAAGCTGTTAACTATTCAAACATTTTAAGTCCCTACAGATATTAATAAAAAGAGCAAAATAAAATTTAATGGGAGGAAAGGATAGTGTGAGAACCCATGCTGACTCACTGGCAAGATACCCTATGCTGGAATATCAGAGCTTGAAATAAACCATTCAACCCTTCTACTTTCTTCATTTATAAACAAGTGAGTTTGGAATGATTATGCAAACTTGGCCAAGAGCTCTTGGGACAATTATATTATGTAAATTGTATTAACCGAGCCTTAAAGCATTGCCCTCCCTTGTTTTAAACCCAGCTATCCAAAATCATTTAACACGCCCTCAGCGGAAGTGCAGAAACAGACAAGGAGGTAGAAAGAAAGCGATTTGGAAAGAAAACTCACTGGGGTCAGGGAATCACTCTGTGTGATCTGATTTTAGCCATTTGCCTAAGTGGCCTTCAGAACAACAGGTCTGTTATTTTCTGAGCGCCTCTGGCCTGACTCATGCTGTTATCAGATCCTCAGAGACGAGGAAAACCTTCTGGGAACCTTGAAGCCTAATGCATTTACCCAGAGATCCTAGGTGTGACCCTGTGCAGAGCTGGACCCAGCATGCTTTGTAAACCCGGCATTTAAGGCAGCCCCTAAGATTTCCTACAGAAATGTTAAGTTTCAAGGTAAGAACAGCAACAGTGTAATCCATCACGTCATTTATATATCATTGAAAACAGAGTCACAATCTGACACTCCATCTTTGCTTCTTCACTCCTCGTTGAACTGATTTATTGTGAATGATTTCTGGTAGAATTTTTGTAGCTGTATATGCACCATCCTTATTACAATATCAAAAAAATTTATGGAAAAATCAAGAGAGATGTTTATTTTAGTGCAAAACACTTGAGAATTGCGCATAGAAGACGTCATCAAAATTTCAAGGTAAACGTGTAATTTTGAAAAAAAAATTTTTACACCAAAACAAACTTACCATTTAATTCCATTTTCTACAAATGTTTTGAAGTACAGCTCTGTTTGTTTTCATCTTTGTAAAATAAGGGATGCTCTTAAAGAGCTTCAACAGACCAAGAATTTATGACGTAACTTCATCTTTGGAGGTCCTCAAGTGTGTACCTGCCTTCTCCCAATTCTCAAATCACTGCAGAGTCCCCTGACCCCAGCCAGTTAATCTGTGTCTCTGCTCTCACTGAGGTCTGCCAGGGACAAACGCACCACGGGGTCTGCTCAACCCCACAGCCCTCAGTCAGCTGCCCCCGGCCTCGAGGGGGCTTCAGGCTCCACCGAAATGCACCTGCACGGGTTTCATGGGCATTGTGCTTCAAAAGATCACAGTTTCACATTAGAGGCTGTGGAAGGAAGAAAACAAGAACAGGAATTTCATGATGCAGCATGTTTACATTGTTATTTATTTCGGGTGGATTAGAATGGTGATGGAAAAATGAATCAAGGTTTTAAGAACAGCTGCTTTTAAATAATTTCAGAACTCAGAATGCACTGCTCGTCTACCCAAAATGACAGATCAGCTCAATGACCAGGAGGGCGACTTGGAGGGCGTACAGTCCCTGACACTGGGCAACTTTGAAAATCCAGAACCCAGGACAAAGCAACAAGACTGAAGAACTCTGTCCAGAGAAGCTGCTAGGAAAGTCCAGGCATCTCAGCGGACACACCTGGGGCCAGTGCTGCTAAAGCCGCCATCGGTAGTACCAGCATCCAGGATGGGTACCACTTTGAATACCAGATGCTCCATTTCTGATCCCAGCTCCCTGCTAAGGAGTCTGCGAAGGCAGTGGAGGACGGCCCAAGTGCTTGGGAACCTGTACCCACACGGGAGACCTGGAAGAAGCTCCTGGTCAGATCAGCCCAGCCTTGGTCATTGTGCCATTCAGGGAGTGAATCACTGGACAGAAGATTTGTGTGTGTGTGTGTGTGTGTGTGTGTCTTTATCTCCCTCCTTCTCTGTGAGTCTTAAAAAGGCAACAGAATGGACCTGCTATTCCAATATATACTAATGTCACATGAGACATAAAGGGTATTACGTTCTCTGTTTTTGTGCTTTCCATGATCGCAGTTGAACGCTCAGCACTTGCCTTCCTAATTTCAGTGACCAGATACCTTGAGGGAAACACAGGTGCTATGGTCTGGGTGTGCTTGTTCCCTCCAAACCTATGCAGAAACTCATTTTCCAGGGTAATTGTTTGAGGACGAGGCCTAACGGGGGCACTGAGGTACCTGAGCAGAGCTCTGCTCCGTGGACTCCTGGCCCAGGGCTGGCGGAGGTGGGCTTACCTTCCCACTCTTTGGCCTCTGGAGGATGAAGTGTAGAGAAGTAACACCATGCAGATCTGGTACACACCATCGCTTTAGCCAGTCCCCGAATAACGGCCAGTTAGGTTGCTTCTAGAATTTTTCATAGAGACAATCTGTTGCCTTTCAGTAGATTTTGACATTTGTGTCGTCTTGAAAACATTCTTTAGGCTTCAAGACCACAGAACGCTTCCGTGTTCTGTCTGCACACTCTGCTTGATATCACCTTTCAGTTTTGAACTTTCAGTTCACATGGAATTTATTCTGCTCTAAAGATACAAGACCACGTTAAAAATCCTTTCCTGTCATCTACTCCTTAGGCTGCATTTCCTGTTAGGCAGGCACTGATCTTTGTTTAGCCTCCTGGTTTTTTCCCTCCTTTTATCTACAAGATAATCACATCTCTCTTCAGCTGCCCTGAAGGTGACCCTTACAACCCGCATCACTGGGAGCAAAGTTTATCACAGTACAATCAGGAAGGGAAGAAGGGAGGAAGGCAGCCTGCTCCTCATCCTATATATTTTTCTGTGCGTGTGCCAAGAGAGATACAGAGATAAATGGATGTTTATTTGGAGGGGGGTAAGATCACAACACAATCAAGTATGTCCCAGACATAAAAATAACCTAGTCTAATGGTAAAATAGTCAAAATGTAGTTGCATAGAATTAGCTGGTTCAAGTACATACATGGACTGCTGGGCTACGTTTCCAGGGCAACACTATGCCAGGTTGCAGATTACTTTCTGCAATAATTAATCAAATCACTTACATAGAAGTGGTCCCTTTCACCTGCTTCTGAACTGGCTAGAGCAGCCTGACAATCATGGTCAAAAAGGGCAAGTTGGCCTGGCAGCGAAGATGCGTGGCTTTGACAGTCCGTGTTCTGCTTCCGGTGTTCCACCCGGGGAGGCTGTGGCTAGGGCTGTCATGACTGGGTCCCTGATGTTCTCGCAGTAGACCAGCATTCCTGGCTCCAGCCCTGGCCCACTAAACAAATGGTGATATGTGCAGTCAAAAGACTACTGATACATGTTATAATAGAGATGGACGTAATGCGAGAACATTATACTAAGTCAAACACAAAGGACTGTGTATTACATCACTATCCAGATGAGAGAAGGCCCAGAAATGGAGATAAAGATGGTAAGGCTGTGGGGGCAGAAGTTGGTGACAAGTAACTGCTTAAAGGGTACAGACCTTTTGGGGTGATGGAAATACCTTGGAACTAGTAGGGGTAGATAGATTCCGTAGAACCCCAGGAATGAACTCAACGCCATTGAACTGTCCACTTTACAATGCTATTTCTATGTTAGGTGAATTCCAAAATGAGAGTTAGTAAGAGGTTGAATTGTGTCTCCCCATAAGGTAAGTTGAAGTTCTACCTTCCAGTATGTGTGAACGTGCTCTATTTGGAACTGAGGTCTTTCACAGGTACAATCAAGTGAGGCCTGGGTCACCGATCCCGCATGGCTGGTGCCTGGAGAAGAGATACGCACCCCAGCAAACATCATGCCATGTGATGACAGGCACACAGAGAGGAGGAGGAGGGTATGAAACAGCTTCGCCCCTACTGACATCTGGATTCTGGCTGCTAGAAGCCAGCGGCTGTTAGGGCGGCCCTGGGAAACACAGGCCCAGTGGACGACACGGGCTTAGAAGAAGCAGACAGGAGTCAGGCAAGCCAACCTGGCTCAGACAGGCAGGGGAATCCTGAGTGATTCTACAACCAGAACTGGGAAAAAAGAAAATTCTCCTAACACTGCAGCTGAAGAAGGCAAAGAGATTTCATAAAAGCAGGAAATGCAAGTATGCGTGAGTACCTATTGCCTATACTCTAATTAAGAGGCTTTATTGCACAAGGTGTCACCAAAACGCTGACAGGTGACCAATGCGACCGGACGGCAAGTGTATGTTGGACTGACCCGGAAGGGCATCCTGCTGTCTGGGCACTTCATGTACTGGCAAGCTTTTAAGAGGAAAGCAGCAGATTCTCCCAGCAAAGAGCAGTGCCCAGTTTATAATGCAAATACAATGATTGTTAGGCAACAATGATTGAGCTAGCAAAAATAATTCCATAAATGAAGGGTTTATGTTAGGGATTAGTGATATCTGGCTGGAAAAGTAGGTTGGAACCGAATGATATAAACAGTCTGGGCCATCCTGGAAGTATGTGGCGTCGGAGAAAGACTGAGCCTTGGGGGCTGGGGAGATTGGATCATCATTTTATTACTCTTCCAACTTGTAATCTAGCAAGCGACAGTGGAGCTACTGATAACTGAGCACGTGGGCCACATAGCTTTATCGCCTCAGTAAGGACTGCGGACTTGCAGATGCCTCACAAAGCTACAAAATACACTGAAGCTCATATCTCCCTTTTACAACTGGGAATGGACTGATTCTAACTTGTTAAACGCAAGCATTAGCTAGGCTCTTTACTGAAAAGCAAGCCTGGCTCAGTCAGGAAAGCAGAGAACGTGACTTCAAGGAGACACATGGCACATAGCACTGAGGGAATCAAGAAGGTAGAAAACACCTTACCTAGTTATTCACAAGATTTATTTATTCTGAAAGTCAGATTTAGAGAGAGAGAGAGAGAGAGAGAGAGTTCTTCCATTCACTGGTTCACTCTCCAGATGGCTCCAACGTTCAGGGCCGACCCAGGTCAAAAGCCACGAGCTTCTCCTGGCTCTCCCACATAGGCAACAGGGACCCAAGTATTTGGGACATCCTTTGCTGTCTTTCCCAGGCCAGCACACATCTGGGATGCTGGGGGCACAGGCAAGAGCGTTAGCCCGCCATGCCACAACACCAGCCCAGGGAAGTATTTTTATTTAAAAATGTAATGATTGATCTATTGAAATGAAAGCAAGATTATGATCTAAAATTTGTTGATAAAGTTTTCCCTCTCCTTTGAAGTTACAGTAAGTAAGCAATGCAGCAAAGATGATGCTTAAATGGAAACCCTGGACAGGAACACCCAGAAGGGGACGGTCATTGGAGAGCACACACACCCAGCTGTGCAGCTCTCTCTTTATTCTCACAGGTGCTCGGTCTGAGCAGCCACATGCCAGCGCTGCCTCTTCTCTTCCCCGTCCCACATGATGCTCGTCTGGTTGTTTCTGAACACGGCTGGGCAAGCAGACATCTGCTTCAGCTCCCCCAAGGATGCCTAGATGTGGTATACGCACACTGCCCCAACTCCTATCCTAAGACCTTTCTGAGACGCAGAGTGGAATGTGAGGGAAGCGCACTCAGGGGCTCCCGCAGACTCTGTGTATCTGCTGCAGGCTCAGGTCCAGGCTATGGGCAGACATGTGACAAGGAAAACATTACGGAGCTCTTGGAGAGTTCCGTAACTCGGGACGGAGCTAGCAATGGGCCATTGTCACCAGCAGAGTCATGGATATTTTCTCAAAGCAAGTGTGGTTGAAGGATCCCCAAGTCTTCCCCAAAGTGGGGATCAGGGCTCGCAGAGAGCCACTCAGGGAGCAGAGAGCCCCAGTATCTGCAGATGGGTTCATTTTCCCAGAGCGGTTTAGCATACGCGTGGTGATGCCTATACAATCTTCTATGTTTACTTTACAGAAGGGAAAACAGGCCAGCAAGACTAAGTAAACTGACCAGTTCAGAGCTACCAATTCCAGCCCAGTGCTTACTGCTAACCACACTACCTCCCCAGACCTAAACCCTACACATCACTATTTAAGCTATTTGAAATTGCTTGAAAAATGCACCGTTATTTGCTCACTAAATGGGCTCAAGTCATAAATGAACGGAGGGTGATGACTTTGACAGAGTCGGGACTTTAAGTGGCTATTTGCTTATAGAATGCGGCTGACGGATATTCAGTGAGGCTCAGCTCTAGTGCTGGGACAGGCAGGTGGCGGGGGCACAGAAGCAGACGAGAGGCTGTAGTCACCCTCAACAAGTACAACATTTCTGGCAGTTCTGTAGAACTACATTTAGTCCAAAGTGGGGGGGAAAACAAAAGGAAGCCTGCAGTGAAAATTAAAGATGAAGATCTCAGATATCAAAACAAATTAAAAGAATCTGTACTGTTTTGAGGTAATAAGATAGCAAGGTCCTTACAGAAGCAAAAAGTATACTCAAAAGCTGCTTTTCAGATATCAGGGAACCATGCGAAGCGATCCACAGCAGTTGGCTAAAACAACGTTAGGGAAGAGCTCGAACGATTATTATCTGCGCAGGAAGGTAATACTTAGAAATGAAAAGGGAGAAACACTTCAGAGGAATTTAAAACGACTCTGGCTGTCTCCTTAGCTCACTAAACAGGTGCGCCTGAGCCAGCCACACTGATTTCCCTAAGCGGCATCAGACCTATACTCCGTCCCGAGAGATGGAAGCTATCCTTGTTGCCATGACAGAGGAAGAGCATCCTGAAAACAAGTACAAGGCAGATCCTTAAGATATAAAAACTTGGAATCCTAATGCAACAAACTTCTCAAAGAAAACAACCTTAGCCTCCCGCACCATTGCCTTTCTCAAGTCAAAAGCCTAGAGGCTTACACCAAGTCAAAACAAGTATTATACGACTTTCAGCTTCAGGAGGATATTATTGTTGACTGTTACCGAACAGGAAATAACGTGTTTGGTGCCAGGGAGGCATGGTGGTGGATCATGCCAGAATTATTAGGCTGTCCTTGCGGGAGGATGAACCATCCTATCATGATTCACAAGGAGTTCGATTTAACCTGCTTAGATATCGTGGCGCAAGTAAGCAACTTTTAAAAAAAAGATTTATATATATATATTTTATTGGAAAGTCAGATATACAAAGAGGAGGAGAGACAGAGAGGAAGATCTTCAGTCTGATGGTTCACTCCCCAAGCGGCCACAATGGCTGGAGCTGTGTAGATCTGAAGCCAGGAGCCAGAAACATCTTCCTGGTCTTCCACGCGGGTGCAGGGTCCCAAAGCCTTGGGCTGTCCTCAACTGCTTTCCCAGGCCACAAGCAGGGAGCTGGATGGGAAGTGGAGCTACCGGGATTGGAACCGGCGCCCATATGGGATTCCGGCGCGTTCAAGGTGAGGACTTTAGCCGCTAGGCCACGCTGCCGGGCCCAAAAGCATCGATTTTTAATCTACCTTTAAAAATGTGCTAACACAGTTTTGAAATAGGAATGAATCTTTTTTTTTCCAAATAAAGACTCAACTGTGCAAGCAGCAATTATTAACACACCTGTCCTGACCCTTGGTGGCTTTCCTGGCCCTGTTCCACTCAATCGTCTTACCTTTCTGTAGCTTTCCAGTAAGACTTGTTACCTATCTGGTAGATCAATCATTTTTATTTTATCTTCTAAGTCTTATAAAGTTCTTCTCGGCCCTTGATTTTTTCCATTTGAATTTCAGAGTCACCTTTTCTGGTTCCACAAAACAAAATAATAAAAAAAGAAGCTATGATTTTATTTGGAATTGTGTAAAGTTAGAGATTAAATTTGGGAGCCACTATAAAATAATCTAAAATAAACAAACTGGAAAGACACAGTAAAAGTGGCAGGTACACATCAAACAGTGGTGTTTTTCCCTCCCAAGTTCTTTTTTTAAGGTTATGTAATTATTTTTTTCAAAAGTTAAGGGATGACTTTTACAAAGGGGGGAATTACATATATTTGATCCTAACCTGTGTGGTCACAGCAGACCCGTTTCCCACACAACAACTAGGCTTATACAAATGGAGACTCTCAGTTTTGACAGTAGGGGGGAAAACAGTAAAATAAAATATACACTGGGGGATGCTGACAACAAACAGTACACAGCTTTAGCCTTTCTGAAATCAAAGCCAAAGCCACGCACAGCAGTTCCTCAAACTCTATTTCAACAGTGTTAATGCTCTCAGACCTTAGGAAAAAACTCCTTTTTTGCGTCAAACATGCACTTCGGGTGCAGGTTTCTGCACACTGCTTACCACGTCTCACCATTTCTCTGAAGATGACTCTCTGCTGCCCCCTCCTGGTGTAGGACCGCTATGGGCTTCGCAACGCCAGAGTTTGGATGTTTTTGGATGGTCTCGAAGCTTCCCCTGCAAGTGATCCCTTTCCAATCTGGGTTCTCAGCCTCTACCAACCTGGAGCACCTACTGCCCAGTCCTTTACCTCCACCTTGATGCCCTTGATGCCCTAAAGGTGAAGATTTTTTTTTTTTTTTTTTTTACACATTATACTAGCATTCAGAATACATTTTCTCTAAAGAATGGGAAAAAAGTCCCATGCTACAACATACGTCAACCAACACTAAATGTAAAGCTTAATGAACAACCTTCTCTGTCCCAAACCTGTTCTAAAAGCTTTCGAATATGGATTTTTTTTTTAAATTAAGAGGCAGAGAGAGCACATATACTTGTTCCTGTTAGCTGTTCACCCCCCACATGCCTGCAGAGCTGGGGTGGGCCAGGCAGAAGCAGCGAGCCCAGAACTCAACGTGGGCACCAGAGATGTTAACTGCTTTGCAGAGAGCCGAGACTCAAATCCAGCACCCAGACTGTTAAGTAACTACACGGCAGGGCTGACAGATGGCCGGCCTAGCGCTCACCCCCAGGCCGACAGTCTCGAGTCCACCACACTCTCATTCATCTACTTGCTAGCTTATTTGTAAGTAGGTTTAATCATTTGTTGCATGAGGTTTGTAAATAGGTTTAATAAAGTTTGTCGCATCGCTTCTTATGGATGAAACGTTAAGAAGCAACCCCACATGCACCCGTGTGGGAGACCCGGAGGAGGTTCCAGGTTCCCGGCTTCAGATCGGCGCGCATCAGCCGTTGCGGCTCACTTGGGGAGTGAATTATCGGACGGAAGATCTTCCTCTCTGTCTCTCCTCCTCTGTGTATATCTGGCTGTAATAAAAATGAATAAATCTTTAAAAAAAAAAAAAAGAAGCAACCCCACAGAGCTAAAATAGATTTATAGGAGATTCAGAGAGATCACACTCAGAGTTTAAAAAAATAATAATAAGCAGAGGAGGCACGTGGATGGAGCTGAATTTGGGACAAGCCTTAAAGTACAGGTTGTATTCTGTTGGAAACAGGACGGAAGAGCGCGGTGAAGACCCAGTGCAGGGCACAGAGCAGAGCCATCCTGGCTGGCTGGAGCCTGACAGCACCTGCCACGCGCAGTAACTGGCCACAGCCACTCGTGGCGAAGTCAGCGAATAAAGGGCCCTACCGACCCAGAGGCAGGAGAGCCCCAGAGGTTTCACCTCAACACCTAACACCTGGGCTCCTCCTGCTAAAGCCATCAGGGCTTTTAGCAATGATGACGAACGACCAAATCGGCTTTACTTCTTGGGGGCATCCATCCTGGCCCTGTGCCGTGGCCAGTCCCTAATGCGCCGTCAGAGCCTGGAGTTGGTCTTAAGGGCAGGTTTAAAGTCCCCACACTGCTTATTACTAGCTATACAGACACTGATAACAATCAGATTAAAATCCAGTTTGCCTTTAAAAATAATGGAACAGACTGCAAAGTATAAGATCTACCAGGTCAACATAAACGTAAAAGGAAATCAACCACAGGCAGTGACAGCAGCCAAGACTACCCAGGAGAGGTCACATCAAACACTTCCAGTTCCCCAAGTGTCCAGACACCCGGCATCTGGAAATACTCAGACCTGTATTTGCTTCTGGCCACAAAAACCATGAAGCAATCAACTGAAACTTCTGTTTCCACAAATTTCTCCTTGCTTCTTCTGTTTCTCTTCTTAGCTCTCCCTTAAATATGGGATCAGCTACTGAAAAGATCTCTGAATTATCTTCAAACTGTCATACGTGCAAAACTCTACTGAAGCAGGGTCGGCAGAATAAATAAGGCTATCATTATTCTATTACAGAATAATAAGGTTATATTATTATTTCTGCTCCACGGCTGTAAATTCGATCACCTCAATTATGACTTCACCACTGTGAAAATACCAGCACGGAGATTATTTTTGTTCAAAGGATTTTGTACTGTGGAAAATCAACTAGGGACATAATTGTTTCAAGGGGGAGGAATATAATTTCACCGTAAGTTAGGAGTCTCTTTGGTTAAATCCACAAGGGTTCTGAAGCTGTTAGATTTATCTTAACCTTCTCCTTTCAATCACACATATATGCAAGATAAAATGTGCCTGTGGGCCTTTCAGAGAAGTATGACAGAAAAAAACCAACCACATGTAGCAAGAGAACAGCTCCTGGGCAGTGTGGGAACATGCCTTCTCATGCCACAAACTTTATTAAACCTATTTGCAGATAAGCCAGTAATTGCAGTGAGGCCTGTAACCCAAATCCAGAAGAGATGAAGAGGCTCCTTGTCCGTCCTGTTTCATTTGACATCTCTTAGTTTTCCATTTAATAGGCACGGTTAAGGTGAGCAGAACATCCATTGCACTGGGTTTTAGAGGTGGTCTCCAACCAGGAATGCCTGCTGTTTGCCAGGTCAGCCAAGGGACTCATGGAAGATACAGGAGGCCAAGGCACCTTGAGGAAGAATATGCTGGAAGCCCAGGGCCGGCCACAGACGCATCCCTGACTTCCTCTCCCCGATTGACTGCATTCTGGAGACAGGGCATCAGCAATAGGGTGTCAGGCAGGACGGGTCAGGAGAGGCCATGGCACCTGCAAGGTCACACGAGAACCTGAGACTCCCCCGTGGTGCCGCTGCTTCCAAAACTGAGCACGAGAGCCGGGACTGGGGGCGGGTCAAAGCGAGGGCACACACGAGAGCCAGAATGGGTGCAGGTTAACGTGGCTAGGCCACAGGACCAGCTGGCAAGTACCCGGACTAGGTGCAAGTCATGTCAGGCTGGACCGCAGTGCCTCCAAGCAGGTGCAAAATCCAAGGACAGGAGCATGCCTGGGAGGGAAACTGTGGGAACTCCTGTTTGCTGTACCTCTCACTGGGGAGGATGAGAACCAGGGCCGGGGTGGGCCAGGCAGGACAAGGCAGTGGCACACGTCAGCATACAGGAGGGCTGGCTAAGCTTCAGCACACACGGCTGTGCACGAGGGCTGGATGGGATATGTGCTGTGCTGGGCCAGGCCAGGCTGCAGCAGAGGCTGGCATGTGCATATACCAGGGCTGGGGGCAGGCCTGGTACGGGTTACTGGGGGTTGCCCAGCCTAAGGCCATGGCACCTGCTGATGTAGCAGGCTGGGCCACAGCACCCGTCGGTTCACATGAGGTATGGGGCTGGGTTAGAACTGACCAGGCAGCTGTATCTACCAGTATGTGCACTGGCTACTGCAGGTGACAGACCGCACTTGAACATGCATCGGCTGGTACACACAAGAGTCAAGGTCATCCCAGGTAGGGTTTCTTGAGGACCTCCACAGCTGGACTACTGGACTCAGACCCTGGCCACAGGGAAAAATCCAAAAGACGTGCTGTCTGACCTTGGATTGCTTGTGCTGCGACTGGGCCTCCTCAGTTGCTGATGCCTGTACAGTGGACGGCACATCCAGATGCACATGGGGGACATGATGGCCAGCTCAGCTAGGCCAGCAGGGGGCGTCAGCTGCCTCATCAGGGAGGGGAAGTCAAACAGGTTGGACAATTCTCCTGGCCAAGCTTTGCAGCATGTTCCTGGGTCTGTGGATGCACTAAGGTGGACTTTGTCAGCCAACAGACCTTGGAAAGATTTTCTTAAGCCTGGAGCAATGAAACCAACAATCTCTCAGAACTATCAAAACCACGCAAGTAACACCCTTGGAACACTCTTCCACAACGATGGCCACCCCGCACCCCTGGGTGCTGATGGAGTTTGACAGCAAGCAGCTCCCTCGTCTCCTCTGCAGACGCCAGAGGAAAAAAAAAGGGAAAAAAATGAAATATATGTCCCACCCACCTTATTACCTACCTGATCCACCTTATCTTAATCAGAGGCCCACATGAGCATGCACCCCTCAACTATATAAATAATATTAAAAAGAAAGTAAAAACTTAAAAAACATACATATATTACTATATTACGGCAATAAAATAATAACAAAGGCATAAAGATGGCTTTCTCACACAGACACCAATGACACTGGAATATAATTATCAAGATGGGAAGAAATCCTTGAACTATGGAAACATCTGAGCGACTAATACACGAAACAGAACGACCTTGCCTGGGTTTCACCACTACCGGGATTTCTACACAGTGATGGACACGGTATGTCCATTTAGCCGCTACAGCAAATCGGTGCTGTTTGTTAGTGAGAAAGAAACAGTTGCTGTGGATGGTAAGGTCATCTGTTGCCTGTGCTCAGAAGTGAAGGAAATGCTAAATGTTACCGCAAGATTAGCAAAAAACAGCTTTATCCAGATTTGCAGGCTTCTCTTACTTTTCTCTCCAGAGCCTGAGACACAAAGCTGTTTAAAGAAGACACAGCTTTCTTGGCAAAAGTGCAGCAAAGGTTGTCTGGCAACACAGGCCGGCCTCTCCTTGCAGGTGCCTTGGCGCCCACCTTTGCCCCTGTGGCCTCAACCAGTGTCCAGCTCCGTGGCTGCTCAGAAGACAAGGTGAAAAGCGGTGCGTTGTTCAGTCAGCTGGGCCGACCCCAACCCTGCAGTCTCAACGGGACAAGTCACTCCTGCGTCCCGCGGTCTGATTCCAGCTGTGTTTTCTTTCCCTACAGACAAGTCACTCCTGCGTCCTGCGGTCTGATTCCAGCTGTGTTTCTTTCCCTACAGACAAGTCACTCCCGCCTCCCACGGTCTTCTTCCATTTCACTCTGTTTTGACCTTCTCGTTGTTTCAATCTAGCCCTCTTGGTTTGTTTTCCTGTTACATGTACAGAATAGTGTCGGTTTTTGTTTGTTGCTCCTGGCGGCACGTTCCAGTCATCTTGGGTCCACGTGTCCACTGCCGGCCTAAGTAAGAATGTTTCATGTTGACCCTCCCCACTGATGTCTCAGTACCAGCCTTTCTATCCCGGGACCGGGACTGCTCATGACCCTAAACTGTAAAGCCTGCGTGCTTCATAGGCCTCCAAGGCTCCAGCTGTCTCCTGGGGTGTGTGGGCGGTAACAAGGGCACCAGGAACCGCTGGAACTTGGAACGGTTCACTGGCACACCCAACACAATGGCAGACGCTCAGTCAGCTCTACATCATTCCAGGTTTCCAAACTGCTTTGGCTCCAGTGGTCCTCACAGAAGAGCTTGGGGAGATGTGGCAGCTCTGATGTGCCAGCAGAGCCTGGCACCCACAGGCTGTGGGAAGGCCAAGAGAAGCCTGGCACACATCCTAGCACTTGCTTTGCTCCTACAAACTACCCAGGGCAAGAGAAATCCTGAAGCCAGGTCAGTAACCTATGAGTCGTCTAGGATTCAAAAGGTGTCTTTACATCCCCTCAACCCTATGCATCCCGGCATCGCAGCCATCAGAGATCTCAACTGCAGGTTGTACTGCGGAGTGGTGGGCTCTTGCATCTACAGGATAAGCCAGCCTGACTTCACTTCCTTGAGAGGAACTCCAGGAACTCATAACTTCCAAGTCGTAAATGCACTGAGGCACAGAAATGCTTTGTGTATTTTCATGTTTGAAAGTAGCAGTGAGACACTTAGCAATCTAACCAATCTCCGTCATGAACATCTAGACAGAGCTTTGCACATTTCAGTTTCATACATTCACAACGAGGACACGAGGAAGTCAGACATTTTCTCAAAAGCAGACTGTAAGCTGAGAAAAACAAATGCAGTTGTTTCATGGTACTAGGAGGGAAGAACCAACAGTGGTAAGTCCTAACTAGCACATTAGTTCTAATTAAAGCAAAGGACGGGGTGTGACACCAAGCACTGGTCTGGCCACGATGGGCAATAGCCCTCTGAATGATCCTTGCAGCACCAGGAAAGAGCCATTCTACCAAGCTTTCAGAAACATTCCAGGCCACACAAAAGCGGACACCATTTGAGAAGCGCTCGTTACAGACCCTGCGGGCAGGACTTGCCATACTCGGATTGTGGGGACAGGTAGTGTGTAACCTAACTCTTCACTACACACCCGGCACCTCCGACAGGATCCACCTGACAGGTGTTTCGAAATACTTACTGAATTGCTGAAATCAACAACACATCACAGAATTTCTTCTAATGCAATGGCATTTTGTTTCACAGATTCGAATTAGAAGATAAAATTTCTATTTAGAATTCAAACGCAGGGCCTAGCGTGGTGGCTAAAGTCCTCGCCTTGAATGCGCCAGGATCCCATATGGGCGCCGGTTCTAAATAGGAATCATAATAAAAAGCAGTTGTACAATCTCATCGATACGTGACAGGGGGACTGAAAAAGGAGTCCTTGATTTAATGAGCGTCAGGTATCACAGATTTTTGCTACTATTGACAATGCTCTATTCTACATACATCTTTGTACACATGGGTAATTACACCTGCAGCTTAAAATGCAATCGTTCACAGCTGTGAGAAAGAAAAAAGTACTGAATGCAGAAGATATTTTTACATCTAGTCTTCATTGGGAATAGATGTCAGTTTGTGTAACATGTCACCGTTTGTATAGAAAATACAGACACAGACTGAGCACCTTTAAATCAGAAATCACAAATCCTGAATGCTCTACCAGAACTGACACTGAGTACTGCCATCATGGGACCTTTCTGAATTCAAATGGTCAGGTTAAGAGTGTTCAACTTATAAGTCTACTCAAACATTCCCAAATCCCAAACTCAAAAACCCAAGACTCTTCTGTTCTCAGCCGTTTCAGACCAGGATGCTTCCTTCACCTGTGTATATAAAGGAGAATGTTTCCGCCTGTAGATGTAGAAACAGGCCTCTCTGACACACGGAGAAACATCCATGGAAAGCAACTGGCTGCGGCAAGTGAAGTTCACAGCGTATGGGGACGGGGTGTTACGGAGTAATACACGAACGCAATACCTACAATACTGGCATGAGCACCAGTCCAAGTCTTGGCTGTTCCACTTCTACTCCAGCTCCGCTCTCACGGGTCCGGGAAACGAGCAGAGAACAGCCCAGGAGCGTGGGTCCCTGTCACCCAAGGAAGAGACTGGGGTGGAGTCCAAATACAGTTGCAGGCTCCTGGCTTCAGCCTGGCCCCATCCAGGCCATTGTGGCCATTTGAAGAATGGGCCAATAAGTGAAAGATCTCTGTTTTTCCTTCTATGTCATTCTGCTTTTTTTTTTTTTTTTTTGGTTAATATAAGACAAGTTATATGGGGCAGGCATTAGATCTAGTGGGGAAGCTTCGAGCATCAGCCTGCATCTTGAATTGGAATGCCTGGGTTCAAGGCCTGGCTGTTTGATAATATGTACCTTAGGAGGTGGCAGATAATGGCCCCAGGGATTGGGTCTCTGCAACAGGGGTAGGAAACCTGGACTCAGTTCCCGGCTTCCATCTTGGGCCTGGCTGTTGCAGGTCTTTGGGGAGTAAACCAGCGGACGAGAGTTCTACCCATCTCTGTCTCTCAAGTAAGCGAACAAATTAAAGAATTAAAAATGCATATACTCGTGAGAATGATGTGCAGAATTGCACCTGCACAGATTATTAATTACAACACTGCATATTAACAAGAGTGTGACTGAAAGTGCCTTCCAACAGGGAACTGATTCAATCCGAATTTCATAGTAGTATGATATATGTTGGAGTTAAAAACGAGTAGGCGCTGTATTTACTACTATGGGGAAAATCTCTACAATAAGAACATAGAAGCAAGGGATATGTTATTATGCATTATATCGTGTTTTAGGCGAAAAGGAGGGCTGTGAAGTCACCCAGCAGGAGGCCAAATCATAGGGAAAGCTTACTTGTAAAGGTAATACTCCGCGTGGTCCACCTCTTCTCGGGAGGAAATGTTGTCCACAAACTACAAGACAGGAAAAGAAACCCCCGGTTGAATAAAAAGCATGCCGCAAACCTGGCCTAGACCCACACTGACTTGGATAAAGAACGCGCACTTCGCTGATACGACGCTAGGCTGAATGGAGCAACGGTCACGTGACAGGGTTCCCTGCTGGAAACGCTCCCACGCAGCACAGCCTTGAGTCGAAAACTGCTTCCGGGCCAAGCATGAACCTAGCTCAGAGTAAGGAGGGGACCGCTCCTCTCGCCACCTGCAGCCAGCCAGCACCCTCTCTCTAAACCCCGAGGACTCGTGAGGTCCTGAACTCCCAGCACGCAGGGCGCACATGGCTGAACGGACGAAGACATTAGTGGTGGAAAAAACCACTGCCTAGAACATGAAAGTCTGAATCCAGATAACTTGGCTTGCAACCCGTTTTCCTATTCTGATTCCGCGTTTGCTTTGGGCTGGTCCACCTGATGCCTCTACCAGCAAAATCCCCACTAGAAGCACAGAAGCCCCGTATTCCTTAAACCAAAGCGAAATACACAGGTTTATGATTCTACCCTAGAGATTCAGATGGGGAAAAAAATAAGGAGGCAGAGTGGGGGCTAAAGCATGTGGTGAGTATAATTAAAAGTCCATGAAGAGGGTATGTCAAAAGTAGCGAAAGGTTCTAAAAGGCCCAGAGATCCCTTCCAGGGCAGCCAGAATATGGTTCAGGCAGAGGATCTGTAGGGAGAAGCAGTTCTCTGGAGAGCTTGCTGTGTGCCATAACCAGATGGCACCGTCCCTCTGGGACCGAGCAGCTCCATCTGCACAGGCAAGGGAAGTCACAAAATGTCCCTGGGAACGCACGTTCACCCTCCTGCCCCGTCGCAACGGGCACTGCGCATCAGCGCACACACGTGAACCAGGGCCCTTCTCCTTTAACACACCAACTCTGAGCTTACGAAATTAGAGCTACGACAGCTTAAACTGCTCCCTATGAGAAAGGATCTCAGCGGCCAGAAAGGAAGGACCAGGATGAAAAAGAAAGCTCATTTGCTCCCTGTCCACCTGCCACCCCAATACCCTGCGTATTTATTCACGTGCCATTCATTGCTACAAGAGCTTTCCCAACTCAGATGGCACTGGGGCAGCACGCCCTCCCGGAGAGGGTGACCTCACTGTTCTCCTACTGGCCATGAGGAAACGGACAGGGACGGCTGCAGAACCAGGGTGAACTCATGACAAAGGACAGGACCCAGTGATATCCGAGGGAGGCGAGAGAACTACCTTTTATTTTTAATGTTTAAGTCTTATTGGAAAGGCAGAGATTCAGAGAGCAATCTTGCATCCACTAGCTCCTTCTATGAATATCCAAAGCAGGTTAGGCTTTACAAAGCCGGGAGCTTGGAACTCAAGCCGAGTTCCTCACGGGGATAGCATGGATTCAAGGACTTGAACCAACTGCCTCCCAGGATGAGGTTACCAGGACACTGGAATGGGAGGAGCAGCTGGGACTTGAACCCGGCCCACTGACAGGAGAAACGCCTGCCTCAGAAGAGAACTCTGATGGCCAGAAATAGCGGGGCCTCAATTCTAGCCTTTCAATGTATAAGCTGTGTGAACTTGGGAAAGTGAATATATCACTCCACAATGTATATGTAAAATGCAATGATGCTCGCCTCCCATGGCTGCTCTGAGAATGAACACAAATACAATTTGCGAAAAAGGTGACATGCCTGGTCTAGGGGTGGAGAATGCCGCTTGGCACGCCTGTACCCCATAGCAGAACGCCTGGGTACAAGGCCTGTTCTGCTCACTTCCTGCCAGTGAGCACCCTGGCACGCAGATGGTGGCTCAGGTGCTCGGATCCGTCACTGGTTTGGCCTGCACCAGCTCTGGCTCTTGTAGACATATGGGGAGTCCATCAGCAGGTGGAAAATGTGTCTCTTTCTCTCTGCTTTTCTAATAAATTTTTAAAAAGAAGAAATATGAAAACTGGCTTATAAAGTATTTGGTAATGGTTACTATGATTTACTATTCCTCCCCCGCACTGCCTTGCAAGGTAGCCTAGTGGCTAAGTTTTCACCACGCGTCTGCCGGGATCCATACAGGTGCTCATTCGTATTCTGGCAGCTCCACTTCCCATCCAGCTCTCTGCTTGTGGCCTGGGAAAGCAGTCAGGGACAGCCCAAAGCCTTGGGACTCTGCACCTGTGCGTGGGAGACCCAGAAGAAGCTCCTGGCTTCAGATTGGCTCAGCTCTGGCCATTACGGCCACTTGGAGAGTGAACGGTCAGGCAGAAGATCTTTGTCTCTCCTCTCTCTGTATATCTGCCTTTCCACTAACAAGAAAAATCTTAAAAACTAATATCCATTTTTCTATAGTTTCTCAAATACCAAAACCAGTACCAATACTATCAATTAAACACTACTTTGAGGAGTTGTACTCCCAAAAATCACAGTATTATACACCGCAAAGTGTTATTTCCTAGAAAAGTGAAAGATTAGGTGTACAGCAGCTCCAATTCCATAACCACTAGCACTGAAGTCGGGCAAGTTCACAACCTCTTATTTTGGCCAAAGAAATCTCCTGCTACATCACAGAATGTCTATGAGGAGGTGACAAAAACATGGCCTACTCTGGAAAAAAGGCCACTAAAGAGGCACATTCTTTATTTGCCCAGCTTCATCTGCAGAAAGTGCCCCCTTGAGTTCTTCCCGAATGTTCTTACCCGTGATATTGTTAAAGAGCTCACTGGCAACTTCCTCTCGTACGTTTTGTCCATCAAAGATGCAAGATCAGCTGTGAAGACAAAGGGGAAGGGACCTTGATAAATAAACACGAGTCTGCAGGGCTCCTGCCAGATGGCTGCCAGTTCACGCAGTCAGTATCCAAACAGATGCCCTTTCTTGCTCTTTTTCAGAAACTCACTTTATATAAGCCACAGAGAATAAAAGAATGCGTTACACGGCTCAGCTGTGCAGAACCTGAAATCCAGCAAACCACTTGTATATACTCCTTGAGCAAACCAGAGAAGCACCCGTCTTACTGATTTTTGGCCTGAATGAAAGTTTTCAGCAGAACATCGCATGAACGGTCGGTTTTTTTTAATGAGGTTATAGAGTAGACAAAGATCTGAAACCCTTAGGACATACACTTTCCTAAATATTTATTTCACATCATGTCACTGCCTCTCAGGTTTCCAGCCACCCCACTCACACTCTCCAGCCAAGCATCAGGTCGCTGGGCCAGGGCATCTCTGTCCATGTATCTGCCTCCTACGCTGTTGGAGAGGACAAATGGTGTTGAACAGAAAACTCTGCCTTGTTCACAGAGTTCCCACGGCTGTTTCTCCTGCTTTCTGAACCATCTCCAATTCAACTGTTCCTATTCTCTTAGCTCCCACTCTGGGCACCCCTTCGAATCCCCCAGGTCTGGCCACGAACAGTGCTGACTGCCTAACTGACTTTGGCGGAGGAAAGTGTTTGAACCCTTCATTTGGGTGTTTTATTTTTTTAGTCAAAGGAGTTTTTTTGGTTTTGCCATTTTTTAAAAAAAAACATGTATTTGTTTCTATTGGAAAGGCAAATTTGCAGAGACAAGAGACAGAGAGAAAGATCTTCCATCCATTTGTTCATTCGCCAGATAGCTGCCATGGCCAGAGCTGAGCCAATCCAAAGCCAGGAGCCAGGAGCTTCTTCCAGGTCTCCCACAGCTTTGGGCCATCCTTGGTTGGAGGAGCTTTTTAAGGGATCGGTAATGCATCCGAGGCACAGGTAATTCCTGTCTGAGGTCTTTCTTGAGGTGAGGAGCCTCCAGCCCAGACTGCCTTTGCCCCCCACCGAAGGTCCTGAAGCAGCACCAACATGCCCCTGGTTTATCTCAACCTACAGAATTCAGGTCTCCGTGTGGCAGTCAGGCCTGGGAATCTGAAGTTCTGAAGCCCTGGTGTGGGCACTCACGCCCATTCCTGGCATGGTCCCTGCTGTCTTGGCCTTTGGTTAAGTCAGGAGTGCCAGCTTCACATCCATCTTCCCAAGCTGTCCTTGCCGTCTGCAGCCTTCAGATGTTGTGTGTTCCCTAGGAACCGGGCATTTTCTTTGGCACATCCCTCTGAACAGAACCTGGGCATCTGTGAAATGCCTCTCTGGAACACGCGGTGCGGCTGTGTGTGTGGGAGCCGTGGCTCCAGGAGCCTGTGGCGCTGGCCTCCTGCAGGCCGCAGCTGGCCAGCGTCCCTGGTCGCCCCGCTCTCTGCCGTTGTCCGCCTCATCCATCACGTCCATGCTGTGACGTCAGGTGGCCAGTGGCATTGTGTGTTGCGCAGCCGATCTTTCTCTCACTGGCAACCTACGAATGTTCTTCATTTGTGGCTGCTCTGTAGTTGTTGCCTCTCTGGAGGCCCCAGGCTGATTTCACTTGGCTGGAAACGCCTCAATGTGGGAGACCGACGTGGTGAGTGGGGCCCACTCAGTCCCGTTTGCTTATGTGTCGAATGTGATTTGCAACCCACAAGGAAACAGGGCCTGGAAGCCTTCTGCATTGAGGCGATGACTCTTTCGCTTGGGGAAATAGAGGCAGCTCCTTCTGTTGCTGTCAGCTCGGCATCAGGCTCGGGCTTCCACGTGTACTTGCTTATTGATTATCTCAGTGTCTCCTTACGGCTTCATAGTGGTTTCTTCCACTAGGGAGTTATAACAACAAAATCTGGTCCTGGTGGCTCCACTTCCCATCCAGCTCCCTGCCTGTGGCCTGGGAGAGCAGTCGAGGACTGCCCAAAGCCTTGGGACCCTGCACCCACGTGTGGGAGACCTGGAGAAGGTTCCTGGCTCCTGGCTTCGGATCGGCACAGCACCAGCCGTTGCGCTCACTTGGGGAGTGAATCATCAGAGGATCTTCCTCTCTGTCTCTCCTCCTCTCTGACTTTGTAATGAAAAATAAATAAATCTTAAAAAAAAAAGTTTCTTCAGTGAGTAATTGTTGTTAATAATTTGGGTCTATTTGTCCAAATGTCTGTTTTTCCCTTAGTTTTAAAAGGTGCTTTATTGGGTCTGGTGCAGTAGCCTAGTGGCTAAAGTCCTCGCCTTGTACATGCCGAGATCCCATATGAGCACTAGTTCGTCTCCTGGCTGCTCCACTTCCCATCCAGCTCCCTGGGAAAGCAGCAGAGGATGGCCTGGCACCTTAGGACCCTGCACCCATCTGGGAGACCCAGAAGAAGCTCCTGACTCCTGGCTTCAGATCAGCTCAGCTCACTTTGGGGAGTGAACCAGCAGATGAAGATCTTTACCTCTCCTTCTCTCTGTAAATCTGCCTTTCCGATGAAAATAAATACATAATGAATCCACAAACCCTGTGGAAAATATTTTGAAAACGGCTTCTTCTACCAAAAGGGTACCCCAAGAAAACCGCATGGCTGAGCGGAGTGAGATTTCATAAACACCAGGTAATAAAGGAGCAAGTAAGGACAGGATTCGAATTGCTGTAGCTCAGGTTCCTACGTGCACGGACACCCCGGGGCCACCCAAGGCTGCATGCTTCCAGCCGAAGAAATGGCGTTTCCTGGGCCGAGCTCAGGCAGAAAGAAACAACACCCTAGCAAGCTGGTTCTCCAAGTCCAGATTTATAGAACAGTGGAAGGCAGGGGCGGACATTAAACAAGGTAAGGATGCAACCAGCATACCCACAATGTGGGACCACACGAGTTGCTGTTTTCAACAGATAAATTCTGAGAGAGAGAGATGAGATCATTTAGAGACTTCACGCTGAAATGTGTGCACCTTGTCTAGACCTCAAATACAAAGCTATGCCTGTACAATCCCTTCCTTTAGCCGGGAGACCTGTGCAATGGGATTTGCTGAGGCGGAGGGAGGAGGAAGGACTGGCGGACATTGGGGGCACACGGGGTTATCCCCCCACCCCCAAACCTCTGCCTGTTTCTACAAAGATCCGGAAAGAGGCAGAACAAGTGGGCAGCCCCGGCGGAACCTATGTGGATCCTGTTCCTACTGAAGCACGAGCAAGCGTTTCTGAGTCGGGGGCAGGACACACGGAGCGTGGCCTGCGTGGGCAGCTTCATGCTACGTGCCCCCGCACGCTGCTCGCTCCACCCTAACAGAACACGCCCGGAAGCCGGGGACCTCAGCCCGCCGGAAGGAGGCCACGCCGGCCCGCGGCACCGCCCCCCGCCGCCGCCCCACCCAATAGGGACTCGACGAGCCGCTGCCTCATATCGGCCCTCCCGGCCCCGCCAATCAGCGGGCTCGCTCCGAGCGCCTCACGTCCCTCCGGCTCGCGGCGCCCAATCAGCGGGCTCCTCCGCATGAGGCGCGCACACGTTCCCGCGCCCTCACCGCGGCGGCGCGTCCGCAGCGCCCATGCTGCCACCTACTGCCCGCCCGCAGGCACTGCGTGCGCCAGGCGCGCTCCCCAAAGAGCGAGGGACAAGGACAGCAGGAACAGGCCCCTCTCCCAAGCAGTGTGAGACACTGCGGTAGAAATTCCGAGTGGCTGCTGGGAACGGCCACACCACACTCTGCTAAGGCACACCGTGGAAGCTCAAGTTCTGGGGCCGGCTGCTGTGAGGGTGTGCACCAACAGATGAAAGGGAGCGCTCTCCTCACTTTGCCTTTGAAATTTAAAAAAAAAAAAAAAATTAAGAAACTGTATTTCACCCCACGGGTTTTCACACCTGCTACACAGCAGGCACTGCATGCAAATGACAGCAGAAAGCTGCAGACACGCGGCTGGGACCCAGCTCTCTGCGTCCCTTGGTGCCACATTCGCCCTTCATGTCACACTGCACGGGGAATGTGCTGGGTGCGGGGTGCAGGACACACAGCGCCTAGTCTGGGCAGAGGGCCCCACATCCATGGCGACACCCAGGATTGCTTTTGTAAGTACCCTAGCCTGACTGGGAAGGAGTCAACCGCCTCCACGTAACACTAACCCAGTGCAGGTCCTTGAACAACCACAAGTTGCTTCTGCTTCCTCAGGTGCCGGTGCCAAATCCCTCTGGGAACTGTGTGACTCTATCCAACCCCAGGACACCCAACTTGGCCTCCTCATCTGTGCAGAGAGCTAACAGCACCCTCCTCTGGAATCCATCCATGGCACATCAGAACAAGTCTGCCCTTATACACAGGGGTGATTCTCGGAGTCCGTGTTGGGATCACGGTTAGAAGAGTGGTCCCCTAAGGAGCGATACAGGCATTCCTGGCCTCCAGGAGGAGTGGCAGACAGGGAAGCTGGGTGACCCACAGTGTGTGGGGGCTGTCCCACGCAGCCAAATGTATGTTACCATTGGGGGCCAGGAATGGATTATGGCAGGGCAAGGAAGAACCGTGGGCATTCAGGCTGGCATGACTGGCATGAGCTCGTGATTTCTAAGAGAGATGCATGCATATGTATTTACATAGGGCTTTTTGTTTCTCTAGGACAGAGCAGGAGCTCCCATCCGTTGGTTCAGTTTCCAGATGCCCTCAGCCGCTGGGGCTGGGTCAGAGTGAAAAAACTCATCCAGGCCTCCCCCGCGGGTTGTAGACACCTAACAGGACCCGTCACTGCTGTCCCCCGGAGGAAGCTGGGGTCAGCAGCCAGGGTCGGCGACTGAATCCGGGCACTCCAGTGTTGGGGGTGGGTGTCTTAACCACACCCTCCCCATATATGTGTGTATGTGTGTGCATATCTTGTAGCTCTGTCCACTGCACGGGCCAGGAAGTACAAACGCCAGAGTAGCGTCAGTGTGAAATGGCCTTAGACACCAAGACCTGGGTGGAAGGTATTCTTTTGCTAACTATGGCAGCAAAATGGGTTCAGGTAATAGGACGAATGGATCATAAAGCTAAGGAGACTTCTGATGAAACGCAAGACGTCCGCACTGCATTACAGCATCTCCCCCAGACAGGCCCTGAGTCAGAAAGGAGAAAACCCATAATTCCACAGTGGAAAAAAAATCAGACACATCTGACCGGGGGATCCACGCCAAAGTCATCGGTGAAGGCGACTGCTCTGATGGGACAGCGAGGTCCCCGAGAGTTCTCTGGGAATTCTGGATGGAGAAGTAAAGATTCACTGGGATCATGGGAAACAACAGACAAACCCAGAAAGAGGAATCTTCTCTTATGAAAAGAAACAGAGGAGCAGGGAAGGTAGGCAGTTAGCTCGGCAGTTAGACACACCACATCCCAAGTCACGAGGGCTTGGGTTCGATGCCTGCCTCTGGATTCGCAGGTCCTACTAACGTGGGCTCTGGGAGACGCAGCAAGGCCCCTGCCACAGCAGCCAACAAATGGCTGACAGATCTCTCTTCCTCTCTCTCTGCCTCTCAAAGTTAAGGGGAAAAAGAGAATGGATTCTAGGAAAAAAAAAAATGACAATATCATTAAGAAATGACAAACAAGGATAGCTTTATCCTTTACCACAACGAATGTGGTTTATTTTGGTTCATGATTTGGAGGGTCACAGTGTACGATCGGGGCGAGCTCATCAGTTGATCCATCTAGTGCGATTACAGGATGACGATGGCGGAGTGTGTGCCAAGAAGGACCACGTGGTGAGTCAGGAGGCACACAGGGAGAGGCCAGGCCCAGCTCAGGCTTATACACCAACCCTCTTGGAGAACTAGCTTCCAACCCGTGGACCTTCCACTAGGCCCACCTGCTAGGCACTCTACCTGGACCTGGCCTCCACCCTCCCACCACCACGCGTACAAGAACTGGGGAGCCCAGTGATCGAACAACTACAGCACACAGTAGAGACATGATAACCAAAGGCACTGTCTGACACTAAACTGAATCTTGTATTGGAGGAGGAAAAATGTTTTCAAGGACATTCTTGGGCCAACTGACAAAACAGGTAATTAATACTGGAGTACTACATCAGAGTTAACTTCGCTTGAGTTACGTAGGACAATCTCAGTACATTAGGTAACAAGCTCCGATTTACTCAGGGTAACAACCTATTATGTAAGCAACAAGCAAGTAGCTACTAAAAAGTGCACATGCAAACGTACGTGTGTGTGTGAAGAGAGAACATGAGAAAACACACAAAGGATCACAATGGAACACGGGGCGAGTGCAGGGAGAGGACAGAGAAGAGCTCTGTGACCTTTTACAAGTTTCAAATGGCTTAAAATTAAAACAAAGATGTGAATTACATACTATACCATCTGTGACACTGCATTCACTCTACTAAACACACACACACACACTCAAAAGCAGAAAGCCCCGAATCTGTTGGAAGCATGCACTATTCATTTGTGTAAACCCAAGGTGTCATTACGACAGTGACAGTCCTGGTATTCAGGTTCACCACACCTGTCCCAACACTCCGTCGTCAACACTGATGGCGATTCCACACTAGGCACCCAGCCATGTCACTGTGCCTTTCCATGCAGCTTTTTCTAAGCCATCTATTTAAACATTAAAATCTATATTATTCACTGCGAGATGCTTCCCTTTTGTTTCTCCTTAGTGTCATGATAAGGAAGCTGCATGGCTTTCTTTTTCTTACAGCCAACACGAATTTACTCAAGGGAAATAAATTCGCAGAGGTGGCCAACGGCCAGCATGCACAGAAACCGAAACGGATTGGATAGTATTATGTGTAGTTACATGATATCAACTGTGAGTTGAATTTCAGGGTGATAAAGGAAGAGCATGACCAAGTCTTTGCTAGAAAAAGGCTGTGCTGAGGCGCTCACGGCAAGGGTCAGACCACAAGGTCCCTTAGAGTGGCTTCAGATCCGCCAGAGCTCTGCCCACACCGTTCCAGAGCTCACAGCCAAAGCTGCTCGCACAGTTGCACTGTCAGGGAAGAAACTTCGAGAGCTCCAGCAGGTAGCTGCTAATGACGGCTACAAGCTACGCATGCGCTCTGCCTTCGCGAGAAGAACCCACTGGCCAGAGGGATCACAGGTCTTCCCTGACTTAAGCTCAACAAAACAACAGCTGGACAACTACGAGAGCAGCACTGGCGTCAACACAAAACCACACGAGTCTCCTAAAGCAGGCAGCGATCTGTGCGGCTCAGCAACAACTGGATGGTGGCCTGCATAGGTCAGGAGGAAGCGTTCAGAGGGTCAGGGATCTTTGAAAGAGAGGCTTCTTCCCATAAAATGGGACACAGGAAATGGGAGAAAGGAGGCACAAGTACAGCTCAGCAGCTGGAAAGATGCTAACCAAAGATGTTAACCCCGCACGGCTCACAGGAGGGCTTAGACTTTGCTTCCTAACCTCTCACCTGGTGATGAACTAGACGGATCAAAACGAACCCTGAGGACCACAGGACGCCTGAAGACAACCAAGAGACTGAAAATAAGAGGGATGAAAGTATGAAATACAAAATGCGGTCTGACAGATACAGCCTGCATGGAAACCAGATGATAAAAACGGACAAGACACAGGAAGTGAAAGAAGTGCTTACGTAACATCGGGAGACCGTCAGGACAGCCGTGCGCGGAGGAGACAGAGAAGACAGCACGGGCGACTGTCTCCCCCTAGGCCTGCACTGTGCTGCTCTGGCCTAGGCACCGGGAACGCCTCACTTCATCCACCCAACACCCGAGTACACAACGGCCTCCCTTCATCCACCCAACACCCGAGCACACAGCGGCCTCCCTTCATCCATCCAACACCCGAGTACACAGCGGCCTCCCTTCATCCATCCAACACCTGAGTACACAGCAGCACCTGCATGTGCGGAGCACCCGGGAGTGACATTGACCTACCCAGGTGGCAATCTTCTTTCTCTCTTGCTTCCCACTGGTGGCTGTCCACATACGCTGCAGAGAGCAGGGACCGCTCACCTGGGGAAAAACACAGTTATCTCAATGGGCTTGGCTTCACGATAGGTGCACTTTCTATTTGTTTTATTAAGCATTTTTATATGTTAACTACATGATTATATACACACATATATATACATACATACACACACACCATATATATAATACACCATATATAAAAATTGTAATACCATACTGACACCTTCCTGGTTCACAATTCAGTTCCTAACAAAATGCACTCAATTTGTGGTAAGTGGAAGAGGTAACAAACCTGAAAATTTCCACCATCACCTAATGGGTCAAGATACTGACACTTCTGTCCCAGTAACCTTAGGGGTCAAAGCCATTTTGTTGCCACTGTATTGCCCATGTGAGACCCAGAAGACCTTCCTACAACCGGAAACAGCTGCTGAGTCGCTGCTGAGCTCACTGATTGAGTGCCTCCCAATTATTTGTCAAAGCCTACAAACATGTCCATCTAACATGAAACAGCATATGTAGTGAAATTTCACATAGGGCAAAGCGTAGTATGTTCACTGAGTGACCCTGGTAGAAACAGGAAACTCTTTAAGCTGAAGTTCAGACAACAAGATGGCACAGTGTAGTCCCAGCGACAGGCACAAGGCCCGGCCTATGCCAGTACCCAGTAAACATGAGCTCAAGAAATTTCACTCCAACTAAAAACTTCTGGGACCAGTGATGCGGAGAAGCGCGTTAAGCTGATGCCTGCGGTAAGAGCATCCCACAATGGAACAGCAGTTCAAGTCCTTGTTGTTCCGCTTCTAATTCAGCTCCCCGCTAGTATGCCTGGAAGGCAGCAGGTGACCCAGGTGCGTGAGCCGCCGCCACCAATGTGGGAGTCCCAGATGGAGTTCCTGACTTGAGCCTGACCCAGCCCTGGATGTTTCAGTCATATGGGGAGTGAATCAGTGGATGCAAGATCTCTCTCTCTGCCTTTCAAATAAATAAAGTCAATATTGGGGAAAAAAAAAAGTAAACAAAAACTTGTACAATCACCTACAGAAAGAAAGCAAATAATTGCAAATCGTTTACCTGATAAGAGACTTGCACCTGAAAAACATAAATAGTGCCTACAAGTCAAAAATAGGAAAGACAACCCAACTAAATGGCAGGCGAAAGATTCAGTCATTTCTTAAGACACATACAGGAATACAACACATAGCTGTCTTTGGGGATTGGCTCCAGGATCCCTGTGATATAAAAACTTACGGAAACTCGAAGTCCCTTATATAAAATGGCATGATATTTGCATATTACCTAGGCCCATCCCTGTCACATGCTTCAAATCACCTCCAGGTTACTTATATATACCTACATACAATGTCAATGATATAGACATAGTTGCTTTGATGAATGGTTTAGGAAAGAATGACAATTATTATATATACAACAAAAACGCTCACAGTGCTATTCTTCATAATGGATAAAAAGCAGAGAGCAACCCAAGTACCTGCCAACTGAGAAATGGCTAAGTGAAACGTGGGTGTATTCTTACCATGCGAGTACTGGCCAATCTCCAAAAAGGAACCAAGACAGCACAGCATGAATAAACCTCAGGGTCATTACAGCAAGTGAAAAAGACAGCACACAAAAATCCGGAAGCTCTCTCATTTCTTTGGGAAGCACAGGCAGCTCCTGACTAAGTGTGTGAGCCGAGGAGGGGATGTTGCGTGACATACTCTGGGCTCTCAGGGACAGAATGGTCCTCTAATATTATCATCTCTCGCTCCTTCCCTACATCTTCAGTCTAGCGCATATTTCATTCTTGTTTATGAAATCCCCTTTCTGGGCCCAGTGCGATGGCTCCATGCCTAAATCCTTGCTTTGAATGCACTGGGATCCCATAAGGACACTGGTTCGTGTCCCAGCCGCTCCACTTCCCATCCAGCTCCCTGCTTTTGGCCTGGGAAAGCAGTGGAGGACGTTCCAAAGTCTTGGAACCCTGTAGTGGCATGGGAGATCTAGAAGAAGCTACTGGCTCCTGGCTTTGGATAGGCTCAGCCTGCAGTCATTTGGGGAGTGAACCAATAGATGAAAGATCTTTCCGTCTCTCCTTATCTCTGTTAAATCTGTCTTTCCAATAAAAAGAAATAGATCTTGAAAAAAAAAAAGAAGAAGAAGAAATTCCCTTTCTATATTTTGAAGTCAACAAAGACAAAATTGAGACCATTGCTCAAGAGTTTTGAATTCAAAGATAGAAGGCAAGGAGGAAGCGGGTAGGCATTTGGTGCAATGGTTAAGTCCCCACTGAGAACATCCATAGCCAATATCAGAGTGTCTGGCTAAGTGCCAGCTACTCTCTTCTAGCTACCCGATGATGGTCCAGATACTTGGCTCTCTGGCACCATGTAGAAGATCTGGAGTGAGAACCAGGTTCTTGCCTTCGGCGTGGCCCAGCCTGGGGCGACGTGGGCATTTGGGGAGTGAACCAGTGGATAGAAGATCTCTTTCCATCTGTGCTGCTGCCTTTAAGTAAACTGAAGTAATAAAAATGAAAAGTGGGGAAGTAACCAAGGGGGCAGGAAAGATTCCCCGAGATACTGTTACCGATGGGAACCCCAGGGACTGAAAACACAAGCTTTTCCTATTTGTTTTAAAGGAAAATTAAAAAATAATCAGCCTCTGTTTTTTTTTGTTCCCAAGATATAATGAAAGGAAGTGGGCATTAGGATGAGAATTTAAGTCTGGCAAATGGCTCGTTTTCCTAATAGAAGCTAATGACAAACAGGAATGAGTTGCCAAGTACGGTAGGCAGATGGACAGCCTCTAAAGACATCCATATCCCATTTCCCGGAAATCATGAATGTTTAGGTTACATGGCAGGGGGCGTGGAAGTGGCCCAGGAATTAAAGTGATAGTCGGCTGAGCTAAAAATGGGAGAAAGAATTGTATCATTCAGGTGGTTCAATGTCATCACAAGAGTCCTGAAAAATGGAAGGCCACAGAAGAACTTCTTGGTTCAGAGTGATGTGTGAAGGGTAGTGATTTGAGGACTTGACTGGCCATTACACCTCCAAGATCAAGAAGGGGGGCGGGGACCCAAAAAATCTGAGTGGCCTCTTGAGCACGGAACAAGCAAGGAAATGGCTGGTCCTCTTGCACACCTGTATCTTTTGACAGTCTGCCTTTTTTGCTTAAAGATTTATTTATTTTTATTGGAAAGGCAGACATACAAAGAGGAGAGACAGAGAAAAAGATCACCCCTCTGCTGGTTCACTCCCCAAGTGGCCGCAACGGCAAGAACTGAGCCAAACCAAAGCCTGGAGCCAGGAGCTTCTTCTGGGTCTCTCATGTAGCTGCAGCGTCACAAGGCTTTGGGTCATCCTTGACTGCTTTCCCAGACCACAGGCAGGAAGCTGGATGGGAAGTGGAGCAGTCAAGATTAGAACTGGCACCCATATGGGACCCCAGCATGTTCATTGCAGTGGGCTCCAGTGGGCTGTGTTCAACTCGTCTCCAAGTACTTACAAGGAACTGTTCACACCGATTACCCACACCTGGAAACCCCAAGCAACGCAAGCCCAAGCAAGAGTTGTGCCCAAGGGGGCCGGCACTGTAGCGGAGTGAACCAGTGGATGGCAGATCTGTCGCTCTCTCCTTAACTCCCCCTCTATGTGTAACTGTACCTTTCCAATAAATAAGGTCAATAAGAGCAAAAAGTGTTCTCCCAAGGTCATCAGGCAAACGTGGGCTGAACACCGAGAAATCCTTCCAGGAGGTGAAGACGGGGTCCGATTCGGGACGTGAGCCCTCGTGCTCCACCCAGCGAACCTCACCGGGAAGGAAGATGTCCCAGTCGCAGGGGTGGGCAGAAAAACGAGCTGTGCCTCCCTCTGCTCTGCACATCGCCAGCCCGGCAAACTCCATGACTGCAGGGCAGGAGACAGACCAGGGGTCTTCCCCTTCCCTTCCTGGGCTCCCAAACGGCTTCTCTAGCAACGATGCCACACACCCTGCCTCTCCCCTGCACAGCCCGTCATCCCCTTCGCTTCAAGGCACCGAGCGTGAGGGCCCTAGTGAAGCAGCCCGCCAAGGCAGCCGTCACCAACCTGCCTGCCACAGCCGAGGAAGAGCCACCTTCCTGGCCAGGAACATCCCGCGCCGAACCGTGGGGGCCGCCATCTTGGAACGTACTAAGAGAACTGCCGGCCCGGGGGGTGTTGCAGGCCGGCGGAGGAAGGGGCGGGGCCTCTCAAGGGACGGACCAGTGGGCGCTCTAGGCGACGGCTATCTTCCCTCCCCCGTTTCCGCAGTTGGTAGGGCCCGGGACAGGATGGCCGTCGCTGGTCGGCCTTGGCAGCGTGGTGTGCTGCCGGCGCTGCGGCTCTCCCTATCTCCCGGGGCGGAAGGCTCCGGCTCCGCCTGCTGCCGCTGCCCTCTCGGAGGTACCCGCGGGCTCAGGCGGTGCAAGGCGGGGAGGGTTGCAGGAGGAGGCGGGAATCTCCGGGGAGCATGCCCTTGCACTCTAGTTGCGAGTCTGTGCAGCGCCGCGGTGACCCCCAAGGGTCGCAGACGTCCCAGGGGTTTGGAAACCCAAGGACACCTGCGGTCTTGACCTTAGAGTTCGCCTGAGAGGGGCGACTTTGCCTCCTCCCTATCTGGGTGTCCCTTTTTACAGTGTTTGAAAATCCCAGCTTTGGCTACAAAGAATCCGAAAGTCCCTGAGCAAGTTCGCTTATTTTGGAAATTATCCCGTGACGTGTTTGTGAAAAGGCTTAAATCTGCAAATGCTAATTGGTGATATTTCACACTGTATCAGGCGCCGTCGAGTTGAATGCATTGCAGGAGTAGGACATATCCTTTGAGTGCGTGATTCTTTGGCCAGACTTCGTCCATTTACCTTGTACCCAGCTAAGGATTCTAACAGTGTTTCCACGGGTCATTTCTGACTCACCAGGCTACCTGGAGTGCGGCATTGAAACACCACATTCCTCATGTCAACACTGAGAGTTCCAGTGTTCACTTGGGGGCTTCTAAAGGGATGGGGAAACCCCCCTCCCCCCGCCAACTGCCACACACACTTAAAAAAAGACGTAGCTGCTATAGACTGAATGTCCCATCCCGACTGCCAGTTGCCTTGGCAGGGTCAGCCCAGATGATTTCATGGACCTTACACAACCATGGCCAGACATTCCCCAGCCTTGCCTTGGATAAACCAAAACTGGATATTCCTTTTGCATTATGTACACATAGTCTTGTTGTTGTTGTTTGGTTTAGAGGTTTATTTATTTGAGAGAGTTACAGAGAGAGGAAGAGGGGGAGATCTTCAGTCCGCTGGTTCACTCCCCAAATGGCTGCAGAGGCCAAAGCTTGGTTGATCCAGAGCCAAGAGCTAGGAGCTTCTTCCTGGCCTCCCATATGGGTTCTGGGGTCCAAGCACGGGGACCACCCTCCTCTGCTTTCCTTAGGCACACGTTACAGGGTGCTGAGCTGGAAGTGGAGCAGCCAGGACTGGAACCAGTGCCCATATGGGATGGCGGTGCTGGCCTTTATATTATATTTTTAACATGCTTTTTATCCCTGATGGCTGGTGTCCTATAAACACCAACTTCCTGTCAACCTGCTCTTTAAAATTAGCTCCTCATCAGTTCATTTCACACCCAGAGATGAAGCTTCTCATGCTGAGGAGAAGTTTTCTCTGGTTGTCTGGAAATTTTTTTTTTAAATTTATTTATTTTTATTGCAAAGTCAGATATACAGAGAGGAGGAGAGACAGAGAGGAAGATCTTCCATCCGCTGGTTCACTTCCCAAGTGACCACAATGGTCAGAGCCAAAGTGGGGAGCTGAAAGCTTCTTCCGGGTCTCCCACGCAGGTGCAGGGTCACAAGGCTTTGGGCCATCCTTAACTGCTTTCCCAGGCCACAAGCAGGGAGCTGGATGGGAAGTGGGGCTGCCGGGATTAGAACCAGCACCCATATGGGATCTTGGTGTATGCAAGACGAGGACTTTAGCCGCTAGGCCACCACACCATTCCTGGAAATGTTTCTTCCCATTTTCAGGCCTACTTTCCTTATTGAACTAAATTATCTGTAATGAAAATGATGCTGGCTAATTAGGGGCAGTCAGGCTGTACTCTTGCTATTTGCTGTGCAAAAAACCAAAGTTTGTGATTTTTTCCTTGTTCTCGTTTTTAGCTAGAAGATACCTCCTTACAGATAACATTGTGAAGTTAAAAGAATTCCAGCATAAGAAGGTGGCTGTCGCACACACTCTTCCTGGCACCAAAGGTAACGCCATCTATTTCACTCGTTCTTCCACCTGCCACCTGCTGCTTGGCTGCTGCAAACCCTGCAGTATCCTCCAATCCCTTCTCCCAGGATCCAGAGAGATGCTCCAACTGGAGCTGCCGCCCACCATCCCGTCTGCATCTGTGCCCGAGCATCCGCCTCCTGGAGGGGCTGATCACGGTGACAGTGCTGAGAGCAGCAAGGAACCGGCCACCACACTGCTTGATGTCAGCCTCAGTGACACTTTGCTGTGTTGCAGGGTCAGGGCAGAAGCACGTAACTCAAGCGCAAAGTGAAAGAAAGCAGGACCGCGTGTGATGGCGCATTTTGATACGTTTTTCCTTTGTGCTAAAAGTAGGATTGTAGATATCTTCTGCAACAAGGAGGAATTTGACAGTGAAGTGTGGGATTTGTTTTGGAAAAAAAAAAATCCACTGTGCTTGGGGCATGTAGAGGAAACAAAATGCTGATGGTTGCTGAAGTTGGATCATGCGTATTTAGGGATCACTTTACTCTTCTCTCTTCTTTGGGGAATGTTCATAAATTCTTACTGTAAAAAATGATAACACAAGAACGCCAGTACCTGGATCTATTCCTTTTCAGCATGTGAGGAAGCTTACTCTACCCATTCCTTTACTCCTGGACTTCTTTATACATACTTGTAGGACTGTCCTCTTTTTTTTTTTTTTTTAGATTTATTTATTTTTATTGGAAAGTCAGATATGCACAGGGGAGGAGAGACAGAGAGGAAGATCCTCCATCTGATGGTTCACTCCCCAAATGACTGCAGTGGCCGGAGCTGTACTGATCTGAAGCCAGGAGCCTCTTCCAGGTCTCCCACACGAGTGCAAGGTCCCAGGGCTTTGGGCCGTCCTCAACTACTTTCCTGGGCCACAAGCAGGGAGCTGGATGGGAAGTGAAGCTGCCGGGATTAGAACTGGTGCTCATATGGGATCCTGATGTCCAAATGGGAGCAGGTGCAAGGTGAGGGCTTTAGCTGCTAGGCTCCCACGCCAGACATAGGATTGTCCTCTTTGAATAACTCATTGTCCCTGTGGCCTGTCCTAGTGGTAAACACGGGCCTTGCCTTGCTACTAAATGCTTGTGTGCCATTGGTTGGCCCTTCTCACCTCCATCTCATCTAGTCCAGTTCCAGAAATGGGGCTTCTCTGCCCCTCCCTGGTGTTACCCCGCTTGCGGGATGAGAAGATAAACCACAGACAAGCAGGAAAACAAGTTCATCTCTGGCTTGGAGACCCAGTAAAAGATTTCACTTCAGTCTTTTTCTGAGTCCCAGAGTGTTAGCAGGTCAATGTTTTGTGTGTGTGTTTGTTTTTGCTTTTAGTTTCTTTTCCTTTTTATGTCACAGAGAGAAAAGGGGCAATCCTCCACCAGCTTGTTCATTGCTCACGAAAGCCAGGGTAGAAGAAGTGAAAGCGGTGCAAGATGCAGCCCAGGTCTTCCACGTGGATAACAGAGATCCGAGTACCTGAACCAGCATCCTGCCTCCCAGGGTACACATTAACAGGAAGCTGGAATTGGAAGTGGAACCAGAAATCAAACTCAGGCGTTTGGATACAGGATATGATATCCCAGACGGCATTTTAGTCACTGTGCCAAGCACCCACCCACATGCAGCCTTGGTTTTGGGTCTGTGGTGATGTCTGTGGTGCCAGCCGCATGTCACTGCCTAGTTGTGAATCCCAGTTGTTATGAAGATAAATCGGTAACAGTTGTTACAAACAATTGCTGCTCTCCAGGTCCTTCCTGCTCACAAACCTTTATCCTGTTTGTGGTTGTGTAAATGAAGATGGGATGGCCCATCATGTCATCTGATCAATGGCAGCATGCACTGCTGTTAGAGTGTTACAGCATCCTGTCGACATCTTGTCATCTTTGTGTTTCTTCGTTCTGTCTTGTCTTTTTGGTAATCATCCAACAGCTGGTTCACTCCCCAAATGGCCACAATAGCTAGAACTGGGCCTAAGCAAAGCCAGGAGCCAGGGTCTCTCACGTGGTTGCAGGGTCCCAATGGCTTTGGGCCATCCTCCACTGCTTTCCCAGGCTGTTAGCACAGAGCTGGATGGAAAGTGGAGCAGCCAGGGCACGAACTGGTGCCCATTTGGGATGCTGTCACTTGTAGGAAGAGGATTTGTCTGTTGAGCCACCATGCTCACCCCAGACCTCTTGTCATCTTAAGAACCCACTCTGACACCATCATGTACCTCCTTGTTAGTGGGTGCCCTGGCTCCTGTCTAGGGAGCCTTGCCCTCTTTGGAGTCCAGGACAAGATCTCGAGGTCCACTCAGCTCTATTCTGTTACTCATGTGAACTGTGCCTGGCGTCCCCCCTTCTCTGTTTCTTCAGCTGCACTCATCCCTCTTCTTTCCCACTGGTTCTGCTCCACTTTGATGAGATCTGATGTGGGGGGCAAAGCTGGGATTGTACCAGGACTTCTCTGCCCTGTTCGGTTTGTGTGTCTCCTCCAGCACTGTTTTCAGATCTCCTTGGATCGTTTCCCAAGTGGACTTCGGGCTCTTTGAGGGTAGGCATCATATTTTATACTTCTATGCATGTCTCTCTTTTTATATATATATATATGAAAAGGTTACATAGAGAAAGCTTCCATTCACTGATTCAGTCCCCACATGGCTACAGTGATCAGAACTGGGCCATGCCAAAGCCAGGAGTCAGGAGCTTCTTCCCAGTCTCCGCGATGGGTGGCAGGGGCCCAGCACTTTAGCCATCCTCCATTGCTCTTCCAGGCTCATTAGGAGGGAGGGAGCTCGATCGTAAGTGGAACAACCTGGACTTGAACTGGTGACCATATCAGATGCCTGTGTTGTGGGTGGCTATCTTGCATGCTATGCCATAACTCTAGCTTCTTTCTTTGTGTCTTTTCTTGTGTGAAAGAAAGAAGAAACTGCAGAGTATGAATTGATTGATAACAGTACTTATCCATTGATTATCTTTAAATACATCTTCTGTCATTTGGGGCTGCTAAAATGAAGACAGATTAAGAGGTACAGGACATGATGTGAAGTCATGCCCTTGGCATCTTTTTATGTTGGAAATGGTTTAGGAATATTTGACAGACTCTTAGATCTAATGGATGACAAGGGAATGATATAACAGCAGTGGCCCTGTTGTCCGTGCTTGCTGTGTGGAGGCCCTGAGCTAGGCACTTTACATGCATCATCTTAGGTAAGCCACCAGGGAGGACTCACAGCTCTCCCATTGCACACCGGGTCAAAGTGTCCCCAGGGCAAGCGTGGGCTGGAACCTGGATCACAACCCAGGCCCTCCCATCTCCATAACTTCTATCCTGTAAGTGGTTCTGCAGATACGCATGAGAGGGTCCATTGCTTTGTCTCAGAATTAGTGGTCCTCTTTTCTTGCCAGTAAAGAGCAGTGTGTGGCTCAGCTTCTAGTTTGTGTGTGTGTGTATCTGTGTGTGAAAGATTTACTTATTTTGTTTGGAAAGACAGATTTACAAAGAGAAGGAGAGAAAGATCTTCCATCTGCTGGTTCATGGCCCCAAATGGCTGCAGTGGCCACCACTGAGCCGATCCAAAGCCAGGAGCTTCCCAGGAAGTCTGTCTATGCAGGTGCAGAGTTCAGGGCTTTGGGTCATCCTCCACTGCTTTCCCGGGCCACAAGCAGGGAGCTGGAGGGGAAGTGGAGCAGCCGGGACACACACTGGTGCCCATAGGGGATGCTGGTGCATGCGACGAGAGGATTAGTCAATTAAACTACTGTGCTGGACTATAAGCATGGTTTCTTAAAAAATACAAAATGAGAAAGTGTTTGTTTTCATCTACTTGAAGGGCAGAGTGCCAGAGAGAGAAAGAGAGAGAGAGATCATCTTCCATGTGCTGTTTTATCCTCCTGTGCCCATGATAGCCAAGGCTGGGCTGGGCATAGACCAGGAGCCCGGACTCCACATGGGTCTCCAGTGTGAGTAACGGGGTCCCAAGCACTTGAGCTGTCATCTCTCGTCTTCCCAGGATGCTTTAGTAGGAAGCTGCAGCGTTGCTAGGACTCGCCACTCCAGGAAGGAATGCAAGTGTTCCAAGTTGCAGCTCAATGTGCTGAGCCACGACTCCCAGCCTTCCTCTCAGCGGCTTCTTTGAAGCTCTGGGCCTCGGCCGAAGCCTGCTCCAGACCTCCCCTCTACCCTGAGGTCAAGCAGGTGCAACCCAGGCAGCCTGCCTGACGGCCACCGCCCCTGTTCTTTCTTCCAGAAGCCTATTTTCGGAACTTGGAAGACAAACTGGCCCAGAACCGGCTCATCCTGAGGGAGGAGTTGCAAACCTTGCTTCATTTGTGTGAGACCCGGGACGATGTGGAGCTGGCTAAGAACATCATCTACAGGTGAGGCACTTCCTCAGGGGCCTGCCAGCCTTCCCCTCCTGTCGCCTCTGCGCTCCTGACCTCCAGATCTCTTGACATTCATGTGTAGCTATCGAGCAAACAGTTCGGGAGTGCCTCCAGGATGGTTCACACTAGGCAGGTGGAAGGATGGAGAGACGTAACTCCCAAGCAATCGCCAGCCCCAGGGCTGCAGATTCCATTTCCCCACATCCTCTGCCTCTTAGACCCGCCTCGGGACATGTACCTTAGAGAGTTTTCTCCCAGGACCACTTACCTCTCCTCCCCGGTAGGGTCAGAAAGCTGCTTGTTTCTGCATCCTTGCTGTCTCTCACCTGGAGCCGTCCTTTGTGTGTGCGTCCCCCGAGTGTCAGTCCTCGGTGTCTCCCACTTGTTTGTCGCCATTGGACTGCGAACTATTCGCACTCCTCCAGGGTTCTGCCCGGCTGTCACCGCATGGAGCTTGCGTGCTCTTGGGGGAAAACCAGCCCATTCTGAAAGATAGAATTCTGTATGTGGACCAGCATGTATGTTGTACTTTTATAGAAAGCAATATGAGACATTTGTAGATAGAATACTGGAAGAATACATACCAAAAATTGTCATTCTCTGAAAATCACTGAACTGGTTTTCTTCTGGTCCATCCAAATGTATGTTTTTCTGGTTTCAGAAACTTGCCCACAGCAGCTATTACTAACGTTAAAATATGAAACATTGATTTTATTTTCTAAGGTAAAAGAAAAAAATTACACAACATTTGTTGAAAATAAACACCGAATTAGAAAGAACTATTTCACAAATTATGCTGTGCCAGTTACCTGTTGTTGCGTAACAAACCATGCCAGTCTGTAGTGGCTGAGCCTAATGCCTGGTGGTTATTTCTCACAGCTCCAGGGGTCAGGAACGAAGGCCACGTGTACTGTACAGTTCTTTATTACTGGTGGTGAAATCACGTACTTGTGGACAGTCAGCTGCTGCCTGGGTCGTGCTGGCCAGGACAGGGTACAGGGTCCTAAAGCTTTGAGCTGTCCTTGACTGCTTTCCCAGGCCACAGGCAGGGAGCTAGATGGCAAGCGGGGCCACCGGGAGACAGACTGGTGCCCATATGGGATCCTGCCGTGTGCAAGGCAAGGGCATTAGCTACCAGTCTACTGCACTGAGCTCAGTAATTTTTAATTTTTTTTACCAGTGTAAATACTACTGGGATAAGGAACTGCCTCCTGAAACTTGTTGTTTATTTCCTTTTTGGCTCAGAGGGCATAAACTTGAAAGCCCGTCAAGGTAGACTGTCACACTTTTTCCTGAAAGTGTTCTCCTGCTTTAAGATCACACTGTGTCCACAAACTTGATTTCTGTATTTCAGTCTCACACATTTGAGATCCCCTTTCCACCCCAGCCTGTCTGTCTTCATTTGGTAACTCAGAACCACTGGGTGCTTATAAGAATAGAAAATCAGGATGTAAATTCTGAACTCTTATTTTTATCGTAAGTGGAGTGTGACCCATGCTCCTTTTTTTTTTTAAAGATTTATTTTTATTTTTATTACAAAGTCAGGTATACAGAGAGAGGAGGAGAGACAGAGGAAGATCTTCCATCCGATGATTCACTCCCCAAGTGGCCGGTGCTGTGCCGATCCGAAGCCGGGAACCAGGAACCTCTTCCGGGTCTCCCACGCGGGTGCAGGGTCCCAATGCATTGGTCCGTCCTCGACTGCTTTCCCAGGCCACAAGCAGGGAGCTGGATGGGAAGCGGAGCTACCGGGATTAGAACCGGCGCCTATATGGTATCCCGGGGCATTGAAGGCGAGGACATTTAGCCTCTAGGCTACGCTGCCGGGCCCCATGCTCCCTTTTTGATGCTGTGGTTCCCCAGCCAGGTGCTGGGCACAGCCCCGTCTGTGTTACGTGCGATTGCATGGTTCTTTGGTGCCAGATGGTCCTCTTAGTGTCTAAGGCAGATCACATCGATTCTCGAAAATTCCTGATTCACATTTCTGCAGTTCTGACTGCCTGCAGAAATCCCAAATCACTGTCAGATGTCCCCCAGCCGTGAGTGAGAGGTCAGATTCCAAAGTGGCACTTGGATTTATTTGTTCAGCAAGGGGGTCGAAGCCCTCACGTGCCTCAAGCTTAGAGCAGCAGAGAGGGAGACAAGACGGAAAATGAAGCCAGTGTGAGCGCAGGCCTTACCTCTCTCCCTTGCTTCGTTCTTGGAGGGGGCCTTGCACAGTAGGCCCCTGTGTTCCCGTGTGGGCTCCTAAGCCCACCCAGCCTGGAGTGATGACATGCGCATTTGCCTTCCTGGCTCACATTGACCAGGCTGTGTCCGCCCCTGACAAATGCCGTCCCCTCTCAGTTTGTCCCAGTGCCTGTCCCCCCACACTAGAGGGGATCCCTGACGGTCTTGAGAGCCCCTCTTGTCTTCCGCCTTCATTGTGCCCCAGCACCTGGAGGGGTGCAGGCTGCAGTGTGTGGCCATCCTGTTTCCTGTGTCCTGCCTTCCACGGCTCACTGACTCCGTTGGCTTCCCAGGTACCACGCAGAGAACACAGCTGCCACACTGGCAGAGTACAAGTTCGGCCCCCTCTTCATGAGGCTGTGCTACGAGCTGGATCTGGAGGAGGCCGCGCTGGAGCTCATCAAGGACCGGGTAAGTGGCTGCCTGCCAGTCACGTTCCCTCCGCTTGCCTAGGGTCAAGTCCGCAGAGGGACCCACACTGTTCCCAAGGCCGCTCCGCGGAGACAGGCCGCTGGGCGGCCTGAACGAACTCAGCCCTGCGCTTCTGTCTCCCGGGAGTCAGAGGCCCAGGACAGGGACATGGGAGGTGCAGGGACAGGCGACGGCTTCAGCTGGGGTGCACCTGTGCGAACTGAACATGTGTCTGCTTTCCCAGACACGTTACCAGGGATTCAAGCCAGCAGCCGTGTGGAAAGCACTGGCCTCCCTTCGCAGCAGTTCGTGCAGACGTTACTCCTCTCCTGCGATTTGTCCTGTGTGTGCTGGGACTGCCTCGGTTGGCTTCCAGGACACTTGTGCGTTAGAACGATGACTGTGGTCTCTCAGGAAGCAGAGAAAAGGGAGTTTCAAATTAGTGAGGAGAATTTGATCCTCTTTCTTTCTTTCTTTCTTTCTTTCTTTTTTTGCATTTTAGTATATATGTATTAAAAATCTGGAAATGCACGAAACTGGATTTCTTTAGGGGATAGAATTACAATTGAGTCTCACTCTTTAATGTATTTTTATATTATTGAGTTTCATTTGAAATAAACATGGATTAGAGTCCAGCGCAATAGTCTAGCAGGCAAGTCCTCGCCTTACACGCACCAGGATCCTAAATGGTCACTGGTTCTAATCCCAGCAGCCCTGCTTCCCATCCAGCTCCCTGCTTGTGGCCTGGGAAGGCAATACAGGACAGCCTAAAGCCTTGGGACCCTGCACCTGCATGGGAGACCCGAAAGAGGCTCCAGGCTCCTGGCTTCGGATCGGCGCAGCTCTGGCCAATGTGGCCACTTGGGGAGTAAACCAGTGGATGGAAGATCTCGTTCTCTCTTCCTCTCTGTGTGTCTCTCTCTCCTCTGCCTTTCAAATGAAAAAGATAAATCTGATTTTATAAAAACTCCAAAGCAGCATGCCACTCTGAACGGCCTGGCTGATGTAGCGATGACAGCATCTAAACTTTGTTCAAAAATAGGTCCCTGGTGTGTCAGATTCAGTAGAGAATTCAGGAGGCCAAGTGGATAAAGCATGTAGAAGAAGCCTTCAAGGGAGAAGACATAGTATCAATACCTTCTTTTTTTTTTTTTTTTAAAGATTTATTTATTTTTATTACAAAGTCAGATATACAGAGAGGAGGAGAGACAGAGAGGAAGATCTTCCATCCGATGATTCACTCCCCAAGTGAGCCGCAACGGCCGGTGCGCGCCGATCCAAAGCCGGGAACCTGGCACCTCTTCCAGGTCTCCCACGCGGGTGCAGGGTCCCAATGCATTGGGCCGTCCTCGACTGCTTTCCCAGGCCACAAGCAGGGAGCTGGATGGGAAGTGGAGCTGCCGGGATTAGAACCGGCACCCATATGGTATCCCGGGGCGTTCAAGGCGAGGACTTTAGCTGCTAGGCCACGCCGCCAGGCCCGTCAATACCTTCTTAAAAGTTGTCATTGCTGGCTGAACTGTTGGTTTTTTTTTTTTTTCACTAGCAATTGCGAGGTTTCTTCACAGACTCCACGTCATTCAACATTCTGATGGAGATGTTATTCACTAAAGGCAAATATCAGAGTAAGTACCATGGCGTGTTTGCTGCGAAAGCCGTTGGGGAGATGTGGAAGGAAAAGCAGGACCGTGCAGAGCTGCCGCTTCTGATCCTGAGCGCCCGGGTCACGGAGGCCTCAGCCTGTCTGGGTTTGCAAGGACTGCCTTGTGTCCCGTGCCATCCCAGATTTTACTCATGCTAAAATGGTAACAGGTTGTAAGGTGCTAGCTTTTTGTTGCATGCTGTGATTCTTGCAACAATTGTAAGCGGACTGTTATCTGTGCCGTGGCTTTTTGGTAGGTAGTGTTGAACAGGTGAGAGATGCGGGGGGCCGACAGCCAGAGCAACTCTGACCTTACCGGCCCACACGCCCCCTTTCGGCAGGTGCACTGGAGGTCTTAATAGAGATGAAAGACCAGGATGTGAAGTTCAGCAGAGATACCTACGTGCTTGCCTTTGCCATCTGCTACAAACTGGTGAGACCGTCTCCCGCTTTACTCTCTGAGCACTGGGGTAGTACTGGGAAGAGGACTGATTGATTGATGGTCTATAAATAATGTTCAGTTCCTCTGATGTATATTTTCTCATCTGGTGCCAATTCTTCGGTTGGAAATGTGTTCATCGGTAGAAGACTCGCTGTGTGAGGCAGCTGCATGCGGGAAAGGCGCCTGCCGGGATGTGGAGTGTGAGAACAGGAGAGGGTGTGTCTGCTTTGTCTCTCTTTGTAGTTCTGGGCTTTCCAGCCCCGAGTCCTGGTGCCCTCTCCTGTGGCAGTCTTCCCAGCCTCCCATGGCAGATGCCAAGACTACTTTGTCCTCATCGTGCAGGAGTTTTTTGTTTGTTTGTTTGTTTGTTTTATGACCCCTGAAGTTGGGTTACCATTTATCCTCTCTTAAATATATGTTCTATCTCTGTCACTTCCGGCATTGTCTGACATTACATTTGCAAGGTGCAGATTCTGTCCCCCTCTGTGGGAGCTGTGGGGCCTTCCGTGTCCCAGCATCTAACGGGGTGCCTTTCATAAATGGATATGACCTAAAAATGAGCTCCTTGTGGATGCAAGGCCTGTGAGTCCTCATTTCATTACACAGTGCTTCTTGCACACAAACTGCTACATCAGAATTGATTTGAGCAGCCGACACACAGCTGACCTTGTCTGCTCACAGGGAGCTGTAGCATCTCCGTGGCCTGAGACAGGCTGCGTAGTGCAGGGTTTTTGCCACTGTGACCCAGTGGCCCTCGTTTGGGACAGGTGGTGTTGCTGTGCTCTTGAGAGTTTTTCAGCGGCCCGTGCTCTCCTGCCTTGCTTGGGGACCCTTTGTTTTCGGTGCATAGGAAGGTGTGTTTAACCGGATTTCCAAAGCTCACGTGAGTGACTGCCGTCGGAGGGTCAGACCTGTGCATTCCCCTGTTGCTGTTACCACGCAGTCATCATTCTGTGGAACTTCAATTAAAGGCATGTGTTAAGCAGTCTCCTCTCCGCGCAGGACAGCCCTGAATCTTTTAAAATCTGCATGACTTTAAGAGAAGAAGCCCTGATCAGAGGAGACATCCTCTGCAGGAGAGCAGCCTGCTTCGCCGTGGCATTGGCGCTCCGTCAGGTAAGGCTTTGGGGTGCACGGAGCAGAGTCTGCTTCTCCATGGCATTGGCGCTCCGCCAGGTAAGGCTTTGGGGTGCACGGAGTAGCGTCTGCTTGGAGATTGGGCACAACTATATTTTGATTTCTTCGTTTATTGCATTTTTGCCCTTCTGACTCCCTTGCAAAGAAATTCCCTTAAAGAGATGAATGGCTTTGTTGCCATGGCAACCTAAGACTCTATGCCTACAAGAAAAAAAAAAGAGGGGTGTTATTTACCGTTCAGAAACTAACACGTGTTTATGCTCAGAAGGGATCGGTTAAGATCCCATGGAGAGGGCCCGGCGGCGTGGCCTACAGGCTAAAGTCCTCGCCTTGAAAGCCCCGGGATCCCATATGGGCACCGGTTCTAATCCCGGCAGCTCCACTTCCCATCCAGCTCCCTGCTTGTGACCTGGGAAAGCAGTTGAGGACGGCCCAGTGCACTGGGACACTGTACCCGCGTGGGAGACCCGGAAGAGGTTCCAGGTTCCTGGCTTCGGATCGGCACAGCATCGGCCCGTTGCGGCTCACTTGGGGAGTGAATCTTCGGACGGAAGATCTTCCTCTCTGTCTCTCCTTCTCTGTGTATATCTGGCTGTAATAAAAATGAATAAATCTTTAATAAAAAAAAAAAGATCCCATGGAGAATCGAGAATCAGGCAGGAAAGCTGCGCTCTGAGAGGAACTCCTTGAGTAATTAAAATGAAAATTTCAAGTGACCCAGACCACTGAGTCTCAAGGAGACATTGGTCCAAAGCTGAATTCATCTCCAGAGGGCTTGGGCATTGGAATGGGGGTCTCACAGTGAGACCCAGCCGATACTGTTTGAATGAGGTTTTTGTGATCATTTCTGCTGCCCTCACCGGGTAGGTGGACGCAGCAAGGCTCCGAGGCAAGAGGGGATCGGCGTGGAGCCACCTCCGTCCTGGTATCTGGGAGCTGGAAGTCTGAGTGCCCACCCTGTCTCAGGAATAGCCCCTTCCTCCGAGATGTCCCATTCCAAGGCTTAGGAAAATGAGACACCTTACCCGCTTGCCCAGTGTAAGAGGAAATATCCTAGCAGGAAAATAATAGCCAGTCCAGTTGATGAAATGTGCCTGGGCCGTTGCTGGCTTCTCATTAATGAGGAATTTGAGAAACAGAGCTGTTTGTGCAGGTTGCTGGGAGAAGCCCCTGCAGGACCCAGGCTGCGGAGGACACACCCTCACCGGGTGTCCACTGGGCTTCCTCGGCTTCTCTCTCTGTGTCCGTTAAGATATCTCCTACAGCAGGCCTTTCTGCTTCTCTTGAAGCCCCTGTCACAGTGTTCCCTCCGGGGTGTGTGTTAGACTACTGGGTGCACAGTTGCGTGTTGCCACTGGCTCATCATCACTGTGAGTCCCTCGCTCGACTGTCTTTCTTGGTCGTGTATGTGGCTTTTGCCCGGACTTGTGCGTTGTCTTTTTTTTTTTTTTTTTTAAAAAAAGATTTATTCATTTTATTACAGCCAGATATACACAGAGGAGGAGAGACAGAGAGGAAGATCTTCCGTCCGATGATTCACTCCCCAAGTGAGCCGCAACGGGCCGACGCACGCCTGTCCGAAGCCGGGAACCTGGAACCTCTTCCGGGTGTCCCACGCGGGTGCAGGGTCCCAATGCATTGGGCCATCCTCAACTGCTTTCCCAGGCCACAAGCAGGGAGCTGGATGGGAAGTGGAGCTGCCGGGATTAGAACCGGCGCCCATATGGGATCCCGGGGCTTTTCAAGGCGAGGACATTTAGCCACTAGGCCACGCCGCCGGGCCCTGTGCGTTGTCTTAAAACAGCATGTCCAGCATGTCCGTCACCACGTTTTGTTTGTCTCTTCAGTCTGATTGGGTTTATTTTTGTCTGGTACATACCCTTTCCTATGCACCCCTCTTCTTCGGTCATCTTTGTAACTCTTACAGACATGTCTCAGATACTGCATAGATTTCAGCTTTGCTTCTGCTGCTAGCCATTCTTTTAGTGCAATGCTCTAATACAAGTAATGGTAAGATTTGTAAATTCCCCTTTTCTCTGATTTTCCTCCCTCATGTAACTTTGGTTGTTATCTTCCCTCTCCTCATGTTCACTTTCCTCTTACATCTGCTTGGTTTGTCAGCTTTCAGTGTTGTTGTTTTCCAATCTGCAGATAATAAAGACAAGGAAATGGGTGAGCTTTGCTCCCTACCTATTTTTCTCCCTTTCTTCCTGACTTCTGACAATGTTGGTCCCTCGTTGTGCCGTGTTCATTTGGACTGTTCTGTAACCATATCTCCACGTGTGATTCGGTCTTGTGTTTAGTTCAGTAGGATCTTTGTTTATTGTCAGCTAGTGCATACTTGTTTTTCCAGCCTTCTCTTGATTGGCTGAGGCCTTGTCTTCTAGCAAATTCTTTAGGAGAATCATGTTCCATGGGAATTGCTATGAAGGTAAAGGCTAGCATGATCTTTGTTCTACTTCCGATTGATGTGGTCTTGCTCTGTTTTCTCATTTCCATCCTCTAGACCTTTGGGAATATTTTTATTGTGTTCCTTTTCTTTTTTATTAAAAAAAAATTACTTTCGAACCTGGCGTTGTGATCCAGTGGTTAAAGTGCAACTTGCAACCCTGACATCCCATATCAGAATGTCAGTTTGAGTCCCGGCTGCTCTGCTTCCAGTCTGACTCCTGGCTAATGTGGCTGGAATGGTAGCAGCAGAGGGTCCAACTGCTTGGGCCTCAGCCACCCACTTGGGAGACCAGGGCGGAGTTCCTGACCAGATTTCATCTCTGTCTCCCCCTTTCTCTGCCCTTTGCATCGATCACACAATCTTTATTGAAAATATCACCCTGGTGGCATGTCTGTGCTGGATCTATTTTGATTATTCATCACTGAAAAATATTTCTCTTAGGTGAGTCATTTGCAGAAGATTGATGTCAGAGAGAAAGAGAGAGAGAGAGAGCAGACAAGCAAGTGGAATTCCTTCAGTACATCAGGTTTTTCCTCCATATAACCCAGCGTCCACGTGCACCCAGGCTTTTGTCCTCCCTAGCCAGTGGGAACAGGTGTTGGCACAGTCGCCAGTGGGCAGTTCTCTGCTGCTCCCATGGGGAAGGAGACATCTCAGCTGTGACCATCCTCAGTTGCCCACTCCTGACTGGTCTGCTCCCTCCCTCTTCCCATGATGCTTTCGGGTCATGGCCTCACCTGTGAGACCTGCTCCCTGAGCTCTGACATGCGCAGCAGCGTCCCCTGATGCCGTCTGCTGCACCTGCCCGACTCCGTCTGCCCTATTCTTGGCATGGCTGCCGCCTCTCCTGGGCTTTGAGGTTTTCTGCATGCTGATTTTCCTCCACAAGACGGGGTTCATGTTGTGTTTCTCATTCTTGTTTTTCTTAAAGGCAGTTCCCCTGGAGAAGGAGGAAGGCAGGTGTGAGATCTCCATCCCCAGGCTGAGCTCAGGTCACTGTTGGAACAGCCGCTCCCAAGCCTGGGGTTGGAGTCTCTTAAGGAAGTTTATTTCTGGTCATCCAAAACTTTGCTCTGTGAACCTCCAAGCCCTGAGTCCTCATCAGTAGGAGTACGCTAGCTCCTCTAAATGACCTTGATTTGAGCTGTAACCTATTTTTCTCCCTTCTAGAATCAGGTGGAGAAAGCCATGTCCATTTTTTCCCAAATCATGAATCCGGAAAGCATAACCTGCATTAACTTAAATGTAAGTGACTTTTTTGAGGGTTTCAAATAAGACTTGACATGTGCTGATATGATGCTGAGTTGTTTTGTATGCCGTGACTTCTTGGTCCAAGGTCTTCATTCTGTTCAGAGGAATCATCTGCTATTGAGCTCCTGTTTGCAAAACCCTCTCCCCCATGAGAGGAGTTGGGGCAGCTGCTGATTCCAGGCGCTTATGCATAGGTGAGAAAGGCAGATGGACTCAGAAAAACAACCATGCGAAACACTGAAGGCATGAGGGGAGTCTAAGAAGGTTGTCGGATGTAGAGAGGTGAGGGGGGTAGAAATGGACTCTCTTATTGAGCCTTGGAGAAACCTGTCCTTGCCTCGTGGTGTCACTGTGATTAATGAGCTAGGGTACCTACAGCGCATGAATTAGCACCTGACACTCAATGAGTACAGCAGGTGCTCGTGGTTCTCACTCCTCCCACGACGGCCCATCTGTCGTGCTGTGTCCTCTGGGCCACCTGTGTCTCTTGTTTGGAGCTTTGTGGCCAGGGTCCTGATTGTCCTTAAACAGTCAGAGAGTTGGGATGGGGAGAATGTTTGGAAAAGAGCAGAGGGATGCAGAACCCACTGTGCCATGGACTGGGGTCATAGGTCACAGCCAATGGGAGTGGAGGAAAAGGCAGGGCTGCCCGGCAGGATCAAACCGAGGGGGCGTCTTAGGAAGGAAGAGGTCATCGGCTGGCCTCAGGAAGGAGACAGGATGTGGCCTTACTGGGATGCAGGGGGTGTGCACTCCTGGGTCAGAGAGTGGTGCTGCTGAGGATGCTGGCTTAAACTGCTCATCACAACCACCTGCACTCTGGGTCCTCAGGAAAGTTGATTTTCCTCCACAGTTCCTGTGTCCTGTGATCTGAAACAGCAGGTGCCAGAGTAGCAGCCCTTTTGTTGTGAGGCTCCAAAGGGGTGGTTGTAAAGCACTGAGCATGGCATCTGGCACACAGCCGGAGGTCATCGACTTGACCTGTCATGGTTTGACATGAGGAAAGTTACTGAAACAATATTCCCTCATAATCTATCAACCCAATGAATAGAACAACTCTAAGCTTCCAGAAAGACTAAAGGTGATGGTGATTTTTCAGTTCTCCCCACAAGGCTTGTCCTCAGGTGTCACCCCTGCACCTGTTCCCAGAAGACTTTCTAGAAGGACCCGGCACTGTCTGCGGGCCTCCCGCCTCGGGTGAGGAAGGGAGTGCAGAGAGCGTGGGTGGGGGGAGGGTGCGTCACCTCTCCCATGAGTGGCTCCCACCAGCGTGAAGGTGAGGTTGAGGAGAATCGTGAGAAATTGAAGAAAGTGGCAAGGCCTAGTTTTTTGCTTCATTTATCTGAGACTCTCTTCCCTAGGTACTTCCTGTCTGTTAGTTCAGTTTCTATCACTTTCTGAGAAATCTGCCTCTCTCTAGTATGGGTGTGGAAGTGAAGATGCTGTAGTGAAATTTTTTTTTTGAGACTTACGTATTTTTATTTGAAAGGCCAAGTTACAGAGAGAGAAGGAGGGATGGAGAGAGAGACCTTCATCTGTTGGTTTACTCCTCAGGTAGTCACAATGAAGCCAGACGCTTCATTCTGGTCCCCCACTTGGGAACAGGGGCCCAAGGACTCGAGCCATCCTCTCCTGCCTTCCCAGATGCATTAGCAGGGAGCTGAATTGGAAGTGAAGCAGCTGGGACTTGAACCGGTGCCCATATATGGGATGCTGGTGCCATAGGCGGAGGGTTAAGCCGCCACTCCACAGCGCCAGCTGTAGGGCTGCATGGGCATCTTTAACCCGAGTGTAAAATCAGCCATTCCTTCTCAGTAAAGGAAAGGATATGAAACTGGATGTTAAGAGGTGTGCCACTCCTGGAATACACTCCCTGGCTCGGATCCCTCAGCCTAGTCCACACCCATCTTCCACGATGGATGAGAGAATCCAGCAATGACTGGTTTTAGATTGGAATGTATCTGGTGGAAATAAGCCTGGAGCCCATGACAGTGGAGCTCTCCAGGCCCAGGAGAGAGAGCGATGTGGGGCCCGGGGCCAGGGGCCAGGGCAGTCAAGATGGCTCCTTTCCTCTGAGAGCTGGAAGGAAGGGTCAGCTGGTGCCTGTGCGTTGGGGACGGGCATTCTTGGGCAGGGACTGTGTAAGAATCTGGAATATGAATCATCCTTCCCACGAAGGAAGATTTTCTTCCCAAGAATTATCTGTTCTCTGGGAACTTAGGTCATTTTATTGTTTGAAAATTCTCAGGAAATTCTTCCAAGTGCTCAATCTAAACAACATAAGTATGTTTTGTCTTCCTTGGGGGTGCCATTCTCAAGCTTGATGATCTTTCAGGTTTGTGGTGTTACCTTAGAACTTCAATATCATTTGGTGGGCCTGAGTTTGTCCCAATGTGTCTGCCACTTGGAACCCTTCCAGGCAACTCCGTAACTATTAAGGCTTGGGAGCCTGACCAGTGGGACGCAGGGATCCAGTCAGCATTGGCAGAAGCAAATGTGGGTTGTGAATTTTTTCGGAGTGACTCTAAAAATGCCTGCCTTCCACTAAAATATTGTGCTGCTGCCACTTGGAAATGGGATGTATCTAGTTTTCTCCCAACTTCATTTTTTCTGTTTCCCAGCATTTTCCTTGCCACCTCTGTGGCCCAGTGGTTTCCTGTCTGCTAACTGAATACAGTGATTGAGCAGCAACATTAAAAAGGCATGGGTGTTGACTCTGTCCTCCGGTCTGATTTTAAATCCATCGATTTGAAAAGAGCAGTGATCTCGCTGCAGCGACGCTGCTGAACACCAAAGGGTTAACCGGAGTGATCAACACAGCGTAACTGTTGGAATTCTGATCATTTCTCTAGAAAACTGACATTCTGCCAAACAGAAGGAAGCCCATCCGGGGGAATGGACATGCGATTAACTTTCCTACTTAGATCATATATTTGTTAGCATAAGTGAGTGGCTTGTGCCTCCTACTACCTTGTCAGGTCACTGTAACGTTCTGGCTCGCACTGTGGTGTCTCCTGGTGCAGTATAACAGGACAGGAGAGAGGATGCTATTCCCATAAGTTCCCTGGTGCAGGTACATCACCCACATGCACAGGTTAGAAATTACATTTGGTTGGGAACAGTGAAGACCAAAAAAAAAAAAAAAACCAAAAAGCCACATATATACATTTTTTTTTTCTCTTTGGCTTAAAGATTTCTTTGTTTTTTATTGGAAAGGCAAATTTACAGAGTGAAGAAGAGACACAGAGAAAGATCTTCCACCCGCTGGTTCACTTCCCAAGTAGCTGCACTGGTCAGTGCTGAGCCAGTCTGAAGCCAGGAGCCAGGAGCTTCTTCCGGGTCTCCCAAGCAGATGCAGGGTTCCAAGGGCTTTGTGTCATCTGCCACTGTTTTCCCAGACCATCAGCAGGGAGCTGGATGGGATGTGGGGCAGTTGGAATACGAACTGGCATATGGGATCCTGGTATACAAGTCGAGGATTTTAGCCACTAGGCTACCATACTGGGCCTGAGCGCTTTCTTTTTCTTAGATGTAGAAAGCCAGAGGTAGTCAGTCTAAGTCAGGTGTGGCATTTCCCAAACAACTTGTATTTATATGTGCCTTTGGCCAGGACTTGATGCTGTGTCCATACAGAATTTGCAAAAACAGACGAAAAACAAACTTGGGAAGTACAGATCTGTGCATTTGACAGAGCAGTTCGGGTTAGAGAGTCCTGTTATGGAAGAAGAGGGGACAGTGGGTGTGGACGAGAGAGTTCACAGTCTGTACTACACCGTGATACTCTGCTTCAGGTAAGAGGATGAAAGAGACAAGAACTGTACGTCTCCTCCTGCCCAAAGCTCAGTTCGTTTTTGGTAACAGGCACTTACTTCTGAGGCTTCAAAACATCAGTGGGACAGACGGTATATGTTGTGTAGATAGTTGTTCTTGCCAAGGTTTCTCCTGTTCCTTACCCAGTCAGTTGCCCTAGCTGCTTGTTTGAAAGCTGTGAGGTCAAGGTGACAGTATAGTCTGCATTCGGACGTTGGTTTGAAAAAACTCAGAGCTTTGTTTTCACCAGTCACAGCATTGCCCTTCATCCACATGTCGTAAGAGGGAACCTTGCTCTCAACATCCCTGCTCAATCAGACATCATTGCTGGAGGCGGGAAGAGAAGTAGGGACAAGCAACGAAGACACACTGAAGCTCTTGCCAGGAGCCCCTGGCTTCTCACCTAGGGCCCCAGTGATTTGTCTTTGCGAATTGCTTGGAGAGCCCACTCCACTTCCCGTTCGATTAATGAGAGCTGCTGCCAGGAACTGGAGACATGGTGTGCCCCAATAGCGCTTGGTCCTTGCCTCTGAGGAGAGAGACACTGGCAGCCAAATGGCAACTGGATTTTATGAACATGGGTATTAAAGAATTGTGTTGGCACCAGGACTTAGCCTACTTGCAAGCTGATTGGTTAGCCTGGCCCAGCTCAGGGATGCTGCTACGGTGTCCACCACTAGGAGATGAAGGCTAGTTTGTGACAGCTGTCACAGTGTCGGTGTTTTTACATCACATCTCTTTGCCTCAGTTCCCACAAGGCAGCATGAGAAGCCCCGTATGTCTCTTGCACACGGCGGGTTGAGTCTTAGCAGAAGAACCTGAGCTTAGGGAACCTAAGTTTTTCATAACATGCTTTGCCCTGGAGAAGACACTGGTTCTGTTGTGCTTGCAAACATCCTTGAGAAGACAGGGATTAAAGACTGGCAGAAGTTCAAGAAACTTCTGTCTCCCAGCATAGCTATGCTCCTGATTCTGCCTGCACTGAATTTAGATCAAACTTCTCATATTGATATCTAGTCTGCTTGGGATTGCTTCGTTCTGTTCTGCAGAACCCAAGATGACACCTTGGGGCAGGTGTTTGTTCAGATGCAGTGGGTTAAGCTTGCCTCCTGCGACGTTGGCCTCCCATGTGAGCACATGTTCAAGTCCCAGCTGCTCCATTTCTGATCCCTCTGCTAATACACCTGAGAAAGCAGTGGAGGATGGCCCAAGTACCTGGGTCCCTGCCACCTACATGGGAGACCCAGGTAGAGTTCCAAGCTGCTAACTTCAGGGGCCAGCCTGGTTGTTAAAGCCATTTGGTGGGCCTGGCTCTGTGGCCTAGCGGCTAAAGTTCTCGCCTTGAATGCACTGGGATCCTGTATGGGTGCCCGTTCTAATTCCAGCAGCCCCACTTCCCATCCAGCTCCCTGCTTGTGGCCTGGGAAAGCAGTCGAGGACGGCCCAAAGCTTTGGGACCCTGCACCCACGTGGGAGACCCATAAGAGCTCCTGGCTTTGGATTGGCTCAGCACCAGCTGTTGCAGCTCACTTGGGGAGTGAATCATTGGATGGAAGATCTTCCTCTGTCTCTCCTCTGTATATCTGACTTTGCAATAAAAATAAATAAATCTTTTTTTTAAAAAAAGCTATTTGGGGAGGTGAAACAGTAAATAATAGATCTCTCTGCCCTTCTCTTCCTCATGAAATGTGTTATATTTCTATAATGACTTGATATATGCTTGTTAAAAATGGAGTTTTCTTTTTTTCTCTAATATTCATTCATGTATGAAGAGACATTTCTTATTCCATGATTGATAGAGCAGAATAAAATTTTGGAGAAAAAAATAACATATTTAGAACATAATACATCCAAGTGTGAACGGCAGTTAACATTGGCGACTTCTAGGTCATTCTTATCCACATGGGATGCCAAGTTCACAGGTGGCAACTTGACCTGCTACACCACAACGCCAGCCCCCTCCTAGTCAGATCGGAACAGATCAGCACAGGCAGGAGCGCCCCATCGAGGCTTCAGCACATCTCTTACAGCCCTGTCCTCCGTATGCATTGTGCATCTTTGACATCCCAGTACAGTTCAAGGTGCCCTCTGCCCCAGCAGTTGAAGGAGGTCGTGTGATGCTCACATCCTCCGAATCTGGACCACAGAGCGTTGAGTACCTCCAAGTGCTGCTGTGTCATGCTGCTTGTTTGTGACCTAAAGGTACCTTCCCCAGGTCACAAATGTGGAAGTCGAAAGTGCCCGGCCCAGGCTGACACAGCTGGTGGTCTCCATCGTTTCAGCCCCCCATTTTCAGCTGGGTTTGCGATGGTGGTGTTTTGATTCACTAGCAGAAAGCAAGCATCGGCAGGTGGGCATCCTTCAAGGCCTTTTTTTGAACCCGTGCAAAGCACATGCGGTGGAAAGAACTCTGGAGGAGGGCGGGCACCTGTTGCTGCAGGCTTCCCTGGGTCTCAGCCTTGGCTCTACATGTCTGTCTCTGTTCAGGTTATGATCCACATCCAGTCCAACATGTTGGAAGCCCTACTAGAGACACTCAGGGAAGCTGCAGGAGGAAGGTCGTCAAGATTTGTGAGAAGACTTGAGTTCTCAGAGGAGGTGGTAAGTGCGTACGCTCTAGCAGTCGATCGCCCGAGGTTCAATGGGCAGTCTTGGGAAGGTCTCCGCCTTGGAGTCCCGCATGGAGAGAGCTGGCCCCCTGCAGCAGCCCCCCTGCTCCCCGACTTAGGACCTCTCTGGAAGTGCAGGGCTTGCGTTCTTCCTCTGAAATTCAAGGACAACTTTTTCCTTCTACATTACTCTTTTCCCTGAGCTGTTTACATCTTTCTCTTTCTCTCTCTCTCTTTTTTTTCCTGAATGACCATTTTATCTTTTTCTCTCCTCGCAGTACCTTCTCACTCTCAGTTGATGACTTTGCCATTTTGTAGGAGGAGGAGGGCTGCCTCCTGTACAGCTCAGCTCCCTTCCTGCATCCCCGTGGTGGTGCACACAGCTGCGACATCGCCAGTTGGGCAGTAGGTCCTACAGCCTTTCCCTTCTGTATCACTCCAATCCAGAGACTGTCTTACTCTTTTTTTTTTTTTTTCCTAACTGTTGAAATTACACACACACACACACACACACACAGAGTTATGCATATATGTTTAATTTGTGTGGGACTAGCGACAATCTCCCTAAATGCCTGCAATGGCAAGAACTGTCCGGTTTGAAGGCAGTTGCTGGGAACTCAGTCCAGGACAGCTATATGGTGGCAGGGACCCAAATACTGGAGCCAACACCTGTTGCCCCCAGGGGGTATATTACCAGGAATCTAGAATCGGGGGCCAAAGCCTGGACTTGAACCCAGCACTCCCATTTGGAGAACGGTTGTTCCAAGGGGCAAGTTGATCACGAGGGTAAATGTCCTTCTTCCCACTGTCTTGTGAATTTTATCGGTGTCCTCTGCTTTGTGAGTCATTCCCTGCAGCAACTAATCAGATAGCTCATTTAAAAAAAAAAGTCTCTCCCATTCAGGTGAGAAGACATGACATAACATGTTTAGCTAGGAACTCCATGTCGTAAGACGTCAGCCCTTCACAAGATCATGTGGCACTGTACTACAAACCTGCAGAAGATTCGCAGCAACTAGAATGAAAAGCAAATCTGTTTGCTGCAGAAGTTTTTGAAATCCATGCATAGTTTTTTCGTAGTATAGATTTTCTATAACTTTGGCAATATTATCCCTTAGGTGATCTCAGTAAAAATGCCACCTTTTTTCCCCCCTGTAAAAATTTAGTTGAAAGAACACACAGCAAGACTAGCTGGGAAAATCCAGTGAAAGAAAAGCAGTAAGAGGTGGTAGGCCTACCGCCTTGTAAAGTGTATTCAGCCTTCTATAATTCCAACTGTGGCTTGGACCAAGCACGAGAGGCCCCTTTGCACAAAGGCTGGCTTCTCTAATCGTTTAGAATGGACAGTCTCTTCTGGAAAGTGCTGGAATAAGTTGACAGCCAATGGTGGAAAAGCCAAATTGTGCCGAAACCAGGACTGATGGATATGACATTTTAGTTTCAAAAATGGAACTATGAAAGTGCTAGATAAAAAACATTAGTGAATTCTTTTATATCCTGAGAGTGAAAAACATCTGTGTGTCAACCAGAAATTCAAATCAATTTTAAAAAGGGGGTTTGAATAACTTGATTACATAAAAAATCTTACAGGCTGTTTTAACATATCAAAGATACCACAAGCTAAGTCAGAAGCTAAATAAGCTTCCCGTTTTTAACTCATACAAAGAGCTAACTGTAATATGTAAAGAGCTGCTTTTGAAAATTACAAGGTAAAAATCAGTAACCCTTTTTTTTTTTTTTAAAGATTTTATTGTTATTGGAAAGCCGGATATACAGAGAGGAGGAGAGACAGAGAGGAAGATCTTCCATCCGATGATTCACTCCCCAAGTGAGCCGCAACGGGCCGGTACACGCCAATCCGATGCCGGGACCAGGAACCTCTTCCAGGTCTCCCACGCGGGTGCAGTGTCCCAATGCTTTGGGCCGTCCTCGACTGCTTTCCCAGGCCACAAGCAGGGAGCTGGATGGGAAGTGGAGCTGCCGGGATTAGAACCGGTGCCCATATGGGATCCCGGGGCGTTCAAGGCGAGGACTTTAGCCTCTAGGCCACGCCGCCGGGCCCAAAAAAAAATCAATAACCCTTTAAAGTCATTTCCTTTAGACAAATGGGTAAGAGAACTGTGAATGGCCTTCAGTCATCTGAAAAGGTGCTCACCTTTGCTTGCACTAAGAGAATCACAGAATAACATCCCCCTGCGATGTTTCTTGTGTCTTGGATTAGAAGTGGGAACGTCTGAGGACTCAGTCTGTTGGTGAGGCACTGAGCTCGTTCAGTTAGTGCTAGCTCCATTGCGCGTCTTCTCTTCGACTCCGTGCAGAGAACGGCCAAGCGAGAATAGCTAGGGAGACCTGTGAAGGAAGGGCGGGAGGAGGTGGCAGTGTGCAAAGCACGTTAACGCTCCTGTCATGCAGAGCGTGGCTGAGGGATGACATCTGGCCGTATCTGTCCCCATGACGGGTGGCTGACCTCTGACTCAGCCCTCCCACTGCTTGGAATATGGCCCAAAGAAGCAGTGGCAAAAATGTAACAAGTCGTGTATCTAAGACCTCCTTCTCTAGCGGACTAGTAGAATAACGGGTGTGACTAAGGACTGCTCTGAAAAGAAATAGAGAATGGCTGCAACCTCGGAGTGGATCAATGCAGAGGCGTTCCTGAAACAGGTTGGGAAGTGAGAAAAGCTTTCCGGCAGAGCAGCATGCTATACTTCAGGAAAAAGGACAGGTGTGCATTCATGGGACACACACACACACATAGAGAGGACAGGCTGACATTCATACAACACACACACAACACAGAGGACAGGCATACATTCGTAGGACACACACACACATACGCTTAGAGTTTTGATTGTTTTTTAAATAGATGGAAAGATCAAAACCTAATAAAACAGTTCTGAAAGCGTAAAGGTGAGGATAGAAATGCAGCTTTTCTGAATCAACAGTCTACTCTCCAAATCTGGATTCCCCATGTACACATTCAACACACCAAGGGTTGAAAACATATGTATTTTTTAAAGATTTATTTTATTTTTATTGGAAAGTCAGATACACAGAGAGGGGATAGACAGAGAAGATCTTCGTCCCTTGATTCACTCCCCAAGTGGCCACAATGGCCGGTTCTGAGCCAATCCAAATCCAGGAGCCAGGAGCTCTTCCGGGTCTCCCATGAGGGTGCAGGGTCTCAAAGTTTTGGGCCGTCCTCGACTGCTTTCCCAGGCCACAGGCAGGGAGCTGGATGGGAAGTAGAGCATTCAGGATTACAACCGGCGCCCATATGGGATCCCGGTGCACTCAAGGCAAGGACTTTAGCAGCTAAGCTAATGCGGTGGGCCCCAAGGGTTGAAAATAAAAAATAAGAATCATACCATAGTAAAAGCATTTACATTGTGCAGGACCTTACAGATGATGTGAAAATGACTTTGGGGTGCAGGAGGCTGGGGGTGCTTCTGTGCCCAGGCTGCTCCATTTCGTCTACCGGGCTTGAATGAGGATGGATCCCGGAACCAATCACCCATGGATACTTAAGGGACAATGTTACTTTGTCAGAGTATTTCACTTTGCAACTATGTCAATGCTTTGTAGAATTAGGAAAACAGATGTAAGTGAAAGTGAAGAGAACACTTGAGAGCAAACAGAAACAAATGAGGCAGGACGTCACTGGTGGCTTACCTGCCCGAGGGAACATGATCACAGGTCATTGCCAACGTGGGCGTCCTTGCATCCCTGCCAGCGCCTGAGGCCAAAGGGAGGGGCCGCCCAGTTCTCAGCAGTGCTCACAACATGAGTGACGTCGGGGAGTGCTCCCTGCCTGTCCTCCCTCCTGCCTGTGTTCTTGTTACCCTGCTTCAGGCTGGTGGCCCGGGTGACCGGGGTGGCCAGATGCTCTTTTCTCCTGTCTCACTGGTACCTTCTCATCCTGTCCCATTCCTTCCCCAGAGGCTGCCTGCTCCAGGTGCAGAGAGCTTGTCAAGAAGCTAAATACATAGGCTTCCATCCGTCTGAGGCCTTGGCTCTCTGTAGGTTAGGACCCACCCAGAGCATTTGAGGATCAGTGTAGAAAGCAGAGGACACAGGCGTGTGAACAGGTTGTGAGTGCACGGGGGTCCGTGTGTGTCTGTGTGCATGCACACATGAGTGTGTGGTACCAGCACAGCTTCAGTTTTCTCAACAGTGTTGATGCTTGCCATTCCTCAGACTTGGGTTATCAGCATTTTGTCACCTGTTTCTACAACTAAAACATTTGGAGCCCAAGCTGAAAACTGCTTCCCTAAGACTCCTTCCCTTGGGAAATCACCCTGTGGTCCAGCCTGCTCTTCTGGCCCCTGTGAGATGCTCAGGGAGCACTCAGGCTCCACCAGCTTTCGAGTTAGTTGTATGGGTGTACGGGGAGCAGGCAGGAGGAGGGGGCAGTGTGGTGTGGCGCGTTAAGCCGCCGCTTACAGTGCCAGCAGCTCATATCAGCGTGCAGACTCATGTCCCTGGCTGCTCTGCCTCTGATCCAGCTTCCTGCTGATGAACCTGGGAAAACAGGGAAAAACAGCCCAAGAACTTGGGCCCCTGCCACCCATACAGGAGACTGAAATGGAGTTTGTGATTCTTCCTGGCTTAAGTCTGACCCAGCCCAGGCCTCTGCAGCCATTTGGGGAGTGAACCAGGGCATGGAAAAAGCTCATTCTCTGCCTCTCTATTTTGGTCACTCTGTCAAATAAATAAAGAATAAATGTATAAGTCTGTGTGTATGGGATAGCATGTGGGTGCTTCCCGTGTAAAATCCTGCAGTTTACGAGTACTGTGTTTACTGTGTAGACCAACAGTCATTCAAAACACGTGGTGCGTGGTGATAAAGACCGTGAACTCAGATGCCGTGATAAGCAACAGAGCACTGAAAAGAAATGTTGACTTTTCTGCAATGCTGTTACGAAGCCGCTCAAACGCAAGCTGTTCCTTCGTTGACTTCTCTCTTTTTGAGAGTGGGCAGGCAAATGTAGTGCAGTGTCCTTTCTGCTCACGTTGTGAGAAGGCTGGAATGACGCTGTTCAATAGCTGTGTAGTGTTAGGGTCGAAGCTACCTGCAGCACGGCGTGTTCGCCTCACTGCTTTTGGAAGCCGCACGCTGCACCTTGCATTCCACCGTGAACATGAGGGCAAAGTGTTCTTTGAAAGACTGCTAGGAGGTGCTTTAACAGCACTTGTCCTGGGGTTCACGCACGGGCTCTCGTTTGAAAGGAAGATGCGCAGGTGCAGGTAGTGTTACACTATATTTAGTCGATGATCAAAGGGTTAGTGAAGGAAGCTTGATTCTCTTATTTAAATTTAGGCTTGTCAAACTAAGTGAAATGTTGATTTTTTTTTTTCACGGAATAGCTTCTGACTCTAATTTCCAGCACACCTATTTTGGTAGAATGAAGCGCCCTGTGTATACTCATGACTCTACTATTTATAGCTCTCATCCAGGCCTTTCCTGCACAGCCCAGGCTCATACCAGAGTTCTAAAAGTACATGGAAATGGATTTAAGAGAGTTTATTTTGGTGCATATGTGTTTTTTTTAATAATCTGTGTATATGAGGAAGTCTTTAAAATAGTTCATGGGAACAGAATGTGTAAGTATGAGAAAAAGAGATTTAAGAATATTTTTGTGCCAACATAAGCTTATTTTTTAAAGTCTCCTCTTCCATGAACTTCTGGAAATCCCATCCTGTGTCCACAGCCTTCTCAGAGTGTCCACTTCGACGTTGCTGATCGGAAACGTAGCGATGGGTCTTCCCTTGCAGCCCAGGCTGTCCCCTTCTGCCCCTCTCGGCACACACAGCACCCACGTTGAAGTCACCGGTGTCCACTCTGCTGCCTGTATGCCTGCAGCAGCCCAGCCTCTTGCTTCAACCTCCACGGAGCACTCTGCTTGCACATTCTCCACCATTTCCTGCTCTCAGCCCCTGTCCTTCCTCCCACAGCGTGGTCTCCACTGTCCTGGACCCTGACTCACATCCTCTGTGTGAGCCCTTAAGCCTCCATCCAATCGTGTAGATCATTCCCAGCGGTGTCCTTGGTCGCTGGCTGCAGAGCCCTGGGCAATTTGGCCCTACCTCCTGCTTGTCACTCCTCCATGGTATCTGGTGGCATTTGGCTCTCCGTGTGTGTGTCACTGTCCACCGGTGCCATCTGAAACCCTTAGGGAAGATCCCAGGTGTGACTGTCCCATGCCAGTCCTCACTTTCGGGTATCGGTCACCCCGGTTTGTGTCACAGGAAGCCAGTTTTCCCTGCTGCAATTCTGCACCATACATTTTTACACAAATTGTCTCTGCTTCCCCAGGGGCACAACAGGGGGACAGCTCTTACACAGAATCAGTGACCACTCCCCCCCACCCCCCCGCTTTCTTCCAGCTGGCCAAAGTGAGAAAAAGAGTGAAGGACGTGCCTGCCCTTTTGGCCAGATTTGAACAAGTCTATGGGACACTGCAGGTGAACGGCCAGGTCACCACTCACAGCCTGGATACTCTGCTCTGCCACACTCCCACAGACAGGAAATCGCACGCGCCGCTATTAACCAAGAGGACAGTCAGCCATCGGGCCTTCCAGCCACTCAGCCGGTCTCTGCTGGCCGAGTAGCCCTCACCTTGGACACCTCGCGTCTAGAGCCCCTGTTCCCCTGGAGAAGCCCACGTCGTGCCTCTCTGAACACTTTACTGATACTTGGTCCCTCCCCACCCCCCAACCTAGTGCCCTCCCGAGCTCCCTAAGCCAGGGCACTGTGATATTGCTCCTTGGGAAGCTCTAGGTTCAAGTGAAGAAAGGGAGTTGGGCCAATGCCACCTGTGTCCCGAACAGGTCGTATCAGAGTCTGCAGTCCGTCTCCCACCAGGACACGACCCAGTAAGCACTACTGGGAATGAATTTCGCTCTCATTGTCACCTCCAACTGATTTCTAAGTTGCTGGGTTGGTTGCTTACAGGCAGATCATGCCGTTGCTGAGCTGCGGCCGGCCAGAGCCATACCCTACCAGCTTTGGCAAAGAGCCCACCGTGTTTCCCAGCTCAGCCGTCACTGCTCTCTGACCTTTGTTTTCCCATCTACAAAACAGTAGCACCATTATGTGGTTGCATATTTATTTAAAATGTTTATTGATGGTTCAGTGGGACAAGTTGATTCAAATACAAAAATAAAATGCAGAGGTTCTTAGGAGCCAGTGCTGTGGCTCAACAGGCTAATCCTCTACCTTGTGGCATCAGCATTCCCATATGGCTGCTCCCTGCTTATGGCCTGGACAAGCAGCAGAGCATGCGCCAAGGCCTGTCTCCTGCACACATGTGAGGAGACCAGGAGAAGCTTTTAACTCCCGGCTTCAGCTCAGCTCAGCTCTGGTGGCTGCAGCCATTTGGGGAGTGATAAACTGGCTGATGGAAAACCTGTCTATCCTCCTCTCTGTAAATCTGCCATTCAAATAAAAATTATAATTTTTTAACTGGGATTTATTTGTACATGGATAACCTGTACCAGGGTCCCTTTTCAGGTAGGGTGACTGTCACCCGATGCTTGCCAAGGCTGAGTGGGCAGGACAGCCAGAGGCTGTCAGAGAAGTAGACTTGAAATTGCAGTATTTCCTCAGTCAATTTTCCAGGTAGGTGACTTTGAACTCTGGGTGCTTACTGGGGTGGACCGTGGCCCCTAGTGTCACAAGGGACTCTGCCAGGTGTCTGGGACCACCCTCTACAGCTTGACAATAGCACCCAGCTTGGAGACTTGGTGTGAGGACAGAATGACCCAGTGAGAGCGAGGCTGCCCATGCCGGCACACTGGAAGTGCTTGGAGGCGTTCGACATGACACTGTAGGCAGGCAGGCTGTGAGTTCATGTGAGTTCCCCCCTTCAGAAACATCAATCTCAATTCCTTCTCAGTGTGTTTGGTGTTTTGAAAAAAAAAAAAAAAAAGGCAGTGGGGTGGAGGAGGAAAGGGCATTTGACTCTGTCCACCTTCAAAGGCTTAGGGAATAATAGGGCCCGCTTCCTGTCCCTGCCTTATCTTCCCCAACTTTCACAGTGTTCAAAGTGTACCCTGGCCCAGCATGGCCCTGGTGGGTAGCTAATAACCATTTGTGAGCACAATTTAAGTAGGACATTGTGTGAGCAGTAAATATCAGCCAGGCCCTGCCCTCTCCCTACTACCCACCTGGTAAAGGACTGTAAGAACCACACATTTCACCTGCTCCCAAGCCATAGCATGCTCACTCCAGATTCTAGACAATTCCAATCTACAGAACCCTCCCAAGAGGAAGTGCTCCACGGAGGCTCTTGGGGATTTATGTGTGAAATGGCTTTTCTTGTTGATTTGTAGCTTGCTGTGAAGGCTAGTATTTGGACAAAATATTTGACTCCCAACTCTCTTACATGCCTATGTCGATCGTCCGTATAGATGGCTGTTGCAGGCTGGTGGGAATCCAGTAAAACACACACATCGGGGGAGGTCAAGGCCGGTATCCTGGCTATGCAGTGCTGTTTAAAGCATCCTAGACCTTGGTAGTGTCCAGAGACAACAACCATTTGGCTCTTATTTCTCCTTCACATGAGGATTTGACTGAGCTCAGAGCACAGGCGGGTCCCACTCGGGGTCCCATGTACTGGGACGTGGCTCCCCCTGGGTCCCCCAGGCTCACCCGTCAAAGCCTCCTGACTTCTCATGCTGTGTTGGCCCTGTAGCTTGTCTTAATGTGATGGGATTTTTGTTTTTTAAGATTTATTTTATTGGAAAGGCAGATATACAGAGGGAAGGAGAGACAGAGAGAAAGTTCTTCCGTCTGCTGGTTTACTCCCTTAGTGGCCACAGTGGCCAGAGCTGAGCCGATCCGAAGCCAGGAGCCAGGAGCTTCTTCCCAGTCTTCCACATGGGTGCAGGGTCCCAAGCCTTTGGACCATCCTTGATCTATAGAGAATGAGTGACACACAGAGAGAGAGAGAGAGAGAGAGAGAGAGAGAGAGAGAGAGAGATCTTCCACCCATCAATTCATTTCCCAAATGGTTGCCAATCCAAAGCCAGGAGCCAGAAACTTCTTCCAGATCTCCCATGGTCATCGGTCGTCCTCTGCTACATTCCCAGGCCATAACCTTGGAGCTGGATTGGAAGTAGTGCAGCTGGGACATGAACCCAGGCCCATATGGGATACCAGCACTTTAGATGAAGGATTAGTGTGCTATACCACCACCACCCACAAGTGGAACATTTTTTTTAGCAGCATTGACCCGAGGGCCTTCTATTTAATTTGCTTGTTGCCTGTGAAGGTGTTCCTTCTTACAGGATGTGGTCAAAGTCCCACGGAAACCTTGACAAGGTTGTGAACAAGAATAATCTAGACAATCTTTGTTGGCAGTTTTCTTGAGGGTGGTCTAGGATATTAAATATGAACTTTTAACCAATTCATGGAGAATATTACTTGGAAATTATACTGAAGAGATAAAGATTGACCTGCTACAATTCAGGTTGACAAACTCATGCATTCATTGTTTTGCCAGTGAACTGAAGTTTCTTAAGAAATCCAGCTATACTGAGAATCTGGGAACGAGATAATTGGGTCTTCAGTGCTGGCTGAGGTGAAATCTTACTGGCCATTTTCCTCCTGCTCCTTTTCACGGACCCCTCGAGGATCAGGCTGTGGTCCTCAGAGCCACCTGGGGAGCCTGTGAAAGCTGAAGCTGCTGAGCACCCCCTGCCAGGTTTCTGACTCTACACATGCGTGGTAGTGTTACAGGAACCTGCGTCTCAGCAGTGCTATTCCACGTTCCCATCCCAAGGAGCAGAATTCCAAGCAGAGGCACAGGTGCACAAGCGAGTCCCAGATTTATTGGAAAGCGAGGAAGTGAGCCCATGCTTGGACTTGAGGAGGCTGTGGTTCTACATGGGGCTGGGAGGTGTGTTTCAGGTTTGTTCTCTGGGACCTCTCTGGTCTCAGGAGGAGGAATAAGGTTGCCTTGTCCCTGTGTCCTGAATAAGAACTGCTGGGGGGGTGGTGTTGGCGCCAACAGACTCCAGGATCACGCTGGCATCCACTGTAACACGTGCCTCCTGCTACTACTCATGGGCACCTCCAGCCTGCTGCTGTCTCACACCAACCCCCAGGAGGTGAACTGCATTGCGATATAAGACAATGAAAGCAAGTCCATTTACGACCTCCCTATATGTGTATAGAAGTACAGAAACTCATGCAAACGAAGGCAACATACGGCGAAACTGTGCCAGGCGTGTCTAAAATAACCCACAGTTCACATTTGTTTTGTGACACTTCCATCTACATATTTGACTTGAGGAAATTAAACTCAGTAGATTAAAAAAAAAAAAAAGCTGTTAATTCCCAGCGGCAAAAATCATGATCAATAAAAAATTAAAAAAAAAAAAAAGAAAGCTCTACTATGAAGCAAATCCTTATAAGACACATCCCAGTGGAAATGACTTCAGAAACATACAAATGGAATGACATTTTTAGAAGAAGTGATTCGCTCGTGTTGGGTAGAAAAATCAATCAGGGGCCAAGTGGCGCTGGCTCAGAGAAGAATCTTGAACAAAAATGAATGGTGTCAAAGCTGGGGAATTCCCAGTGCACCCTGTTCTCCTGCAGCTGGCATCTTACAAGAGGGCAGGTGTTAAAGGGATGAGTGAGCCAGTGCCCACCTGATGGCAGTTGGGGAAGTGCCAAGTCCGTGAGAGTTCTTCTGATCATGTGTGAGTGTCAGGGGGGTAAGGGGTAGGTACACATTTGATGGTACTTTGAAAAATGTATGGAAAATGGAATTAAAAGATAAGTTGATTTGGGGGAAATCTTATTTATTTATGTATTTATGTATGTATGTATTTATATAAGCTCCCGTTCGTATCCCGGCTGCTCCACTTCTCTTCCAGTTCCCTGCTTGTGGCGAGAGCGGATCACTGGATGGCGGGTTTTAGTTAATGCACACAACCGGCCACAGCATGCCTTGGGAACTTCCTGACTTCTCATCACTTGATGGCTCTTGCACTCCCAGTGTTACATGTGCGGAGCCCAGATGTGGAGAAGCAAAGGGGTTTGGCCTTTGCAGGAGCCCGCGTCCGTCCTGCCCAGAGCCCTTCTATCTGGTCACCGTGAATCCAAGAGGGGCCACTGTCGCATCGCTGGGCTGAGAAAGAGACGATTTGAGAAGGGTGGAGGGAGAGGAGAAGGTGGTGGGCCCGAGGTTGCAGGTGACACTCGGCAGGCGAGGCCGGCCCGGTTGCGCATCCTGTCCTCCCTGCCCACCTGCCGGCTCGGTCCAGAGGACCTTCTTCCAAGAGCCGTGGCCTCCAGGGGTCCCGCAGGCAGCTCTGCCACCGCAGATGAGGAAAGGAAAGGAAAGAAGGGCATGCTGGCTTCGTGGTCACTGGCTGCGGGACCCGTGGATGTGCGGGAGGGGCGGAAGGCTCAAGGGTCGCGGCTCTTAGAGCAGGAGCCTGGACACAAAAGCCCGCAGGACCTCAGCATGCAGACCTGCCTGGGTCGTTGGCGCGTCCTCCGTTGTCCTGTCAGCAGCGAGACCCAACAGTTCCCTGCAGGTGGAGCAAACGCGCTGTTCAGGCAAGAGGGAATTCAGCACAATTCTAAGGTCCATCAAGTCAAAAAAAAAACCTCCCAAACGCAAACACCTAACCGACTGAAAGGCTCGCTGGCGCCCTGGGCGAAGCCTTATCACACTTAATCCTCAGCAAGTCCCACACAGGACCTTTCTCCATTTCCTCAGATGGAAAGACTCAAGCGCAGGTTGGTTCTTCGTCCATGGCTGTGAAACTAGGGACGGGGAGGGCACAGAATGTAAATGCAGACAGTCTGATGCCCAGCTCTGGTTTGCACCCCCGACGTCTGCATCGCTGTGCGAAGCGTGACTGTGTGTGTGTGTGTTTGGGGAAGTAGGAGGGTTGCTCATGAGCACCCGCTCTCAGTAATTTCTGGCTGACAGCAGAAGAACTTAGAACAGACAGCAGAGGGCGCGCGGAGTCACTCTTTCTAAAAAGTGGTTCTTTGCAAGGCTCCCTGGAACTCAAGGCGGCCTGGACAGAGTTGAGAGCAGGTAGGTATGAATTCGCCAGGGTCAAAAGGATGCTTTCACAGACAGAAAACAAGGCTGGCCCTCTGCTGTCAGTGGAAGTGAGCGCGCGCGCGCACACACACGAAACACACAAGCCGTTCCATGAGTAGCATTCAGCTGGGTCCCTTATGAAAGAAGAACACAGTTCTCTCTTACATCAAGGAGATTAAAAAACACCACAAATAATTAATTACCTTTATGCACTAAAACCACATTGATAGGTGAGGAAAATAGAATTAGGTTCTTAATTTTGAAATATGTATTCATCTATTCACTTTGAGAGTTGGAGAAAGAGAGCCCCCCTCATGCACCAGCTCACTGCTCAGATGCCCACAAGAGCAGGGGCTGGCCCAGGCCAAGGTCAGGGAAACAATCCAGATGTGCCGTGGGGTGGCAGGAACGCTAGGACTAGAGCCGTCCTGGCTGCCTGACTGGGGCTGTATCCTGCATCAGGATGCTAGAGGCAGAAACTGGAACCAGGAACAGAAGCCTGGTGCTGTGATGTGGGCTGCAGGTGTCCTAAACAGCGGCTCGGTTACTAGGCTAGCCACCTACCTGCCTCTGGGCTCTCAGCCTGATGGTTCCTCTAGCAGTCCAATGGTCATCGCCTGCCATCAGCATGCGTGGGCTCACACCTGGTACTTTCTTTAGATAAGGGAGGGAAATGGCTCTATTTGGGTGTATTTCTTGTCACCCATTCCTAAAAATAGGTCTAAGTTCAGGGTTCCATCATCACACAGCTGCCCCTGTTGCAACACAGCTGGGTTTCAGGGAAAGAGACCGGCACCAAGACAGGAGAGAAGGACAGATGCCCTTGCTCGAAACGACCTGATCGTGAGGACCCAGTAATTGCCTTATGGGGACCATGGAGGTGCTGTGAGTGCCCTCGGGGGCCCTTCCGCAGCAGCCGATGGGCAGAGAGCCACTGTCAGTTACGTTAAACGTGGGCAAGCAAGCTGGGCCCGAATGGACCGCGTGCACAACTAACTGCCTTGGCTTCACACTGGATTCAATGTGAAATGGAATAATCGAGATGCTGTTTTTCTTCCTTGAATTCGACTTCCTCCTTTTTCTTTCTCTGTTCTTCTATTTGGTGTCTGCCCCATCAGTTTGTTCATGCTTCTCCCTTTACCCAAAAAGTGTTTTAGGTCCCCTTTTTGGGCTTTTTCATGACGGAATTGGGCTTCCGGTGTGCGGGCTGTTTCGCTCACTGACTCAGAATGGGAGACTGTTTTACTGGAACTTGGGAGAAACTAGAAGTTTGCTTTGAGTCCTGTTATTTTTCCCAAGCAAGAAACTTTCATGGCAAGGGGGAACAGAACAGGCCAAGTTGAGAGAAGCAAGCAAGGCGCTTATGAATCACTTTTCCTCACCAGTTGGCCCTGGTTCCATCTTGCAAAAAAGCAGCAAGACCGAGAGCTGCCCATTTGCCTCTTAATGCAAGGGGGGGGTGCTTCCAAAAGTTCATGCAAAGTAGAATTAGAAGACCAGGATCATTTCCATGAAGGTTGGGAAGATTGTTCTGGCACCCTGCAGGCTGGCCTTAACGTAGGCCAACCCCTACCTCCAACCCAGAATCTCATTGGAAAGTCAGAGGTGAGGGCCGTGGTGAGCTCTATAGTTCCTTGGGAAGCCCTAGAGTCAGCTTCAACTCCAAGTTTCTTGCAACCCAAGCCACTCTACAACTTTCCCAGTTTAACAAAGAATATTTGAACATACCTGTTTTGCCTAGAAAACAGAGAGGACAGAGGAAGACAACAAACACTAGTTGAGCCTTTCCAGATAGGCAGATCTGCCTTCAAAGGCCACTCGTGGGACTCCACCTCCCATCCTCAACTTACAGCCTGCAAGATGCTGCTTTGTACAAGGTGGGTCAGAGCCTCTCTCGTCTTTTGTGTTTTGATTTAAGGCAACCCCAAATCACATTTGTTCATGAATGATAGTCATTTTTAAAGTGGATCTCATTCACTCATTCTTAGAAATGACTATTACATAGAAGAGACTCAATCAAACTTCTCGGTAAGGAGTAGGATATTGGGTGGATGGGAGACTAGAGAAAGAGGAAGAAGGAATTGCAAGACTCTTAATGAATCCATTGGTAACACTTCTTAGCTCACAGTGGGGAAAGCATGCTTCATCCATGTGTCCAAAAACTCATGGGAAAAGTGGGTGATGTTGGCCCAGCACAAGCTTGTCTAGAGTTACCCCATCATTGATGTTTAGTGATGATCGTGAACAATCCCTTTCATTTCACCCCCTGGCTGTAATATGTCCCATCCAAAATAGCCAGGAAAGATAGGAAAACACAACTAAGAGGCAGTGATCCCACAAGTGGATTTGTTCCAGCTAATTCTAATAGAACCGCCTGGAGTTGCTAAAGAAAAGTAGCCACTGTGCCAGCAACAGCTGGTGCACTCCAACAGCCAAGCACTAACCTTGGTTTCACATTCCCCACTCTTCCTGACGGTCACAGCTCCGATTTGGAGAAACTGAACCTGCATACGAATGTGTGACAGCGCTTTACCGGCAACCTGTAGTTTAATCAAGACTGGGAAATGAAAGCCATCTTAGCATCACAAGGTTCCCTTTCTATGAGTTTCCATAACTTGGAGGAGTACCTTTGTTACTCACATCCTTGTTTCCTTGTCTATTACAGCTTTGCTTCACCCCAAAAGTGAAAAATGGGGAGCCTGTGTCCAGTGGCAAATGGACTCAGGACTCAGCTGATCCTGCCCCCCAGGGTAAAGGAATGAGGTACCCTTCAGAACAGATGTCCGGCCATTTGTCCTGGTCACCTCAGGCTGAGCTCCAGAAGCCATCTGAAATGGCAACAATTTGCATACCGAATACATTGAGTTCAAGGAACCCCAGCAACACTGAGGCCCGTGATGTACAGCACTGTCCATCGAGAGTACTTGTGACCCACACCGCAGCGAAGATGAGTGGGCACGGTGAGAAGTCACACCGACCTCCTCTGCTTGATGGGGGAAGCACAGAACTCATCACTTCGTTGCTCAAGGCCTCCAGGGGCTTCCACCACCTGAGAGCCAACTCCACAGCCCACAAGGAAACATGATCTGGCGCACAGGGCCTCGCCCATGCTGCTGGCGCTTCTATCCCTGGAAGACCCCAGCACATCCACACTGTGCTGTGGCCCATCCCACCTGCTGTTTCCTCTGGCTCCATCCCTCTTCATTCTCATGCCAGAGGAATGTCACACAGGCCTTCTCCCCAAGGCCTCTTACTTCCTCTCCTTCTCTTATCCTGGCTTTAACAGAGTAACACAACTCGAATCTTAAATGTATGTGTCTATTCTTTGCCTTCGCTTCAATTGGTGAACTGTAGAGGAAGAACCAGATCAATTAAGTTTTATTGGGATCCATCTCCTCTCCTTCATTTGTTTATGATCTTTGGCTGCTTCTATACCACTACTGTGGGGATAGAGCAGAGTTCTTGTAATGGAGACTGTGTGTTCCAACAAAGATGAACACATTTTTTTTTTCACAAAAAGCTTGCCAGTCCCTGCACTGGATCCTCTCATTCACTCCCGAGTTTCCAGCATTCTGAACACTCCCTAGCACTGAATAGATCCTTAAGAGATATTGACCAAACGACTAGATAAAGTATCTATTCGAAATGTATGTAGAAAGAGCTGTACTCAAGTCACTGGATACTGGTGGAGTACTAGTTTGTGCCAGGGATCAGTCTCTTATGCAGACAACACCCTCATGAGACCAACAAATTCGAGGCCCTGTAAAGAAGGTCAGGATAAGTGCTAGGTGCTATGGGAACCACAATGAAAGACCACTGTGCGAGATAGCCATAGACGGTGACCTTAAACTTGAGCTGTCTTGGTGGAAACAATGTAAGGGCAGTGCACATGGACAGTGGAATGTGTGTTGCTGGGCTGCAGGTGCAGACAGCCATGGTTCCCTGAGGTTGTTTGGCTTATGAAGCTTGCATAAACAAGGGTGGAACCATTTCCTTGGCTTCGAATCATTGCTGTCTCCATCCCTCTGCCTCTTACTCCTCAGGTTATCATTTAAAATTTGCAAGAATGGTGCAGGCTGGCAAACTTCTGCATGCGTTAGAGAAGCTGTGTGAGAACGGCCGTGGAAACTCTTCACTACGTTTGATCACCCAGCTTGTGTTGAGATACCGACCTGCAAGTTGAAGGTGAAGGTGTGGAAACTCAGTCTGGTAAAACAAAATGTCCAGAGAGTGCCTGACTCAAAGGGAACCACCAAGAGATAGGAGCAGAGACGGCCAAGTCAGCCACAGTGAGGCTACCAAACCCAGCAGCTCCGTGTCTTCAGGATAGCTAGAGCTGGCCGACTAAGCCTGGTGCAAGTCCAGTTCGGATCTGCATGGAGAAAGCCCTGCTGAGACTCCCCCCAAAAAACCTTGAGCCAATGAGATCTGACCAAGAAACCCTCTGACAGTACATTCCACAGCAGGTGCACCAGCTGAAAGCTCCTGAAGTCAGAAACCTCTGGGTACTCACACGGGATGTGTTTGTAAGCATGGTATCTCTAAATGGGTGAAAACATAGCACACTCAACCAGTGTTGAATAGATCTGGCAGACCTTACAAAGATGACCCCACCATTCACAGCTTTCCCAGCTGGAGCATGTGTCTGAAACCCAGTGCAGGCCCCATCAACCTTGCCTCAGTTCAAGGTTGACAGTGAGACTTGTCAGCCTGCCTGCCAATGAGAGGTGGGGGCCACAAACACTGAAGACCCCTTAAGATCATCAGGGAGCCAGCAAAATGTGACCTGAGGCAAAAGGCGATGGGCCCTGTACTAAATCAGAGAGGTAGTACTGTAGATCCTCGTTCTATGACTGTAGTAGTCATTTGATAGTTCTCTTTTTTAATATGGTACAATTCATTTCAGTAAAACTTCACCTGATTCTCTGTAAATAATAAAATAAAACTTGGAAGGTGGGTGAACTTTTGGCACGGTGATTAAGACCGTACTTGCAGCACCTTTATTCCATATCAAAGCAGCTGGGTGTGAGTCCCAGTTCCACTCCCAATTCCAGCTGTCTGCTACTACACACCTTGGGGTGTAGTAGGTGATGTCTCAGGTAGTTGAGTCTCTGCCACCTGTGGCTGGGAAACTAAGCTGGAGTTTTTGGCTACTGGCTTCTGTCAAGCCTAGCCCCAGCTAATGTCTTCCTTTAAATTCAGAATAAATATTTTTTTAAAAGGTGTATTTATTTGAGAGGGTGTGGAGAGCAAGAGTTCACTCATCAAATGCCTACAATAGTCACAACTATGCCAGAGCCTGGAAAACCTTCCTTCTCTCATATATGTTGCAGGGATCCAAATACTTGAACCATCATCCACTGCCTTCCCGGACACATCAGCAGGAAGCTGAATCAGAAGTTAAAGTGTCAGAGCTAGGACTTGGACTAGGTGCTCCAGTGTGGGATCCAAAGCGGTAGCTTAAGTTATTGTGCCACAATGTTCTCCCCCCCACATGCATTTTTGAATGTACAATATTTAGTCCTCTCAAATATGGCATGGACATTTTGGTATACATCAGTCTTGATTGTAACTATAGAGGGGTGTTTAGTAGTCCTCTTCAATATTTCCTCAGACTTTGGAGCACCTTTAGAACAGACAGAATCCAATGCCTGAAACAAGTTGGTGCTCAATGTACAAACTGAGAAGTGCCACACCTAAAGGTGTCAGCAACACACACACGCGCACACACACACACACAGTGACTTGAATGTGAACTGAATAATTTGCAAAGGCTGGTGGATGAAGGGGTCTTGAGTCTGCTTTCTCCTTGCTTCTCTGGTTCCTGAATAAAAACCACCTGTTCCTCTTCATTTCTAGGTGATCAACCAACATGATCACAACAAACAACCACAGAATTTGAAGAGCAAACCTCTTCAACTTCCGCTATTAGTTATCCTGGTACCATTTTCCCAAGGCTGCTTTGGTTTGTGCTTTAGGGAGGAACACTAAGTTAGATAAGCCCTGGGCCAACAGATTCTTGTTCAGCAATAATCCGAAATTGTCATGGACCAATAAAATGGCATGGAAGAATCCCAGATGCACGCCACCTAGGAAAAAAAGACGGTCTCAAGCCTGATTCCATTGGCCTGCCTGCCTACAGAAGCCAACACCATAGAGAGGCCAGATAAAATCATCAGGGTTTAGGAAGGAGAGAGTGTGGCTACGGGGGGCAGTGTGAGCTTTTGGAGGGGGATGAGAAGTTATAAGAATCTATGAAAATTACCCAAATACCTATCAAAAAGCTGATTTTCCCGTGTTACAAAAAGTAGTCCCTTAAGAATGCCTTAATTACATGCCTTACTTCTAGCCTCAATAAAGTATTGAAAATCATACCTTAAATATATTAAAAACCATCCCTTAAAAATACTCCAGGGCAAGGCCTTGTTGGTGATTGTTGGAGCATTCAAGGAGAGAGAAGAAAACTAATATTCTGGTGGTGTGCAGAGAGCGCCGGCTTCCTCGCACCAATTCCCCTTTTACTTTCCACAGAACAAGGTGATCTTCATCTCTCAGTCCTGAAAGGTCTGGGCCACCTTGGCAAGAAGCTTTGGGAGCTCAGTGGATATTGGAACAGATTTGTCAGAGCACTTGGAAGTATACCTGAGGCCCCAACACTGTGCTGGATGCTGTTGAACGGGGGAGAAGAGCTCCTGGAAGTGACCAGTGGGAGCTCAGTAGGGTTAGCTTTCTAGGGCCCAGGCAGGAGAAGAAAAAGAACCTGATGAGATGCAAGTGGCTTGATTTTGAAGATCCATATTTGGTTTATGTCACCAGAGGCAGGTACATAGGCGATCATTAGTAATGCCAGGGAAGTTTTCCTCTCCCTAGATATTCAGTCACCTATCTATGTTGATGGTGCTGAGGAGGAACTCCAAGTCTGGAGGGGAAGGTTGGGTGACCTGTGTCTGTAATTGGACCACACATGCATCCAGCTGAGCATAAGGGTATTTGGCATTTCTGCCCTTTCTTGAGGAACTGCAGGCTGTGGTTAACTGGTTTATATATACACGAACATGCTGTTCGCAAGAAAAATACTGTTCATTTGCTTTTGCGACAGTTATAAATGACAGTGTTGTCACATCACAGATGAAGGAACTTCACTTCCCACAGGATAAAACGCATGAGAGAAGTTGGAACCTATAAGCCTGACAGTTGCCCTGTAACAGTTGCACAAAGTGTAAGCCATGCCACGATTGCCAGCATCCTACTTTGGGCACATTATTGCAGTTGGACAATCAAGTGCCTCTCAACGACTTCAGAGTTTGCCTGGTACACCAGGTGTTCTCAGGAAATGCAGCTTTTTTACTTCCCAAGGCTGAATGAACACTGTGCAAAGCAGATGAAAAGGATAGCCCCTCTCTGTTGGTGTGACATAGACTGATTTTGGATAAGATAGAACATGTGCTACTGGAGAGCTAGCTCATGCCTCAGACCATGCAGAAGACAGACCTTTGACCTTTGCAGTGGCATTTTCCACTTTTTAGTGTAGATGCTGCTCACGGCCACTTTCCCCACCTCTCCTCCACCAGGTTATTTTTGTCTTGTTGAATCAAAGCTAGAAGCAAAGTGTATGCAAGTTAAGTTTTTTTCAGACTTTGGGGGCAAAGCAAGGTGCAAATCTATTGTGTTGATTCCAGACCTCCTAGCTTTAATCAGCTGACCAAATGCCATCTGGCTTCACTGAAAACAGACCAAATGCTAGGATGTGAATGTGTAAGACATCTACATACACTATAGGAATCCGTCCAGCTTCTCCACCTCATGCCCAGCCTAAGACAGGGTGCATACCCGTTGAACCCTGTGGGCTTCTTTTAAGCATCACTCCTACCGGAAGACTTTTCTGACTCTTTCCTACCCATAAAGTTCAGGCCAGTCCCTTGGTGGAGCTACACTATGCTTTACAGATGGGGCTGTCTGTGCATGGAACTCCTTCACGTGCTGTCAGGCCTGGGTTTTCTTGTATTCTCAAAGTAGGCAGTCCATGCCTGTATGATGATTATGAACATGTCCCAAACTTCCCTGTGGAAGAACAAATCAAGAAAAAGGTGGGCACAGAAAAACCTTGGAGAATCATTTCTCCTCTCCAGCACTTGGTTCCCTTACCATATAAAAGTGGGGATAATAATAATAATACACCAATCTTGCAAGATTATTGTATGAAAAGGAATTGCAAGGTGGCGTCCCTCTGTAAGCTCGCAACAGATGAGAGCTCTGGGGCAGTCAGCATCCGTGGCAGTCCAGTGCCTCTGGGCCCTGGTGGGTCCCCTCCTACACTGAAAGGGGCTGATCCTGTGTGAATTTCAGGATATCAAAGAAAGGCCAGGAGTGTGACTTCTGAGAGCAGGTCACTGGAATCTCCTGAATCCCTTGGCCCCAGGATCTTTGTACAAGGACCTTCAAGCAGCCCAGAGGAGAAGTCCGGATGGCAAGGAACTATGCTGCTTGTCGACAGCTGGCATCCAGTCCCTGTCCATGTGTGAGTACTCTCCCCAGCCCTGCAGGCCTTCAGATGCCTGCTACGTCATGAGACACCCCAAGTCAGGTACGGTACTCCTGAAGTTCCAAGCTGCAGAAACAGTAAGAAACAACTGTTTATTGTTGTTTCGAGCTGCTGAATTTAGGGGTAACTTGGAAGGCAGCTTAGATTTACAGAGAGAAGGAGAGATAAAGATCTTGCATCTGCTGATTCAGCAGCCAGAGTTGAGCTGATCTGAAGCCAGGAGCCAGGAGCTTCTTCCAGATCTCTCACACAGGTGCAGGGTCCCAAGGCTTTGAACCACCCTCTATTGCTTTTCCAAGCCACAAGCAAGGAGCTGGAAGAGAAGTGAAGCAGCCGGGACATGAACCAGTGACCCTACGGGATCATGCCGGGCCTAGTTTGGGGTAATTTGTAGCAGGACAATACAGAATAAATTCATAAGTGGCTTTGGAGTATCAACAGAGACGCCTCCCATACTGCTAGCTCTGGTTCTGGTTTGATCTGGGCTCATAGAGGCTACAGTGCAAGAAGCCTGCTTCTGTTGGGGATTTCTTGATTCTTCCAGCATGACTATGGTTGATGTGTGTAGCAACTTGCTCTGCCTGAAGGGGGTGAGGAAGTCCTGCTGGTCTTGTTTGCTCCATGGGGCACACCTTCAGAGCCAATCACTGACCACTGAGTCAGAGGTTGCCATGCCGCTGAACTGCCAGGCATGGACGTTGTGTCTCTCTGCATAGCAGGATAATTCTAACCCCACGAGCTACCTCTCCACTTCTTGTTCTGTCCCCGACAGCTGGCAAATTGCTCCCCCCAGTCCCTAACCTGTCTTCGCCTTTCCAAACCACATCGCAACACTGTATTGAAATGTTCACAAAAATGAGGACATTTCAAAAGTAGCCCAACGTTTGTTCCAGTATAGAGAGGAAAGCATTCCTGCTTGTTCAGACAACACAGGCTTTGCTGATGTGGCCAGCTTGGATGACGGACATGGAGGCAGGCATACAGCTCTGAGAGCCACAAGGCTGCGTTGTGGTTGTGGTAACTCGAAACCCCGTGGTCCCCACCTTTCTCTCAGTGATCTCTGCCACCTCCCAGAGTCCTTGTCTACCTCTGGCGTGTTCCATTTCTCAATGATAGTTTGCCTTCTTTCTTACTGTCTCTGGTTCTCCGGAAGTTACTGATACGCTCCGGTGCTGTTAAGACCCCCAGATTGTTTCAGATAACTTTGAAGTGTCCAACCCTGAAATGGCCACATTCTTTTAAGGTCGGTTGAGATGACCCCTCTGTAGGAGTTCACAGAATCACTGGGCAGATCTTGGTTGTACTCAAAGGTGACCCTCGATTGTGAAAACTGAGTGTCTTAGTTTGTGAATTCCGTTGCCTGCTTGGGGTTCTCCTTTCTGAGGTTCTCCTTTCTGAGGTTGCCCCAGACTCTGGTCTCCTTTCTTTGTTCAAGTTATCCACTGTTTTTTCTCCCCAGGACCTTAAACCCAATCATCTTTAGTTCTACTGTGGTTCCCAAAATTTCCAGCAGCACAATCAATAACTGAACTCACCGGACTTGAACTGGATACCAAACGAAATCCTGCAGAAAGCTTGCCTCGGCCAGTTCTGCTCTGTTGGATGTGTGTGAGGATTCCAACTGCCAGGTTATCTTCAGGCATCCATTTTAAGATCAGCCAGTATCTGGCCTTCATTCATGCCTAACAGCAAACGGCAGAACTTGACAGCCAAAGTTTGCTCTTGATCCACACTGTCCCCTAAAAAGGTGCCCTTTTAATGCGTCCATGAGTGAAAATGAGTCTAATGGCCCACGTGTGAAGCGCTATAGAACACAGTGAGTTGATTAGCTCTGGGTAAAGAGTGTGACCTGGGTGTGGTTAAACAAAATGAAGTTTTAACAACTGACCTCTGCTTCAAGGCAGATTGCTGCCACTCCAACTCTACTCTTGAGAAAAAACTATTCAGGGCTCCCTTCTAGCTCATTGTGGGAAACCAACGGGGGTTTTTCATTTGGTTTTATTACTATGTCTTTGGGTCATGGGGATCACCGGTTTAACCTTTTGCACAGCAGGCTTCTTCCTTTGGTTTTATTAAATATGTAAGTTTGCTTTATTCAATTAGGTCAGGGAAGAGAAACTGCATATTTGGCAGGGGTCAGAAGGAGAAGGCAGATCAACTTGCTGCTCTGTTTATCCCCTGAGTTTCCAGAGATAGAATTACCGGCCTTCTCAGGATCTTGGAGATAAACTCTTTTCCTTTTGAATTGTACCATCAATATAGCTGCCACGCTAACTCACTTCTGAACTTGACACTTCACCTCTAATGGCATGAAGGTATGTTTCAACTGTTGAGTCTGGCCTGCCCACACCTTGTATTAATCACCTTAGGAGTTGCAAAATGCAGGGAAGAAAATACAAAGTACTGTTTTCACTTCTCCCAAGACAAACCCAACCCACGAGGACCTCAATCAAATCCTCTGCTCCTCTTAGAATTTTACGGTAATTCTACTGCGAAAAAAACAGAAGGTAAAGTCCAGAAACTTCTCCTTTATTGCAATCGTCCATCTCTTCTCACACTCGGAGTGACAGGAACAGAGAATGAGAATGGAAATGGGATGATTGATACGCATACAAAAATCTCACCTGTGGTTAAGACCTTCAGGGGGAAATTTAGACCACAGCCTCTGCCTCCCAGTACTCGCTACCCTTCAGGGTAGTTCTGTTTTGAAAAATCAAAAACGCAACCTTGGGAAGCTTCACCTAGCAGTTATTACAAGAAGTGAACACGTCTGTGTCCATCAAAAGCAGAATGGCACAGGGAGGACCGATGATGCCAAGCTTGTCACTGGTATGTGGAAGATGAGGAGGGAGTGGACTTGGATAGGGGGCCTTGCTTGAGAGGACAAAGTTAGTTGAGAAGCTTCTCTAAGATGACAACCGACCTCTGTATTGCACACACCCACACTTTCTCTGACCTTGCCCTAGCCCCCTCCAGTTGACACCTGTCTCAAGGCTAACCCTTCACGTCCCAACTGCTGCCTCAGAGATGTCAGACCTCACTTGGCTCCCAGTGACTCTTCAAGGCCTCCCCGTCAGTCTCATCCTGTTCTGTTCTTTGTGTTGTGCCAGATTCTAGCTGCCTCTGACATTTAATCTCCCTCTATCCTCCACTCCAGTCAATGGGCCTCGCCCTGCTCTCTGTTTAGCAACCTTTGCCTTTTACTGGTAACAGCTTTCACTTTCTTCTCCTGGAATATAATACCCATTCTTCCCCTTTTCAGCTGCCAGATCCATGGTCGGATACAAGGAGTAGGATTTGGAACCACACAGATCTTGGTTAGATTCTAGCTCTACTCTCTGCTCACTGTGTATTTCTGGGTGAATGTCATGTATTCTATGAAGCTCTGCTGACTCATCTGTGAACTGGGACTCTCACATCAGATTCATGGTAGATGTTCAGTACAGGGCAAACTCCATCCTTCTTACGTCTGTTCAATTCCCAGGCATCCTCCAAGCCCCTACATGAACTATTGTCTACTAAACGGCCTACAGAATAGGGCTTACGAAGGTGAACAGAAGGGTGAGCTATACTATCGTAGGACCTGTAATCCCTAAAGTTATCATTAAAGAATGGACAGCTCAGAAACCTGGCTATCACAAGTCTGGCTCAAGAGACAGCTCAGAGCTCAGGCGCATGCGCTCAGCCTCTGCCCATGGCACTGACGATTCAACTTCAGGAAGCGGACATCAATTTAAATACTTGGAAAAGGGACAAAGGGCCAACCAGTCCACAGATGGAAGTTACAGCATCACCATGGTTCACTGTTAGTTCAAAGTGTTCTTGAGTAGCATGTTTTCACATCCTTCCCCCTCCCAAGTTTTCAAAAGCTTCACTAAACAAACCAGATTGATTAGACATCATTTAAAAAAACAGATTTATTTATTTTTATTGGAAAGTCTTATTTACAGAGAGGAGAGACAGATCGAAAGATCTTCTATCCACTGGTTCATTCCCCAAGTGGCCGCAATGGTCAGAGCTGAGCTGATCTAAAGCCAGGAGCCAGGGGCTTCTTCTAGGTCTCCCATGTGGGTGCAGGGTACATGGGTTTTGGGCTGTCTCCTACTGCTTTCCCAGGCCACAAGCAGGGAGCTGGATGGGAAGTGGAGCAGCCAGGATATGAACCAATGCCCGTATGTGCTTGCAACGCGAGGACTTGAGCCACAAGGCTACCACACTGGGCCTCATTAGACATCTAAATAAAGCATGTATCACTCCATAATTTTCTATTTTTTTTTCACTTTAATTGAAAGAAAGGGAGAGAGAAACACACACACACACACACCCCTTTCATCTACTATTTCAATCCTCCAATGCCCACAATAGCCATGGCTGAGCCAAGCTGAATCCAGGAGCTCAGAACCCAATGCATATTTTCCATGCAGATGACAGGGATGTTAGTCCTTGAGATAACACCTGCTGCTCCCAGGGTGGGCACTAGTAGGTAGTGGGATAGTAAATGCAGCCAGGTTGTAAGCCAGACACTCCAGTATGGGATGTAGGTGTCTCAAAATGTATTCTGACTACTGAGCCACATGTGTGCCCTGCCCCGTAAAAGAAATTTCTCCACCATTTGTCAATTTGCTACATGAAGAAATCTTTCCCTGATGACTGCTTGAGACAGGGATAGGCATCTGACTCAAGAGTAGCTGATCCCATGGACTGAAGAGTAACAATAAGCTAGAGTCTAGTGCAAAGGATGATTTGAACCAAACAGAGGCTATTTTGGGACATAGTGGCATAGTCGATAAAACTACTGTCTGCAGTGCCAGCATTCCATATGGACACCAGTTTGTGTCCTAGCTGCTCTGTTTGCAACTCATATCCCTGCTAATGGCCTGGGAAAAACAGTGAAGATAGGTCAAGAGTATGGGCCCCTGGTACCCATGTGAGAGACCAGAAGAAGCTCCTGGTTTCTGGTTTTGAACTGGCCCAGCCCAGGTCATTACAGCCACGTGAGTGAATCAACAGACGTAACTCCTTACTCTGTCTCCCTCTCTCTTATCTTCTCTTGCTGTAACTGATTTTCCAATAAATAACCTTTTTTTTTTTTTCCTTTAAGAGAGACTCCGTCTTTCAAAGACTGGAACTAGGAAATGCCGAATAAATGAGCCCAAGGCCACAAGAGTAGGAACTGCAAGAAAGCCGTCCTATTGTGAGCTGCACATTTGGTCTTCTTTCCTGTTTGCTGGCATACATCTCTGAAATCCTTGGAGTTGCCATAGTGATCAGTGCCTTTTTGTATATTAATGCGATCACTGGAGGCTGGCAGCCTTTAGGTAGCTTCAGGAAGTGGGCTGGTCCCAGGTACAGACCAAGACAACATAGAGAGCTAGGACTTTTAGCCCCACCCCAAACTCCAGGCAGGTGGCTGAAAGTCAGGTTGAGTACCAACAACCAACAATATAATAGATCGTGCCTGTGTGACGCAACTTTCTTTGAAGTCCAGAAGGACTACCTGCTGAAAGCTTGCAGTGATTGAAGCCCACCGAGCTTTCCAGAGTGGGGTGTGCCTGTACGGGGCCTGCATCTGTGCCTCACCTCCCCCATACTTCATCTGAATCCTTCGTGATATCCCAGCAAACCCACACTGTGCCCTTAACTTCTGGAAGCTGCTCTAGCAAATGAACTGGCTCCAACAATGGGATTGTGGGACTCTTGATTTCTGGTTAGAACAATGAGAGGCTTTTGATTGGCATCTGAGGGAAGGGCAGACTTGGGCAATGGAGCTTTTACTTAACCCCTGGGGCCTGGGACTTTCTCCAGGACGGAGTGACCAAACTGGATTGAATTGGAGGATCCCAGTGGGCCATCTGCTGCAGGACGGATTGTTCTCTTGGAAGGGGAAATCCTGCCACATTTGGCCGTAGTTCTATCTGTTTTGTGTGTGAAGAGTCTAGTAGGTAAGATGGGTTTTATTTTTCCTATACCATTGTTGATGCCCTGAAAGAGAGTCAGGGACCATGCATATGGCAAACCTGTAAAGAGTGGACTGAGTCAGGTGGCAGAGACAGAAGCTGTGATAAAGAGATGGGGACAGTGATGGCCCTGGGCATGGTGGTACTTCGTGCCATCTCAGTCCCTGGAGCTCTCGCAGTTCCTGCAGTAACCCCCTTTGTCTCAAGCTCACTTGCACCACCAGTCTTCCTTAGACAAAAGAGCCTTAGAAGGGAAGGCATGAACTTACCAGTAATGTACAACACAGGTTTGCTGAGTGCACACATCGACAGATTGCAAACTCTGCGTCACCTCAACAAGGGCAACATTAAAAAAAAATTATTTATTGGAAAAGCAGATCAGATTCATGGAGGAAAGGAGAGGCAGAGACGAAGATCTTCCATCTGCTGGTTCACTCCCCAAATGGCTGAAGGCTGCAGCTGAGCTGACCCGAAGACAGGAGCCAGGGGTTTCTTCCAGGTCTCCCAAGCCTTTTGGCCATCTTACTCTGCTCTCCTAGGCCATAAGCAAGGAGCTGGTTCAGAAATAGAGCAGCCAGACATGAACCAGTGCCCATAGGGGATCCCAGCGATTGCAAGGTAAGGATTTAGCCATTGAGTCATTGTGCTGGGCACATGACTTACTCTCAGTAAGACACAGGATCATGGGTAAGTAGGTAGACTTAGAGGATGGGTTAGCAGTTCCGCAGTGCGCTTGGGATCGGAGCCTCTGATGACGTCACCTTCTGAGAGGAGCCAGTGTGATCCAAGGCTTCCTCACCTGCTTTGCTGGCAACTGTCTCAGGGAGTTTCCACAGGGAACTGGCTGTCATTGACAATGAGAGGATGCAGTACCAGTGTTCCATAGCTGGCACCTGCCAGCCCTGGACTCCAAGCATATTCCTTCATCTCCCTGACACTCAGGTCTCCCTTTGTGATAGATGATAACTCAAGTGACTTCTTTCAATTCAATTAGAAAAAGAGACAACCCTGCGGAAGAGAGAGACTGTGGAGCAGAAGTGCGGAAACACACCTTTTAGTCCTGCCACACTGGCCGGGCTTCCTGAATTGCCACTTACCCGTTGGTCTCAGCCCTAAAAGGGTGAGGTTGGTTTGCGTCTCATCAATAGGGCATTTGCACTCTAACGTCCTACATTTTCAGAGTTTGGAATATGACTCAAGCTGTGATCGCATTTCATTACTCCCGTGTTTATAATTCTCTGGCTTCCCCCTGCCCCACACACATGCCTCTGAAGAAAAGCCTCTACCACAATTCCTAGGAGAGCCTACTTCTCTCACTTTGTTCAGCTACAGACTAAGCAGAGTTGGGGGAATCTGGTGTGTGTCTCACTCCAGTGCTAGTTGGAACAGATGTGTGGGCTAATCTGCATTGCTCATGGCACAGGACCAGACTTGGCTGCTGATGGAGAACTGTGAAGACGAAGTAGAGAGCCAGGCCATATTTACAGGAAAAGAAACATGTCTTTCCCCCAGAAAATCAAGATTCCATAGATAGAAAATGGAAACATGAAGTCCAAAGTAATCCTAAAAAACATTTTAATGTCATTCTTTTTTAAAATTATATTTTGTCTTTTAGGTTTATATTTGTTTGAAAGACAGAGAGAAAGAGAGGAAGGGGGAGAGAGAGAGAGTGAGAGAGAGATGGCCCACCCGTCTGATCCCTCTCCAAGTGTTCAGATATGGGGCTGACCAGGCCAAAGCCAGGAGTCAGACTTTCTGTCTGGGGTTTCCTTGTGGACAGCAGGGCCCAAGTGCTTGAACCATGATCTGTTGTCTTTGCAGGGCACACAGCATCGGGAGCTAGAGTAAGAAGTGAAATCAAGACCCAAATCTTGGCACTCTCCCTTAAGGATCCTGTGTGGATCTTAACTGATACTCTTGACATCCAAACCCTGATTTGTTTATGGTGTCCAAGTTAAAGTGATTGGCTGAAAGTAAGAATTCTAATGTTCATGGATCAGGGTGAAAGACAGCAACTGATAACGGCCAAAAGCAAGGAAGGCTTGTTAGGATAGACTGCTGGTGTCCTATGAGTTCCATACTGGATCAGCAAAATGACTCCAAGACCCCCAAGACCATTGCGTAACCAACAACGCAAGCGTATTAGTTAAAGGAAGGCATGCAGCTCTCAGAGGGATAAAGTTCTTTTCTGACTATTGTAGTGAAAGGCACAGAGGTCAGCAGTGTCCCTTCAGCTGCCCCTCTACAAGGAGTGGAGTTCTGCAGGATAACTGGCTAAAGCTGGGGATGCCTGGGCAGATATAAGACTTACTTCCTCCACTCTGAGTGACTGTGGCCCTCCGAAGGACAAACCCTTCTCCAGCAGTCTCAGGCTCACCCCTGCCTCCCACCCCAAGTTGTCTGCTCATGCTGTTTGAGATGAATGGATAGAAAGTGCAGGCTCATAGCCTCATGAGCAAGTCCTAGCACCTGTATCAAGGAACATCCTGGTAAATCTTAGTCACACACACACCTGGAAATAACTCTATAGTAATATTCTTAGTAGCTCCAAAAAGCGGCTGATCTTATGCAATTAGGAATAAGAGTGGGGCTGGTGTCATAGAGCAGTAAGCTAAGCTTCCGCCTGTGGTGCTGACACTCCGTAAGGATGCTGCTTTGAGTCCTGGATGTTCTACTGCCTATCCAGCTCCCTGCCCAATGGCCTGGGACCACAGTGGAAGAAACTTGACTCCTGCTTTTGGAACTTGGCTCCTATCTTGAGATTGGATCAGTTCTGACCACTTGGAGAATAAACCAGAGGGTGAAATAACTCTATTATTAAAAAAGAGAGACTTGAACCTAGAAATTTACAAAATACCTGTAGGTCAAAAGATATGAAATGTGCTCAGCCTCAGTAATAATTAAAATGAGATTTTTTCCCCATTGGATCGGTAACAAGTAAACAGAATTCTATACTGGCAGAAATGTAAGAAATGGGTCAATCTTGTTTACAGTAGGTAATATCGAAAGTTAAATATGTGTAGCTATTGACCTAGCATGATCAATCTTAGAAATGAAACCTTCAGATATTTATCTACAGGCATATGCTAAATAATACTGATTGGCTTTTAATAGCAAAAGCTGGAAACCACTCATATCAATAGTAGACTGATTTTTTTTTCTAAAGATTTTATTTAGTTTTATTGGAAAGGCAGATACACAGAGAGAAGAAACGGAGAGGAAGATCTTCTGTCTGTTGATTCACTCCCCAAGTAGCCACAACAGCCAGAGCTGCACTGATCTTCCAGAACAGTCCTGGGGAGACCACATGGCTCATCACCCTGTTGGGCACACCAGATGACATCCCCCGTCTGCACAGTAGATGGAAGCTTGCAACCAAAGTCTAGATGAGGGACTGTGGATGGACATGAAGTCCTGGGCTGCCCTCTGTGATCCTCCAGAACCCATCTCTCATCTGTAAGCCTGAGGATGCAAATGTCTCCACGTAGGTGGGGCCACTCAGTGGAAGAAGGCAGTGGCAGTGTAGAATCCCTGGAGCCCATGTCATCTTTAAGAAAGATGCTCTGATTACGAAACAGATACCACTGGTTCTACCTGGGTATATAAATTAGACATGCTTCTTGCTGAGTCTCATATCTTAGCAGAAGAGAACACCACATCAGCCATGAATGTAGGAACTCCAGGATGGTGATCCATTCTCCTGCCAAGCAAACTCCTGTTTGCCGTGGTTAGCAGAAGCTGAGTCACACCAGCAACAAGCTGTCATGTATGGCTATCTTCAAACGGGCAGCATGTCAGAACAAGGGAAGGAGGAGGAGCTCACACTGTCCCAATATTCTTCCTAATTTCCTCTTGAGTGTGGGCTGGGAGTTGTGGAGCACTCTGTTATCAAAGATGCATCAGGGTCCTGGGCTTGCATAGTGAGTGAAAACTGTGAGCTTGGGTGTTTGAGTCTTGCTGCTGTAACAGCCTGTTTATCACCATAGCTGGCTGCAACAGGTTCATGGAAATTCCAGGGCTGCAAAGAATAAGAAGCTATTGGCTTCCTGCAGTGAGTTAAGTGTTCAATCTCACCGCAGTCAGCTTCATGTGACATTGAAATTGTGTGGCTGGAGACTAACAGGTTTGAAATAAAGACCATAGCCAAATCACTGTGTAGACGTGACAGCTGACGAGGCGGGGCTTGCACCTGCTCTCCAGAGCACGCCCGAGTGCTAGCAACCAGCACACTCTGGTCTGAACCAAGTGAGGGAAAGAAACCACAATTTCACTTTACCTTCAGCTTCCCTTCCTCCAGGTCTTGGAATCTGGCTTACTCAGTTTTGGGAGTAGAAGCCATTTTGTTTAGTGGTTAACTCTTTGTGTGGGGAGAAGCCAGAAGAGAGGTCTGGTTTGGAAGGGCAGAAAAAAAGCATGAAGTTACATGGACTGTCCCTTTTTGTACAGGGCAAAGCAGCCTATCTATCTATTTATCTATCTATCTACCTATCTACCTATCATCTATCTATCAATCTATTGATTGATCGATTTAGCTATTGATCTATCATCTGTTGCCTCTCATGTGTCTATCTACAATGATCCAATTGTTCTATCATTCATCTGCATGAAAATTCTATAAGAAAAGGCCATGGGAAGATTTTTAAACACATTACTAAAACATTAATCCAGGATATAAAAGATGTTTTCCAAAAGTCATCCATATAATGTAATGACTAACATGCTTGTGTAAGTTTTAGCCAGAAGCGTAGGAAGCTCTCCCTCGTCTCCTGCATCTCACGCTCACCGCACTGTCGCTCATTGCCTTTGTTCTTTCATAGCTTCCTAGTCACACTCAAACTCATGTGTAACACATGGTGTAAAACCACACGTGCCACTCTGCAGGGTGCTTTCTTCTCTTGGCAATAATCTACATCCATTTAAAGAGCCACTCATGTTTTTCAATGTATGCATGATTTTTCCCTGAAAGAATTAATTTTTTTCATTTGGGTTGTATCAGTAAAAATTCAGAAAGTTGCCTTCAAAGGCAGAAGCTTTCTGTGGAAGGGAGTTTGTTGGGATGGGATTTTTATCTTACTGTGTGCACATCAACTATGAGTCTTAAGGGAGAACTATCTCACTTAGGGAAAAACAAGACACTCGGGAGCTCCTAGGCCACAGGGCAGCGAGCCCTCTACTGGATTCTCAGTCTGGGTCTTTCCTCGTGTGCCAGTGAATGCCAAGGGACCCTGGGGACAGAAAGGGCACTGAGAGGGGGAAGAAGTTTTCCATGGAGAGCATAATGCAAGGAAAGGAGGCAGGAAGATGACACACAGGCAAGGGAGGGACAGAGGAAGCTGGTGTTCTGGTCCAGGCTCCTCTGACTTCCCCTAAGCCCAGCAGAGGAGAGACGATCTGGAGGAACTGGTCGGGAGGGGTGGGAATGCAGGGGGACACCCAGAGGCCGTGTTTTGTCAAAAGATCATTTGCCAAAATGAAACCACAGGGAGAAAGCAGAGAGTGTAACTTACATAGGAAGGACCTTGTACCACCTTGATGAAACCTTGGCAGGTGACTCAGAATGTTGCACGACTCACAGCAAGCTTCAGGAGGAGAGTGGTTTTTCATGGGCTTTAAGCATGCCATAATGAAGTTTAGAGGAAAGGTAGATAACTTTCCACTACCTCATCTCACCTTTTCTCCCTCTTGGGAGGGGTCTGTCTGTCTCGTGCCCTCTAACACCCCAAGCAAAAGTGGCAGCTTCAAGGTGGAGGAGCTGAGCATCATCAGGCTCGATAGGAGGGGCCGGAGTCCTAATCCCAGGGGTATCTATAGGGTGTGCAAATTATGTTTTGCTTTGAGTATAGCAAAGTCTGCAAAAATGCTGCAGTTCAAGCTCTAAATAATGTTCAGAGAAAGTCAGCTGCTCATCTCAAAGACAATATCTCCTATTTCCTATGAGGGTGGTGTGGGGATTTGAATCACACCTGTGCCAGAGATGGGATTTTTCAGCATGTTGTCAGGGAACACACCCTAGCCAGGACTCAGGCTCATGGCATACTGTACCAGTTGGTTCGCTGTGTTAGGCAGGAAGAGAGTGACTCACCTCTGTGTGTGAGAGTGGCCCAAGGAAAACAAGCACCCATGCAAAGCAATGTTACAGCCCTAGAAGAACCAATAGAAGCCCATGGCTGGAGGCTTTGGAAGGATCCCAGCAGTTTCCATTACCAAGTTTTCGCCGTACCCCAAGTAGCTTTCTAGGGAAAGCCTTACCTCTAAGAAAGGCAGCTCAGTAGGATCCTGTAACCTGAGAGGTTCCCAATATGATAACACAGGGTAACACACCCCATTTTACATGTAGCAAAATCTTTGTCCAAGAGAAGAGGGTAGGGAAAAGGAGGAACAGTCGGGGAGGGCAGGACCCCCTTCCCTTGTAAGCCCCTCAGTCTGGATGCATATCGTACTCTTAGCTCTCAGCTCACCTGTCAGTTGCTGGGATGCCCACCTGGCCTGTCAGGTGTAATCTACTATTCAACTTTGTAACTCCACTTTCCCCAGCATGAATGACTGGGCCCTCTCAGATCTGTCTGGAGAAGGGCCTGTAAGTTCTGACAGGTGTATTACCTCATTAAACCTTACTACCTTGCTTACTATTTGTCTTTGAAATTTTTCTTTTCTTTTTTCTTCTTTTTAAAAAAATTATTATTATCATTTTATGAAACAGTTCCACTGGCCCTGTGATTTCCCTTACCTCCTCCCAAGTACCCTCCCTGCCCCACACTGATTCCCCTATATCATTACTATAGTATAGTTCTTCACAGACAGTCATATGCCCATCATTGAGGGCATGGACAATGGCAGAGAGTCCAGCATCATGTTCTAAAGACAAAATTAACAGTTTCATTGGGAGTCCATCTTTGACCTGGAAGTAGAGATGCAAACTGCATTGTATCCTCACGTCTGGATATGATAGTCTCCATTACACAGTTACTGTACATCCCCTGAAATGAGAAGCCGCAAAACAAAATCAACAACAGGAAGAAAAGAAAATAAAAAATGCCATGAAGTTAAATAACATGCTACTGAATGACTAATGTGTCACTAAAGAAATGAAAAAAAAAAAAGAAGAACCTTCTTGAAGAAAATGATGCTACTGCCTAATCTGTAAGTCAGTGTATAATTTAATAACAAAGAGTTTTGAAGAGATTAAAAAAACAAAACAAAACAAAAAAACCATCAAAATCCATGAGCTAGAGTTCCCGCTGATCTTTGTGGGTGAGATATGTCTCCCGTAAGGAACAAATAGATGGGTTTTGTCTTTTTGAACCAGTCTGCTTATCTACTCTCCCATGAGCAGAAGTCCCACCGCTGGTATCGGAGGGGTGGAACAAAGCAGATCCTTACTGCAGAGCATGGAGCAAGGTCAAGGCCATTATGTCTTAATTCCTAAGCTCCCCAAGGAGTTAGTAGCGAAGGTTCCAATAGATCGCAATTTGGCCTGAGAGGTGCAGAACCACCTTGTATCCAAATGGCTTCTTGAATCTGATGAGTAGAAACTTGTTGAGCCAGCTGTATCACTCTCTCAATCCAGTGAATTCCTCTTGATAAAGGACACCTTGAGCTTAGGGAGTCAGACAAGAGTCTGGGTTTTGCCTTTACATTATAGGGGTTTGATTTCAAAATAGTATCAGCATTGTGGGCAAAATTTGTCACTTGAAATACAGTGGGCTGGAGGCAGGCCCGTGGGGGCAGCAGCATTAGCTGCTTCTTGGAGTGCTAGCATCTCCTGTCTGAGTGTTTGGTTCCAATTCTAGCTGCTTTGCTGCTGATGTCGCTGCCTACTGATGCACACCTTGGGAGGCAGCAGATCATGGCTCCAGTGCCTGAGTGCCTGCCACACACACAGAAGAGACCTGGATGGAGTTCTGGGCTCCTGACTTTTGCCTGGCCCCACCCTGGCTCTTGCAGACATTTGGGGAGTAAATAAGGGGAATGGAAGACCAATCTCTCTCCCTCTTCCTCTTCCTTTCACCTAAAAATAATAAAATGTTAAATTTAAAAACAAATAAATGCATTCGTCCCTGATCACATGCTAAAGTGTGAGACTCACTTAGCAGCTCTGAAGAAGTACTCTTCCAGGGCAGAACATGAGGCTTGCTCTCAGGGGTGTTATATGAACCATCACCAAATGATGTAAAAATGGAAGTTTCAACCCAGCTGCTGTGCAGGTGGATTTCATTCCCTGTTCCCTCTCTCCAGGAGAGGCTGAGGAGTCAGCTCCGTGTGCAGGAAGCAGATACCACTGGAGGTGGTATTTTTTTTTTTTTTTTTTTTTTACCAGAATGAGGCTAAGTCCCAGGAATTTGGATCTTAGCAGTTTTTAGAAATCTGGAGGTGTGGATTTTAGGCCAAACTTATAAAAATGACTCTCAGTCCACTGAATGGGCTTCCAAGGCACCTGCTAACTGGCCATCATCCAGAGGAGGGAGTCAAGAGACCTCCAGGAGAACTCTAGAACTACTGGTGCCCAGACTGCACCATCATAGCTGTGACCCACAGATAAGAAAACTTCTGTCATGGGTTCAGAAAATATGCCATGTCTGCCTGGCAGTGTATACACGGAGAAGACCTTTCCACGGTTCAACTGTGTTCAGTTGGTAGAATCTAATTTGTATCTAGAACTCAACTGCAAAAGAATCTTTGAAAAAATGTTTTCAGCATCTGTGCAGCAAAAGAAGGCAAACCAGAAAAGGGGTTTGGAACTGAGGTTGGGGGTCTCTGTATCTGTTACAGAAGGGAGGGCTGCTGGGGAAGTTTTAGTAAGCTGGGTGGCCCTGCCCTCAAGTCAAAGGGAAGGGGTGCCACACATGAGACCAGAAGCATGTGCCCTGCAGTCTAGGGCCCCTGGAGGCTACAAAGGAGAGTCTGGATGGTGCAGTCCAAGCCATCTTGGGGCTGTCCTGGGATTGGCCTATGAGGACTCCCAGCAGATGTGATGGCCCGTACTGAATGACAGCTGTTGTGGAAATGATTTGTTTCTGACCAAGATGGCTGCCTGCCAGAGAGGAGCTTCAGGGGAAGAGGCTCAGATCAGCCTTGGAAATCTTAGGGGCTGAGAAAAGAGGCATTTCCTGAGGCTGGAGGACAATGCAGCATTGAAGAGCATCCCTCCTCCCAGGAGAAGGAAGTGGTTCACTTGTGTGCCAAGCCTGAGGTGTATGCTGAAAATTCCACCAGCCCAGACAGTATAAAGGCTCTGGCCTCATTGGTCTCTCTCCTGCCATGCTTTCTTGGCTGGAAATCATCAATGCAAGAGACCCTGGAGGATGAGATGCTAGGTGGTGAAAGCCAGTGTGGTGGATTTTACTGTAACCTCATCCCCATCCTCAGATTCATATGTTGAAATCTCAACTAGTATGATTGACCTTGGAGCTAAGACTTGCAGAGAGATGATTCAGGATAAGGAGATCATATATTCTGATCCAAAGTGTTCTGGATTTCTGTCCCTCCACCATGGACAGGACTCAGCAAGAAGGCAGCCATCGGTAAGCCTGGAAGAAAAAACCCTCATCCAGAGCCCAGCCTGCTAACATCTTTGATCTTGAACTTCCCAGCCTCCAGAGCTGTGAGGCATGAAATGGTTAGGCCACCATTCTACAAAATCTCTAAGGACCACCCAAGACAATGGTGAGAAGCCAAGTAGGCTACTTCTTCTATCTGCTTGCAGATTGAAAGTTGCAAGAAGGGAAGGATTTCAACCTTCTACCAAGTGCAGAGCTTTACTGATTATATAAAGCTGAGTATTTTGCTTAGCAATTTGAGAATATAACTAGCTTATTCTTTTCAGGGAGTAATTAGAAAAATCATGGGATTATCTGGGGATCCTTTCTAGGGATCAAGAAAGACCAGCCTATAGACGGAACGTGAAGCGTCAGTAGAGGCAGAAGATGAAGTTGCTGCACTTGAAGATTGAGCCTGTTGTGATAGCCTAGTCGTTAAGTCCTCACCTTGCATGCTCCAGGATCCCCTATGGGTGCCAGTTCTTGCCCTGGCTGCTCCACTTTCCATCCAGCTCCCTGCTTGTGGCCTGGGAAAGCAGTAGAGGATTGTCCAAAACCTTGGGACCCTGTACCCACATGTAAGACCCGGAAGAAGCTCCTGGCTCCAGAGCTCAAATCTGGTCATTATGGCTACTTGGGAAGTGAATCAGTAAGTGGAAGATCTTCCTCTTTGCCTCTCCTTCTCTCTGTGAATCTGACTTTCCAATAAAAGAAAGAAATCTTTTTTCTCTCTTTTAAAAGATTTTAATTCTTATTATCATTTTATGATACAGTTCCATAGGCCCCGGGATTTCTCCCACCCCTCCCCAATTCCATCCCCTCTCATTGAGTTTCCCTATAGCGTTACTAGTATGGTTCTTCGCACACAGTCATATGTCCATCACTGCGGGCAGGCATGGACAGTGGCAGAGACTCCAGCATCCCAGTGTCAACATATAGTAAACAGTTTCATTGGAAGTCCATTTCATCCAAAAGATTGAGATAGCACGCCATCTCCACACAACTTCTTGCTTTAATAAGATAAATTATATTTGGTAGAGGATGAATACACAGTTGTCTCAGGTGTGCAGCACGGAGTCCCAACATAAATTACAACGACTTTGCAAATATACTCACAAGGAAAATCAGCTGTATTGCTGGGATTCTTCAGCTGCTCTGGTCCTCATCCCAGGTGGAGAATTACTGAAGTTGTGCAGAACTAAAGCAGGCCACATGATGTCCAAATGGGGATAGGGAGGGTAACATTTCGATCACCATCAAGATAGAACAGGGCTTCTTTTAGAGGAAGGAAGCCCAACTAGGAAGGTCAAAGAACGCAAATTTTGATGAAAAATGTTGACCCTGGTAAAGGCAAGCTGTGTAGTGTCTGAATCTCAGAGTTGAATGCATTTTGTGAAACCTTCCTTTCAATGGAAGAGTTCGCATTTTAGAAGGATCTGCTGATTTGATTTGGATTTTGGAGACATTGACCAACATTGTGAAGTTTTGGTATATTGCTGCAGGAAGTAAGCATACAGTCTAAGGGCTATTTGCACCTCAAATATTTCAGTTGCCAAGCAATGATAAATGACACCAGGGGACAATCTAATGAGTTTTGGCTCTGTTTATTTATTTGTTTATTTTTATTTTTATGCACGTTTGCCCAGAAATGCATGCATTCATAGCAAACCAGGGCAGGCTCACAGGTTTGAAAGTCAGTCAACACAGGTCATGATAAATCCTTAGCCAAGTTGAAATAAAAAATCTCTAATCATAAAATCTGTCCAAGGTAAGTATTTAATTCTGTTCTTTTAAGTTGATTGGCACAATTGTGCAACCCTCACCACAACCTAGTTTAAGGACTTTTCATTGGCCCTCAAGTTTTCCTTATGCCCACTTTCAGTAACTCCGCATTCCACCCTCAGCCTCAGGCAACCACTAACCTAATTTTTGTCACTATAGATTTCCTATGAATGCAATACAGTATAAAGCATTCTGTTTTGTGTACCTAACATCCCACCATCCCACCTCTCCTAGTCTTCCATAATCACCAGTGTGTTCAGGTGTCTTTTTTGTTTTTAATGTAGCTCTTCCATATGAGGAAGAATATGGCATCATTTATCTGCTTACTTGAAAGCTGGAGTTACACAGAAAGATGGAGACAAACCTGCCATCTATGGGTTTTCTCCCAGAGTGTGGCTGCCACAGCCAGGAATGAGCCAAGCTGCAACCAGGAGCCAGGAGATGCCTGCAAGTCTCCTGTATGAGTGGCGAAAGTCCAAACATTAGGGCCATCTTCTGTTGCCTTTCTTAGGTCATTGGTAGGGAGTTGGATTAGAAGTGAACAGCTGGAACACAGCCAGGGCACATGTGGGACAAGGATGGCAGACAGAAGCTTTACATGCTGTGCTGATGTCTGTGTTCTGCGTCTGGTGTGTTTCGTTCAGCATGAAGCCCCCTAGTTCCATCCATTTTAATGTCCTTTGTGCATACAGCCCGCAGTGCAAGTTGGAGGTATAGGTTTTGAAGAACTCTCTACACTTTTCACCATGGTGGCTGTAATTTATATTCCTACCAACAGAGAACACACTAGAGCACTCACCAGTGTCAGTGGACATGTCATGTTAGGCTAAATATCCACCCTTCATCCTGGTTTTAAGTTGCCTTGCAAATGAGTAATAACTGCAGTCATCTTTCTACATGCTTATTAAATATGCCTGTATCTTCTTTACTTAAATATATAATTTTAAACCCATTTTGAAATTTGGCTATTTTATTATTGAATTATTTGTTCGTTACATATAAAGAATTTCAAGTTTATGGAAAGTGCACACTATGGAAAAGCTATGCGTGATTCAAGTTCTTTTTGCACCCATATGAGCTTTCAATTCCGTTTTCCATGAACTCATTGGAAAGATCACATTTGAAGAAAATAGCATGTGGAAAAACTGGAGTTGGAAAAATCTGGGTTTATAGCCTACATCTGTGTCCCAGTGAACTCCATTACTTTGGGACACAAGATCTCAAAGTCATGATTTCTTTCCCCCTTTCTAATGGAAATGGAGATTCTACTTCACAGAGGGATCGGGGTGTGTGTGTGTGTGTGTGTGTGTGTGTGTGTGTGTTGGGAGTGAGTGGGCAGTGCTTGTACATGTTCCTAATGCTTATTACGAGCCCAACAGACTCTCCTAGAGAGATCCAGAACAGTCTGGGGTAAAGTACCTCTGGATGTGCTGGCACTGGATGCCAAAGACCCAGGGCTTCAAACAACAGTTGATGGCAAAATCCCACGTTCTTGCTGCAAACCTCACCAGATACTAAGAGAAGGAACCCCAATGTCTTCAGTAACTTGGTGTGGGAAGTGGTAGCAGGAAAGTTCTCTGAAAGAATTCTTCTAGTGTTTGTTTTTAATCTTACATTATTAGGGAACAGTATCTGAGCCTCTGACTGAAAGATAAATGGTACCAGAGAGCAAATGCCAGAGGAAGAGTCAAACCACCGTCATGACAAAGTAAAGAAGCAACCGGGAAGAATTTATCTTACGAGCCAGAGGGAGGCGTTGGTGTAGACGACCTGTGAGGCCGTTTCTTGTTTGTAAATCCATTGTGCAGAAAATCTGTGGGGAAAAGTGAGGCTTTATTTGCCAAGAGAGTTCCAAATGAGACTTAAGGATGTTTTATTTGTTATTTTTGAGATAACACTTCTAATTTACATTAGGGTAAAAGATCCCTAATTCCACTAAGGAAAAAGTTCAACGTACTAAAGGGAGAAAAGATCAGGTCCCAGCAGGAAGATGGTCAGTGGTGGCACACAGCAATCCGATGAAAAGTGTCCAGCTTTAATCAGAGAAAGTTCTACAACAGTCACAAAATCATTGAAACTGTAGCTAGCTAAGTCCTATCAATCCATTCAACAAATATCGAAAACAACATTAATAAGCACTGTGCTTGCAGCAAAAATGTTCTCTCACATGTATGAGAGCATGTAGTATCTGTCTTTTCTATGCCTGATTTATTTCAACCTCACATCCTCCACTTCCAACCACCTTGCTGCAAAAGGTAGCATTTCATTTCATTTGCCTTTATAATTGCACAATATCCCATTGTGTATGACATGCCACATCATCTTTATCCGTTCATCTGGTGCTGGACACCTTGGTGAATTCCATGTTTTGTCTAACTGAATGGCACTGTTCCAGATGTACCGGGGCAGCTCTCTCCTGAATGCAACGTGTGCATGCCATTGGGGTGTGTGCTGAGGCATGCGATTGCTGCATCCTATGGCAAGACAAGATCTCCTTCCATAGGACACCTCTAGACTGTTTTTCACAATTGCCACGCTAATTCCTACTCCCACCAACAGGGCGTAAAGAAACCTTTCTCCGCATCCTCACTAGCAATTGTTGTTCTCTATTTAAAAAAAAAAAATATTTTTTGGATAACAGTCATTCTGATAGGGGGTAGGTAATTTCTCCTGGTGGTTTTAATTTTCATTTCCTTGATGGCTAGTGATACGAAGCATTTTCAAAGTATATTTGTGGACTATTTGTATCTCTCCTATTGAGAATGGTGCATTGAGACTCTTCACCCATTTCTTGCCTGGATTTTTTTTTTTTTTTTTTTTTTTTTTTTTGGCTATTGAGTGTTTTGAGTTGCTGATATATTCTGCATATTCATCATTTATTCAAAAAAGACTTTAAGTCTGGTTGATGTGATGATTTGTCTAAAAAAAATTCTGGTAAGAACGAATGAAGGAGGGATGGATCGTGTGGTGGCACAGTGAATTAAAGCACTGATTGCAATGCTGTCATTTCCTTATGGAGGATCCATGTGAGTCTTGACTGTCCCACTTCTGATGTGGCTCCCTGCTAAGGTGCCCGGGAAAGCCATGGAAGATGGCCAAGTGCTTGGGCCTCTTCCACCAATGTGGAAGACATGGATGGAGATCCTTGTTCCTGGCTTTTACCTAGTCCAACTTTTCTTATTGCAGTCATTTGGGGAATGAACCAGTGGGGGATGGGCAATGCCATGGCTCATTGGATAAATTCCTATCTTGCAAGTGCTGCAATCCCAAGCGCTTCCCATCCAGCTTCCTGCTTGTATCCTGGAAAAGCAACAGATGACGGCCCAAAGCTTTGGGGTCCTGCACCCACATGGGAGACCCAAAAGAAGCTCCTGGCTCCTGGCTTCAGATCGGCTCACCTCTGGACATTGTGGCCACTTGGAGAGTGAACCAGCAGACAAAAGCTCTTTCTCGCTGTCTCTCCTTTCTGCAAATTTTCCTTTCCAATAAAAATAAATAAACCTTCAAAAAATATTGGGAGGAAAAAGAAAGGGAAATTATACTGCATCTTGCCCATTTTCAATTGGCACGAAGGAATAACACCCACGCAAAATGGATTCAGAAAGGTAAGCGACAAGGTTAAAAAATATCCTGAGAGAACAATGCGTTCATAGAGAGGAATTCAAAATTGCAATGGGGAAACTCAGAAGAGAATCTGTATTAGCAGGTTTTAAGAATTGAAACTTCCAGAGAGAAGTAGAGACAGAATGTGGTTCACACCCTGTGAGAACGTGGAAGGCTTGGTGGTGGTGGTGGTGATGGTGTGTGTGAGAGAGAGGGAGAGAGAGAGAGAGAGAGAGAGAGAGAGAGTCTCTCAGGCTGGCGGAGGAGAGGGTTGCCTTTGAACCTGCCCAGTTTGAACCTGACAGGCATAGCCCAAACAGTATGGTGGGGTGGTTGAAAATGGTTGGTCCCAAGAAAACACTAAGCAGGTAGTAGCAGATGTGATGTGAGAAGGATGTGAGTGGCCCAATGGCTCTTGCTGATTTTTTTTTAACATTTGACAATGACAGTTACATTGAGAGTATGGCTAGGAAGATTAAGACCAAGGATGTTTTCCAGGTAGCATGCACATGAAATCTTTTCTGTTTCATGCTCCAGCTATTTTTAAAAAAACTTCTAAACATCACCAGGCTTCTGAGAATTTCCTTTTTTTCTTTCCAAACTCACACCCAGAGTTGTGGAGATCACTGTGTTGGGGTGAGAGCCCTCCAGGCACCCTGCATGAGAAAACAACCAGAAGAGACCCTGTCCAGTTCTCACAGCTTGTGATGGCCTGAACCATTCAGGAAAGAGAGAAAAAAAATCCTCCCTAAGGGGAAGTGGGAAGGAAAATGAGGAACAAAACTGTAAGAAAGAGGTAGACCAGCCATGTTTACGTTCAGTAACTTTGTTTTATCGGTTTCTGAATGCGGTGTGAAAAAAGTTAATAGACAACGATTGAATAGGAAGTGGTCAAGTGAAAAGAACGAATTCTCCAAAATAGTGCGCAGCTATTTTCATTATTATTGGTGTCAAGTAGCTATTAGTTAATTGAACTAGGTTTTCGTTAAAATTTAGGGATGACAAAGCTAAGAGATGATATCTGGAGAGATGATGATTTCTTTGTTTTCTGTTTTGTTTGTGACATTTTTGGCAGCATGTGTCCCACTAAGGTATGCTGCATGGTTGGGTTGGACTCTGGCTTTGAGAAGTTTGTGTTCCCCCAGTTTTCTCACAGACGCTGAGCAGCACACACCAGCAGGCAGTGGGTCCAGGACAAACCTCTAGGCAAGTGAGCCGACAGTGGCAGGAGGCGCCAAGCCTGGGCATTCTCACATCTGGTCCTCCTTGGCTTTTGGCATGCTGACAACCAAAATGGGAAAGTTTACTCGTATTGCTCCGTGCAAACCACACATTTTTTTTTTTTTATTTTTAATACCTGGAAAGATAGAGCTATTGGATGGTGGGTAACATTTAGGAGTTTGATCAAAATTCGAGTAAGTTCCTTGCCTGACCCAGTGTAGTGGGGTAGCTGAAGTTCACAATAACCTATTGCCTAGTTCATGAACAAATAGAAGGAAGGAGCTCCAAGAGGCCAATCACAAAATAATGTCACAGAAGGGGAAACACTGGTTACAGCGATCAGATCATTGTCTGCATATACTGAAATGTCACCCCGGAGCCCTTACGTACGTAAGGTTACTGTTAATTTAAAAACAGAAATAAGAAAAGTTAAAAGGCCTACTTCTTGCATTGCAGCCTATTGAATAACATAGTCTGCTATCATGGCTAGAATTCTTTTGATTACCAAGCACAGTGTGGTCCCATGCCAGCACCAGAAAAAAGCCCTACGAACTAAGACTCACAGCAACCTCATGGCCACGCCATAGCTATAAGGAGCCAGGAGTGTGTGTGGGTGGGGGAATGGTGGGTAGGGACCAAGGCAGCCTCATGCCCTGGCTGCATTCTCTCCTTTACCCTCCCACTGTCCATCTTCTCCCTGTCCTTTTTCTGGCCACCATTTCTCTCCCCTCTCCTCTCTTCCTTTCTGGATAACTGGGGGCACTCCTCTCTCTGGCTGCACCGCATCTCCCTCTTTCTTCTTGTGTGTAGGCTGCACCTTCACTTCCTGGCCTAGCTGGATCCTGTGTGTGGGCTCAGCGTCATCACAAGTGCAACCCCCCTGGGTCCTCTGAGGTCATAGTCTCGCCTCAGGACTCCCTGCACCGCCAGGTTAGACTGGCGAAGAGCTGCTTTCTCCACTGTCTGGAGAGAAGTTCTGAATTGTCTGGTATTCTTCAGGAAGGAATTCTTTCCTAAGTGGAGAAAGTAATGTTTTGGCATAGAGGGTGGGTTAAGTTGCTGTCTTTGTATGATGCTGGCATCCCTAATCATAGCACCTGTTCCTGTCCTGGCCGCTCTGCTTTCAGAATAGCTCCCCACTGATGCACCTGCAAAAGCAGCCAAAGATGGCCCAAGGGTGTGGTGTGAGCTGTTGACACGTGTATGAAAGACCTCAATGGAGTTCCTGACTCCTATCCTCAGGCTAGCTCAGTCCTGGCCATTGCAGCCTGTGGGCAATGAATTAGCTGATGTAAGATCTCTCTCTCTCTCTCTCTCTCTCTCTCTCTCTCTCTCTCTCTTTCTCCCCCTCCCTCTTCTCTCTCTCTCCCCATCTCTTACTTTACCTTTCAAATAAATTTTTTTTTTTAAAAAAAGAATATGCCCAGAGGGTACTGTCCTGTTCAGTCTCTCACCAGGCTCATAAAATCTTACCTTCAGCAAATCTTACCTTCAGTTCTTCAGCTAAACTTCAGAAATAAGTTTAAAACTTTCTGATTTGGTTCAGTCATGGCGTGCTACCATTTCCATAATGTAAAAACGGACTACTTCCCAATGACTGGCTCCTACAGCATCTCTTACACCTACTTCAATCCAGGTTCATGCCTGCCTGCAAACATAAGGTGAAATAGTGGTTTTGAACACCGACATAGTTCACAGTCTAGTCTAAGTCACCCTTTTAAGCCATTATTCTTAAACGTAAGACCTACATTCTAAGTTCACTCGTCACATCCAGTGGGGCTTCTTATGGATTCTTGTAACACCAACATCAAGGAAAACCATATAGTGTCTTTTCCACTGGAAGCAGAGGGAGAGAGGCTCCATTTCTTTGATCAGAGGCGGGATTTCTTTCCAAAGTTCATGGGGAAATGTTTGTCCTCCACTACCTGCTGGGGCTGAGTGTCCAGTCGTTGAATTCTGCATCAGTGTGGTTTCTCCCTTGACCAATTCCAGTGACGTTATCCATAGTTGTGCTTCTCTTTTGAGCATCTTTTACTCAAAAAGCAACACACATGGGGCCAGAACGTGGCACAGCATTCTAGTGAGAAATCTGGAACAAGCGCTTGGCTTCAGACCAGCACAGCTCAGGCTGTTGCAGACATTTATGTGAGTGAATCAGCAGATGGAAGATACTCTGTCCCTCCTTCTAACTCTGCAATGTTAGAAGGAAGAGTGAATAAATAAATCTCTTTAAAAAAGTGCAAACATGGGGCCAGGCGCAGTGGCCTAGCGGCTAAAGTCCTCGCCTTGAAAGCCCCGGGATCCTATATGGGCGCCGGTTCTAATCCCGGCAGCTCCACTTCCCATCCAGCTCCCTGCTTGTGGCCTGGGAAAGCAGTCGAGGACGGCCCAATGCATTGGGACCCTGCACCCGCGTGGGAGAGGTTCCAGGTTCCCGGCTTCGGATCGGCGCGCACCGGCCCGTTGCGGCTCACTTTGGGAGTGAATCATCGGATGGAAGATCTTCCTCTCTGTCTCTCCTTCTCTCTGTATATCTGACTTTGTAATAAAATAAATAAATCTTTAAAAAAAAAAGTGCAAACATGTAAGGGTATCTCCTTGGAAGCCTGATGATAGTCGTCGCATATACACTCAGGACATGCTAAGAACCAAATAAGGTTTCAGGATGGAAAGGTCTTGATTAAATATGGCTTGTCTTGATTAAAGATGGCCAATAAAGCGCCATGTCTGACACGCTTGCTATTTTGCGTTTCTCATGGGAAGCCATGTGGAGATCCACGAAGTGTTTTGTTCATTTCAACCTCAGCTTTTGGTTTCCAGAAAGATATTTTGGATGAGGCAGACGCTGAAAAGAAGTAGCTTGCAAGGAAACGATTTCCTTTCCCAGTATAAATAACTCAATTGGCCGTGTTTGGCTCCTGGCCACCCTCATCTGTCAAGGTCCAAGTCAAGATTTGTTCCTTCCTGGGCTAAGGTTTTTCCAGAGCCATGTTTAGGATTCTATATCCTTCCCTTATCTAGGCTCAAATTATGGAAAAAAAGTGGAAAGGGGAATGCTGTTCATCAACAGGATCACTAAATATTCCATTCTGGAAAGCCAGCTGGCACAGGGTCAGCCATTCAGATGACAAGTGACAGATTTCCAGAGCTGAAAGCCTGTGGGACACCTGGATCGGGTACTTCCTTGCTAAGGGAGCAGGAGACACATGCTCAGGTGGTAGCAAATGCAAATTCCCATGCAAATCACCCATCAGACAGCAGGTGGTGGCAAGAATAACCTCATAGGCAAAAATATCTGTCCATTTTCCTGTCTCTGATGCCTAACATATCTTCATTAAAGACTTTTATTTTGAGACAGGTGTTGGAGCTTAGTGGATTAAGCTCTGCTTGCAACACCAGCATCCCCTCTGGGTGCTGATTCTAGGCCGGTTTGCTGCACTTACCATCCAGTTCCCTTCTAGTGTGACTGGAAAAGCAGAGGAAGATGGCACTCATGCTTGGGAGTGCTGCCCATGTGGGAGACCCAGATGTAGCTGCTGGCTTTGAGCTTCGACATGGCCTAGCTCTGGCAGCTGCTGTCATCTGAGACATGAAGCTACAAATGGGAAAGCTCTCTCTGTCTCGCCCTCTCCCCACGCTCTGTAATTCTGCCTTTAAACACTGAAAAATTGAATTCACAAGCTAGATGTTTGGGACTCTTCTCTGTTACTACAACACATCACCCAACCTATTGGCATCTCATTTTCTTACGGGGCCATATCTGATGGATGGTGTCATCTTTCAGGTTGTTGTGAGGACTCAACAAGATACACATTTGCTTTCAAACTCTGGCACACTGGAACACTATCTGGCATGTTTGCTAAAAATACATGTTCCCGAGACTTTCTGAGAAGACAATTTCTATTGGCTTGCTTTGTCCAGTTGTACAAATGTAAGTAACGTTACCATCCTGGGCAATATTACATGGGATGATTAAACCATTCCTATGGCAACCTGCACATTACACTTGGGACAGGAGGAAAAAGGATGTTTACTGAATATCTAATGTTGTCTGGGCCCATTACGCAAATTAATGATATGCCATTGTTAGTATTTCCATTTTACATATTAGAAAACTTGGGTTGAGAGAAATTCCTGTTCAGAATACAGAGCTAGCAAATGACAAAGTCTGTCTCCCAAAGTTTGCCTAACACGCATTTAACTTACCCTGAAAGCACATGTTCCTTTCACTGCAGTAGAACTAAATAATTGGAGCGTGTTCTTTCTAAGTGAGTAAGCAGGGCCTGGCATGGTACCCTAGCGGCTGAAGTTCTCGCCTTGCACACATCAGGATCCCATATGGGCGCCGGTTCTAATCCTGGCAGCCCCACTTCTCATCCAGCTCCCTGCTTGTGGCCTGGGAAAGCAGTCGAGGACGGCCCAAAGCCTTGGGACCTTGCACCTGCCTGGGAGACCCGAAAGAAGCTCCTGGCTTCTGGCTTTGGATTGGCTCCGCACCGGCCATTGTGACCACTTGGGGAGTGAATCAACAGAGAAGATTTTCCTCTCTGTCTCTCCTCCTCTCTGTATATCTGCCTTTCCAATAAAAATAAATAAATCTTTAAAAAAAAGAATGCCAATGTAGTGTCTTCACTCTAAGTCTTCTCCATGAGAAATTCTTGAGGAGGGGTTCAGAAATGCGAATTTCAGCAAGTTTTCCCACGGTTCTGACACTCTGCCAAATGCTCTCTGAGGCACACAGCGGGAGCAGGTGGGTCCCGGAAGTGCAGAAACTCAGGGCAGTGTATGACAGCAGGCTCCACGAGAGGAGGGAGGTGACTGGAGCCAGAGGAGGGCCATCTTGTGGCATGCACAGCTGTGCCCTTGATCTCAGTGCTGGGGGTGGAGCCCATCCACTCCGTGCCTCATGAGCAAGCCTCCCCCATCACCGGAAGAGTCTGCTGGATAGCCGACCCGCTCACTCATTACTCTTGATGACTGGGAATTTTGAACAAGGTTAGCTAGAAAATTTCAAAGAAAGATCAGAATGATCTCATCAATGTGGAGAAACCGAAAAACAAAGCACTGAAAAGTTCTCTCTTCCTTTATGCTGTATATCTCCTTTCCCCTTAACCCAGAAAATAATATCTGGCCATCATGGGAACTACTTTGCTTGCTTTCAAACTCAGGGGCTTTCTCTTCAAAAAGTTAATTAAGTTTTAAAAATAAATATATGCAAAAGTCATTAATCCATGGTGAGAGCTTTTGAAGACCATTTGAAAATATCATTTTGGAAAGATTCGTTTTAATTAATTTGAAAGGCACAATGACAGAGAGAAGGAGAGAGAGAGAGAGAGATCTTCCATCCTCCCTCGGGTTCACTCTCCAAATGGTCACAAGGGTCCAGCCTGGACACCATCCCCCACAAGCTCTCAAACATTGGATGGCAGCTTTGCAGGGTACTTTAACTTGCTGTGCTGGAACAGCAGTCCATTAAATACAATCTGTGAATGGATTAGGTCAGGGGTATAAATGTAATTAGCCATATGCCCATAAAGGATTGCAAGAAGCTATTACATGTGATACAAATGAATTCTTCAATTTCTTAATATTTCTAAAATGCGATCTTCTTTGAACAAGCAAATCAATGCACATGACTTGAGATCTTAAATGCACGGAAGGAAAGGAAACAGAAGGAATTTTCTTCCTGTCCCTGCCCTCAGCCATCCAGACACTCTGTCCGTTGGCCACCAAGACTATTTTGTTTTATTTGAGAGACAGATATACCTTCCATCTGCCGCTTCAGTTCTCAAGTGTCCACAACAGTCAGGGCTGAGCCATGATCCCAGAACTCTGTCACTGAGTAGCGGGTCTCCTGCACGGGGGGTGGGAACCTGAGCGCTTGAACCATCCTCTGATGCCTCTCAGGTACATCTAGGCAGCTGGATGGGAAGGCAGAGTGGCCAGACTCAAACCAGGCATTATGACATGAGCTGTAGACGCCTCAAGTAGTGGCTTTCCTCACTGCACCACAACTTGTGCCTCTCCTGCTGACTGTAAGTCACCTCTAGATTTCTTATTCTATCTAATACAATGTAAGCTCTTTGCAAGCAGTTGTTGTATTGAAATGCTGAGGAAGGAATGCCAAGAAAATCAGTCTACCTGTTTAGCACAGAATCAATTAAAAATATTTTGAGTTCCTTGAACACACTGATGCAGAACCTTATTATATACACTGGAGAGCCAACATGAGTACACACACACAGAAAGAGACCTCTATATCTATACAAGTTATGCACAGGAGAGACACAGCAAGAGAAAGAAACTGGAGGATACAGCTGAATCCTTCTCAAACATCTCTGAGTCGTTGACTGTCTAAACAGGTTCGCGCAGGCTAAGTGACTTGAAAGGACAGGCCTTTTTCTTTCTCCACTGTGGAGGTCAGGTGCTGAGATCGGGGTTGGCAGACACACAGCCCTCTGAAGGCTCTAAGACCTCCCTTGTCTGTTGAGGCTCAGGTGCTTGCCCAAGATTCTCAGTGTTCCTCAGCCGGGGGGTGCACCGCTCCAACCCCTCATGTTCTCCCTGCTTTCCCACCCGTACAAAGAGCCCAGCCATTGGAGAAAGGCCCAGTGTCAACCAGGGTGACCTCATCAGAACCTGATTCCATCTGCAAGGGTCTTCTTTCAAATCCGGTCATGTTCATAGGTTCTGGGGGAGGGACATGAACACATCATTTGAAGCTACAACAGAACCATAGCACTTCCTCTTAGCTGTCCATGTTGTTCAATTTTTCTCCAAATGACAAAGCTACAGTGAAGGGTATTTTACATAAATCTTTCTGTCGTTTTTTTCTGAATCTCTGGTGAGTGACTAGAAGTCGCTGATGGACTGCATCGAGTCTCACAGAGCCCAACAAGGGAAACGGGCAGCATTCAAGTCTTTATAACAATGAGGAATTAACGAAAAAGAAATTACACATGTGCTTGAAGTGAGCAGTATATTCAGGAGCAAAGCATCCTCCACCATGTAAACATCAGGGTCCTGGGCATCCCTTGGAATCTGGAACCATGGATGGTCAGGACCCCCAGCCATGCCACCCAAGATGACACCTTGTGCTTTCTGCTCAGCCCAGCTTCCCCAGACCCATAGTAAACAGCATTTAACCTTTTTGACAAAGGCAATAGAAATCCCTTTGAATGTTACCAATTGGAGGCAACAAATGTGTTTGCAGGTGCCTATAAAATGAAGGTAGGGTATTCTTTTTTTCACTGTGATATTTATTAGTTTGCAACTGGGGAGCCAGACAAGGACACAAAGGACGTTGGGGGTAGGGGGTAGAGAAAGAGAGAGAGAGAAAGCTCTAATCTACTGGTTCACTTCTCCAATACTGGTTGAAGTGGTCCAGGCCAAAGTTGGAAACCAGGAAGTTCATTCAGGTCTTCCACAGGGATGGCAGGGACCCAAGTATTCACAGGATGTGCATCAGCAAGAAGGCAGAGTCAGAAGCAGTGGTGCGACTTGGACCCGGGCACTCTAATACAGGCAGCGGCGTCTTAACCATTGTGCCAGTACCTGCCGCTAAACATGAGTCTACGCAAGGTTTGGAAAATAACAATATTCTGTATTAAAACAGGTGCTCACATATATTGAGCCCAAAAGGAAAACTACCAGAATGTGTAAGATGAGGCACAGAAGTTCAGAAACACATCAGACCCCCAGCAGGCATTGCCCGGAAAGACACCCCTCCCCAAAGCCCAGAGGGTTCCTGCTGACCACCCTGCCACCTGGTACCCCTCCCTGGGAAAGTCTGTGACCATACCAGCTCCAGCACACACCTCTTACACAAGAGTAGGTGGGCACCTGGTAAATATTCTCAACTCTGAACAGGAGTCAATTGCCCTGTTACATGCCAAGTGAGGATTGCTGTTTTATTTCTGGGTGCTGGAGTGCCCTCTAGACTTGATGTTGCTCTCTGAAACCTTTGAGCTCACAACATGCTGCGACTCACAAACCCAGCAAGGAGTCCCACAGATTCTGCTTTGGGTTGGAGAGGAGAGGGGTTCAGCAGTGAGCATCTTTTAGGTGGTTTCACTTCACGTGAGTATCCTAACTCAGATGACAAGCGCTGTTTGTGACAATGACATGTGTCACCATCTTTGCATGTGTGTGCACGCATACAACCATGTGGGCACCATTCAGTCCTTGCAGCTACAGGATGAGGTAAACACAGATGAGGAAATCAAGACCACATAGCAGTTGCTTAGCAGAGCTGTGATTGATTGTGAGCAATCCGAAGCCAGGAGCTTCTTCTGGGTCTCCCACATGGGTGCAGGGGCCCAAGGACTTGAGTCATCTTTCACTGCTTTCCCAGGCCATAAGCAGGGAACTGGATCAGAAACGGAGCGGCCAGCACATGAACCAGCTCCTGTATGGGATGCCTGTGCTGCTACGTAGAGGATTATCCAGCTGAGCCCTTGTGCCAGGCCCCAACCATCTTTTAATGATAGAATCCTTGTAAAGGAAAATGAAAGCCATTGTGGTGTTTGCTCCTGAAATTCCTATCCAGAATTAGAGATGGAGGTAAATCCCTGCAGATGTTATCATCCACTCCCATGTCAGCAGAGACGTGGGTTAGTTGACTCTCATTGTCCCATGTATGCAAACAGCACAGTTGTGAACTGAGCTGTCAGACGAGCTACAGGTAACTCTGTAAAACCTACAGAAACATGAACTCTATCTTAGAAATCTGTAGGCCTATAGATTTGGTATCAGTTAAAGCAATTCTCGGGATTGAGCTTCTGAGACAAAGTCTAAGGTGGAAATCAAAAGTAACAAGAAGGAAGAGAATGAGGGAGTGACATGGTGCTGGAGAAGAATATCATGCCTTGGTGACTTCTTCCGTTACTGAGTTTTCTCCTACTACCCTGCAGATCTATCTTGGCTGACAATTAAGAATGGCAGTTGAACTGGAAGATCAGATCTTAAAGCTTTGTTATCTCTAGCCACTGTCTTTGAAGCTGAGGCTTCTAGCGCATCTCAAGGAGTACGCAGGTATTGACCCCAGAAAGACCTGATGCGCTTTGTGAGAGGAGCCCATGTTGGGAGGGGTTGAGATTCCACTAGCAGTTTGCTTTAGGATTTGCCATTCACATGCCCCTGTTGGCTTCAGGAACTAAAACTGGAAATTTCTAACTGCCTCGGGACTCAGTTTTCCTTTCCTTGTATTTATCCTTCAGATAGTTCTGATGGTGGCCAAGCAAACAGGCAGGAGGGATTTTTCTGGGGGAACTTAGACCTGTGGCATGCTGAGGGTAAAGCAGTGTTCAAAACAACACTCAAAGTGTGAGAAGCCAGAGCCATGGTCCGGGGATTTAATAAAAACACTATCAGAGAGCTGAAAAGGCAGGGATCAGGGAAGACTGGTTTTGCCACGAGAGGAACTAGGAAAGTAGAGCTCTCTTTCTTATACCAGAAGCTCTCTGGGGGCATGGCTAGGGCCACTTGGATGTGAAGTATCAAGCAGACTAAAGAAGAACCACTGTTTCCAAACATAAGAGCATTTTGGAGTCTCTATTGGCAGCAACAGAAAAATCAAGAAGCCTTAACATGCTGATCAGAAACTTCTTCTCTTGGAGAAGTTGAAAAGTCAACAGATGTGACTTGGTTTGCTTGCAGTGTGCTCATCAGAAGCCATTCCTCTATGGGGAGGTCCTGGGGGGTGACACTATTTTGGAAGGAGGCAGATGGCTATTAAATGAAGGTAGATTTAGTGGAACCACACTCTTACCTGGGCACAAGTTTTAGTTGGAGGGGTTTGGGACCTAAAAGTTGTGCAAGGTTAGAGCCCTTAAACCAACTTTTGGGGTTACTCTTATTCACAATTAGATTAGTTTCCTGCAAGGAGAATTAAGATGGGCTGGGGCTTATGCAGAGAAGACCTCTGACACATACACTTGGGGGAACTGGAAGGGTATGGAGGGCAAGACACACAATATACTGCCTTGGCTCCAATAATGATATCAGTTACTCCAAGGCAATACAATGCAAATGTCCAAGTTAGATGTCCATTTGCATTCATGCAAATAGAAAACGGAATGAGAAGAATGATGAAAGGAAAAGATCTAATAGGAACGAGATGATCTCTATTAAGATCCTATTAAGAAGAGGATGGCACCAGGGTCTCCGTGTGTAAGGGATGTTAGGGAAATAACGATGAGCACATTTTCCGTGGCCAACACAGCCACCATGTAAGAAAACAGACTGAAGTCCTTGCCAGAGAGAAGATTAGCCAGGGTAACAGTGTTCTCCCCCAGGAGACTGTTAGAGCACAGGAGGTCCTCTTTTTCAATTATGGCTCAGTTACAGTCCTTGACCCGTAAGATGTCTTTCGCTGCCTTTGGCGGTGGCAAGCAAAGCAATCTTCTGTTGTGCTTTTCCCGCCCCAAGCTGCCCAGTCCCAGCCAGTGTGAGCCAGCAGATCGGTTAGCCTGGAGAGACTGTAAGGCAGGCCAACCCTGACCGACCCAGACCGACCCAGACCAACCCAGACCAACCCAGACTGACCCAGACCGACCCAGACTGACCCAGACCGTCTCATACTGTCCCATACCTACCCAGACCGTCCCAGACCATCCCAGACCCACCCAGACCATCCCAGACCGGCCCAGACCAACCCAGACTGACCCAGACCATCCCAGACCAACCCAGACCAACCCAGACCGTCCCAGACCAACCCAGACCAACCCAGACGATCCCATACCAACCCAGACCGTCCCAAACTGTACCAGACCAACCCAGACCGACCCAGACTGTCCCAGACTGTCCCAGACTGACCCAGACCATCCCAGACCGTCCCAGACCAACCCAGACCAACCCAGATGATCCCATACCGACCCAGATCATCCCAAACTGTACCAAACCATCCCAGACCAACCCAGACTGACCCAGATCAACCCAGACCAACCCAGATCAACCCAGACCAACCCAGATCAACCCAGACTGACCCAAACCAACCCAGACCGACCCAGATCAACCCAGTCTGTCCCAGAACATCCCAGACTGACCCAGATCATCCCATACCGATCCAGACCGTCCCAGACTGTCCCAGACTGTCCCAGACTGACCCAGACCGACCCAGACTTACCCAGACTGACCCATTCTGACCCAGACTGACCCAGACCGTGCCGGACCATCCCATACCGTCCCATACTGACCCAGACTGTCCCAGACCGTCCCAGACTGTACCAGACCGACCCAGAGCATCCCAGACCGATCCAGACTGACTCAGAGCAGTAGCTCTTGAGTTCTTGACTCATAGCATGGTAGTGCTCATTGATGCTTCAAGCAGCAGAGCTCTGTAGTGGTTTATTATGTAGTAGTAAGCAAGCAGTGCGGCCCTTGTGGAATAGAAGAGAAAGAAAAATGCTCCAAAAGAGGAAGGAGCTGAGCTGTGACAGATTCAATGAGGGCATCAACTACCCTTAGCAAAGCTTTGAAGTGGTGATGCTTTTAAGTCATTCGTTCATTAAAGGGAGAAGGAAAGACAGATTTTCTATCTCCTGGTTCCCTCTCCAAGTTGCTGCCACGACCAGGGCTGATTCAAGCCAACATCAGAAGTCTGGAGGTTCATCTAGGTGTCCCATGTGGGTGATAGGGGCTCAGGTACTCAGGCCTTTCTCTACTGCTTTCCCAGGTGCATGAATAGGGATCTGAAAGCAGAAGAGCCACGACTTGAATCCATCCTTCAATATGGAATATTAGCATTGCAGGTTTGCAGCATTGTGATGCCAGCACCTTATTCTCTCTTTTTTTTTTAAACTGTATTAACTATTTGTTCACCCTTCTAAAGTCATCCCATATCAGTACACTTGTAAGTTCTTCACAGTCTTCCATAAGCATATTGTCTTCCACTATGGAGGTAGGTATCATAATGCATTTCGACAATCCCCTATAGATGGATATTTAAATGATTTTGACATTTCAAAACATGCTTCAGGTACACCATTTTGTATATTCACATCTTCGTGTGTGAGCACATGTAAAATCACGGGACAATTCCCTAGGTTAGCATTTGCAGACTTTTCACTCATTGGTGTGATCTGTAGGAGTTGCCTGGTCTTTTATGCACCTCTACCTGCCCCTGGTTCTCACCTAAAGACTTCAAACTCTGTCTGCCTACACTGCTTAGGATGCTGCCATCTGCACGTATAGACTCAGAGTGTGTTACATAAAGGCATTCAAACAGAAGCATTTCAATAAGCCTATCGCTGTTATCAATGAAAAATTCTCGAGCATGTGTTGTGATAAGACACTGAGAGAGCCAAAATAGAAGACTTGATCTTCACTCTTCAGGGGCTAAATGTCAAGGTGACCCACCAGGTGAAACCCAGGAGGGCCGCAGCCAATCGGCTGACTTTTCCCTGCCACTGACAGCTCCAGTTGCCAAGGAGAAACTGCCCCAAAGTCAGGAGCACTAAAAATGTGAACACACACTTTGGTGGACTTTCTCTCTCTCTCTCTCTCTCTCTCTCTCTCTCTCTCACACACACACACACACACACACACACACACACACTCTTTGTAATAAAGTAAAGCAATACCATTATGACTAGAAGGTGCTGGCTGAGTGGCCTGGGTTCCCACTGTTTTTACATAAACCCTTAATCCACAAAGGGTACTTTTGTTTGTGTGGATAAAATTCAATGGCTTTCATACTATTTTGATCAGGAGACAGACATTGGTAACATAATCCATCCAGCCAGCCATTTGCATATCTTTCAAAAAGCATCATCAAAAACATGTAGCCTTGTTATTCATAACATTCTAATGCTTTTCTATTCTAGTCTATTCCATTTTGTGAAACCCCTGCTCCCAATCCACTTGACTCATGATCTCCCAGTGGGGCATGACCTGCTGTTTCAATAACACCTCTGTGTATCCCCGCAACATAGGCCTGTGGCAAAATTCTGATGTTTGCCTTGTATAATGAATACGGTAAAAGTCCTTGCTGTCTGCTCACTGAATTTGTTAATGGTTGGAAAGTTAAAGTTAAAAGTTATCACTGCCAAATGTAGTGGAAGCAACATAAATCTGAGACTCTCAGAAGTTGACATTCATGCGCTATAATTTGGGGATTATCAGTCAATGCACCTGGCACTGTCACTCAGCATGATTGTCTGTCACAGTTGGAGAGGAACCTTCCATCCTGATGCCTTCAGAGGCAGCTCACACGCAGAGAATGCAAATGCTTGGAAAGCCTTGGCCAATGGCACCTTAGCTGGTTGTGTTCCCTGGCAGGAAGTGACGCCTGTGACTCTGTCCCTGGCAAGAGGGACCTGCTGGTGTGGGATGGTCTGCGGTCACTGTAGCAAGCATAACAAGTGCCCAGCATAGCTGTGCTGCAGGTGGCTGCTGAGGAATTCTATTCCAGCCTCACAATTTTACAGAACAGCCTCACCACGCTGTAAGATCAGCCAGGAGAGCGAGGGCCATTCTCTTCAGAGCTTTCTCCATATCCCTCACACAGCAGGTGCTTAGCCAACGCTATTGATGAGTGCATGCTGCTCAGTCTCCTGTTTGGATTCCTCACGAAAAGGTCAGGGTTAGCCAGCACTGTAAAGAAATTGTTTAATCTGGAGTATCACAGTTTTGGTGAATGAATATTGTTCCATAATTTTTATTACTAAATGTAGTCTTTGGTCACTAAGTGACTCATGATAGCTCTAAGTTAGCCACGTGAGTTCTTTCCGTCTAAACAAACAAAAGTCCCATGGAGATTTTTTCTGGAGTTTTGGTTTTTTTTTTTTTTTTTTTTGGTGGTTTTATACACACACACACACACACATATGTATATGCACACACATATATATATGGCTTGTTGGCTTGCTTGCTTCCTTGCTTTTTGAACTTGTCATAGTTTAAGATTTGCAAGCTTAGAGGAGGCTATCCCAGACACCTGCACCCTGGTGGGACCAGCTCTACTGCTTCTATGAACCCCCCACCCTCGAGCAATTCAGTGTTGGCCAACTCCTCATAAGGAGCCCTTAGGAAAGCCTAATTGCTAAAGGTTTGTTTTCCAGTCCTGCAGTGGTCACAGTCAGTTTGCTGCAGCTGTTAGGTCATCTTGCCAATACAGAGGCAAGGGAAACAGGATCCAGGGCCAGAGAAGAAACTGAAACGGTAGGCTGGAAATAAACATCTTTTCTTGGAAGAATGGCTTCTATTCAAATCCAGAGGAGGGTCCTTGACCGTGCAAAAAGGGCAGAACAATGACAAGGCAACAAAGAGAAAAACCCACCCAAATCCCTGGGGGCAGCCAGCTCCTCCTGTCCAGTTCATCTCTCACTTGCCTGGTTTGTATCCACGAGAACAAACCAGGGAGCCCACAGTGCAACCCGTGGATCTCAGTACTCCTGGCTGAAAAGATAACGACCCCGAGATGTGCTCTAATTAAGAAGTGACCATCACGATGGCATCCCACATCCATCAGTACAGCCATTCTTTAAAAACAGGAAAATGACAAGTGTTGGTGACGAAGCGCAATAAAATGAGGCCTTGGGTCCCTGCTAATGGAGCTGTGAAAGAGTGCAGTTTCTGTAGAAAGCACATACCTCAAACGGTTAAACAGAGAAGAGTCAGCATGACTCAGCAGTTTCACATCCAGGTATTTACCCAAAATTGAAATGGAAAGTAAGAAAACGGAGGACTCAGAATCTGAACACCGATATTCATAGGTTAGTTACAGTAGGTCCCCCAAAGGTAAATAAAAAAGGGGACAAGTGTGGTTCATGTATATGTCAGATATTTTTCAGTCTTGAAAGGGAACACATTCCTGACATGTCCTGCATCATGGGTGAGCCTTGAAAAATATTAAACTTAGTGAAATATGCCACGCACAAAAGATAGGTTCTATATGCTTTCACTGGTACGGGGCACTTAGAGAAAGCAGAAGGGAGATTGCCAGGGACCTGGGGAAGATGCTATTTCATAGGTACAGAGTTTCTCAATGAATGAAAAGGTGAGAAAGTCTGGAATTGGTTGATGCTAATGGTTGCATAACAATGTGAAAGTACCTAATGTCACCATATGGTATACCTAAAAAGAGTTGGAAGTACATCTCACGCTCTGTATGCAATACACACCAAAAAATTTGCAACAAAGTCCATGAAACCTGTGAATGTATTGACTCTATTCCTCTGTTGCCTCTAGGTTTTCTGCAGCCCACAGTCATGGGAAGTGAGGCCTGCCACCATTCTCTGGCTGTTAAATTGGACTGGAAGAGCTCTCCTATCCCAAGAAGCTGGGGGAGGCAGAAGCCCTTGTCTGCCTGCTGAAACCCTTGGTAGAGTTGTGTACAGAACAGCATAGGAGCGGGGTGAGGGCTCAGCTGTTCCCCACCCTGGAGGGGGTTGTGGGAGGAACCAGCCCCACAGCATGGCCTACATGATGAGGACACATCATGTAGAGTTTTCCCATTTGCTAACTCACTCTCCAGCTGCCCACACAATGCCAGGCTGAGGGCAGAAGCTGGGATTTATAAGGTCCCTGGAATTGTCTTCTACAACATGGACCTGGATGGTTGTTTGGGGCTGTGTGAGGGGGATACAACTCTTTACCTGACTCCACAACTTGCCCTCTTCCTCTTCCTGTTGATTTTCTGTAGATTTTGTTGGATATATGCCTTAATCTGTTTTAAGTCCTTCAGTCACTCACCAGAAATTTTGAATGGTTGCTCACCTGTCACTGTTTCTGTGGGATGAGTTTATGGACTCTTCACAAACAATTCTAGAAGCTTCTGCACCTTTCCATACAGTTTTTATTAACCATAGTGGAAAAATGCAAGTGTTTGGATCCCTGCCATCCGTGTGAGAAACCCAGATAGAATTCTAGGCTCCCAACCCTAGTATTTGCAGCCATTTGGGGAATGAGTTAGTGATGGAAGATTCTCTCTCTCTCTCTCTCTCTCTCTCCAAACACATAAATAAATCTCTTTTAAAAGATGCATGGTTTTGAGCAGCTGCACTGGGGCCAGGCTCTTTGAAGGCTTTCCCTGTGACAGTCACATGCCAGTTTTATACTTATCTGAAAGTGTCTGCAGAAGCAGTAGAAAGAATTATCACTTCCCATCTCAATCTGACCAAAGCCTCACTGAAGATGGTGTAGTGAGAGCCACGCATTTTGTTCAAAGCACTAACAGGCAGAGTAGAGCAAAGCATCTGATAGTTCCCCCCCGGGGGGTTGAGCACCTGCAGGGAGGAGAGGGGATTAGCAACACAGGCTGTGCAGAGCTTTCAGACATGCAAGCCTTTGGATCACCAGTGCCTGCAGACAGGGGACATAGAGTGACTTCTCAGGGGAATGTCTCCCTCAGGCTCTGTGATTGCTGAATGAATGTTCTCTGGCATATTGAGATTGTAGTCATCTGTCTCCAAGGCTCTGAACAACCTGTATCTGATGGTTTTTTTTTTTTCTCCCTGTAAGGACTCTGGCATTGCTGGAGACTGTCTATTTCTACTTTCCATTGGTGTCTAAGGAAGAAGATGCAGTGGACCCCGTGTTGCATGGATGGTCTTACACAACCGCAGCTTGGGGTCTTGGGGAGCACTGTGACCTGGACAGGCTGCCACTTGGAGCGAAACCTTGTTTTTGGCTAGACTTGCTTCAAGCTGGAGGGAACCGTCCCTTCACCAAGTATCTTTCTACCAAGACAAATGACATCACAGTCTTCTCTGGATGTTCAGAATGGTGAATGGACTTGGCTTCATCCGTCCTTTCTTCTGGCAGGAGGTTGGAGGCCAGTTTTTGCCTCTCTAGAATAAACAGCATGTTTTGCCAGTGTGGTTCATATAACAAATGGCCAAACTGAAGACAACCTCCTTGTAATCCTTTTAGAAGTGTCTTAACGTGTCTCTCCATTTTCCACCCAAGCACCATTTGTTTATTAGGTATCTGCTTGGTGGAAAGGCTCAAATTACATATCGCAGACATCAGTTTAGACAGTTTGGAATGATTCTCCAGGTATGTGACTGGAGAACTCCACAGGCCTTCCCTTCCGCACAGCCTCTGTGAATCCTGTCATGTTCTGCCAAGTTCCCTCTCCCTTCACTCCAGTGTATTCTCAATAACCAAGGACTTCTGTTTGCACTCATTGCACGGGCTCAGCCCAGGGAGCATTCTCGGGTTTCTTTCATCACTGTATAAAGATGTGGGGTGGAGGCCTGGGGGAAGCACGTCTTAGAGATGAAGGGTGAGTTGAGATGTTTGGTTCAAAGACTGTGGCTGCATCACTTTCTCTGCCAGAGAAACGCTATTTGTTCCACCCTTGCTTCTGCCAGTCACTTCAGTACAGCATGACAATGCAGCAGGGACAAACACCCCGTCGTTCCCACATCACTACAAACACAGCCACCCTCTCCCCCTCTCCAGGGAACATAAGAGAGAACCTTTGGGGTTTCCACTTCCCCTCCATTTGTTTGAAGGATCAAGAGCTCACAGTTCCATTTTCAACAAAAATTAAAAAGGAAAATCATGAAAAGAGCCAACCTCCTCTTTTTTTCCCCTCTCTGATAATATATTGTTGCATCCAGGGAAGAGGAAACAGTGAGCTCCACTGATACAGAGTCCCCAGGGGCTCCACAAGGGTCACTCCCCAGCTGTCACATGAACATGTCTTCCTCCCCTAGCGGCTGAGTCTGTGATGGGAGTGGAAGTTACTCTTGGCCGAGCTGTGATGTGTAAAAATAATGAAAAGCCACGGTGCTTCTGGGAAGCCAGCTGCATCCACATCTGGGCTTTCACAGGGCAGGGTCTCAGCTCTAAGGCTCTGGAGGTCTGCACAGAGGAGAGGTGAACATTCATTAGTTGGATCGCTGCTGGCCACAGCGGGCTGGCTGGGAACTCTGTGTTCTTTGTGGGCAGAGCCAAATTCCTCCCACATGTTTTTGTGCTTGTTTCTTCAGGAGGTGCTCTCAGTGGTGCCCACGCCAATCAACTCTGGGCCTCAAAACATCACAACCTCCCATTTATTTTGCATTGTTGTTAAATGCACTGGACACAATTTTCCAGCTAACTGGACCATTGCCGTGCAAGAGCTAAACTGTAAACATGGACATGTCCTTGGACTTCATTATGGAATAACTATGGCGCCTGTAACGAGCTCTTCTTGGACCAGGAGAGGTCATGATCATGACTGTATTGTTAGATTGGCTGGATTAGACTTGGCCTCAGAGGGCTAGAGCAATGAAAAGGGTTTCACTTTAGGGTCTTGGAGTTCTGCCTTTTCCCACTGGTTTCTACCTCTGTATTTCATTGTCTTCATTTTCCCCAGGACCTACACAGGTGGTGCCTCGCAGCCCTCTGCAGTCCCAGTGATTTCATCTCTATTAGTTGTCTCCTAGTACAAAGCTGAGGGAAACCAGATGGACTTGCTTTTGCATGGTACATTACTTAGCAAGTATGCTCTCCTGCCAACCAAGTAAAAAGCAAGGGTATTATGGTAACTGGAAAAATCCAACTGATCAATTTAGTTATTATGTGGCAGTTGAACACTATACAAAACGACGTTTTATGATATACCTAGAAGAACATCAATCAGATTGTTCAAATTTATTTTTGATACAATAAGCTAGTTGGACCTCCCAAACAGATTTTAAATAGAGGTTTCTAAATTCTTTACTGCCTGCTTGGTCTCACACGCTATCGAAACTATTTCTCTATGGTCTTTCAGTAGCCCTGGCTTCCTTCCAACCCATCCTCCACACTCCAAAGTATGAACTTCATAATCTCAATTCCACCACCAGTGGTACTTCACCTTGCATCGCTTCCCCCTCCTGTTGAATTCTGTCACATTGTCATCTCTCTTTGGTCATATTCCTTTATACCGCAAGATCTTTATCCATGCTATCCATTCAGCTAGAATGTTCTTTCTGTTAGGTTTTAAGCACACTTAAAGTTCTTACATTCTTACCCACAGCTAATTCCCGCAGCCGAGTCTTCTTTTCATGATTAATTTATTGCAAGCCAAAATCCCACACGCAGCAAGGTGCTTAGTAGGTCCTTTATTCCAGCAGGATAGAAATGGGAGCAGCGGTGGAGGGGAAAAAACTGAAGGCACACATCTCCTGCCATGGTGGCAGGAAGGGGGCTGCCAAGGCAGGGAAAGGGACAAGATAGAGAGGGACGGGGAAGCGCCAGGTAAGAAGGGAAGGGAAGAGAAAGGGGGCTGTGTGCTGACCTCAGAGACTGGGGACTGAGATGATCTGAGCCACAGGCAGGTGGATAGAGACCAGGGGGAGGGGCTGGAGATTGGGGAGTGGGCTTCTCAGGTAAAACACCAGGTTACATTTGATTGGTGGATAACTGGACCGAGTGAATTTTGTGAGCTGTGGGGAAGGAAAAGCAGGAAATGGAGCAGGGTCCAAGATGGGATGTTAGAATCACTCCTTGCATTTTATTCTCGTCATAGCTGGTTCTTTCTAACCCTCAGCTTATAAATGAAATGTTACTTCCTCAGAGAGGCGATTCTTAATCTTCCCAAGCAAGTGGTTATTCACTATTATTCTTTGTCTAGAATATTTATAGAGATAGATACGTGGAGATAAACACAAAGTATTAAATGCTTTGAATCACATTCATAGCCATCAGGTACCATCCACCATGGAAGAAACATTAAGGAACCTGGCAGACAAAATGACTTTGCTAGTTGACTTCAGCTAGCCTCTGTTAATGGCCACTCCACGGCTGGGACAAAGGACACATGAATGAAGTAGCTATAGTAGTCAAGTTGGAGGTGACACGTGGGCCCCACAAAATGAACTACACCTCAAAAGGCTGATCTAGTTGCTAGCACTACTGAGCATTGAACTGATGCTGGCCAACCAGTGACTTGATCTGAAGTGGCCTTTGTCAGGCTCCTTCTATCCCGAAAGGCCAAGTGTTCATTGTTAGAGGAATAGAGGGAGAGGTAAACTCTAACACTACTGTGCAAGGTGTGGGATTATGCAGTTTTTTGTTTGGCTGGGAGAGAATCACACACAGCCTCACATGAAACCACCAGCTTCACTTCATAGCAAATGAGGAGCAGAGATGGGTCTGCGACCCCAGGATCTGCTGGTAGCATCACTCCTCTCAGAAGGCCCTGAGTGTGCTTGCTGGAGGGAGTCCCCAGCAAAGATGGACCTAAAACATCCTCAGTGGGAAGATTGTGAGGCCCAGCAACGACAGGTGGAAGCAGGAACAGCTCCCTTGCCATCACTTCCCGTAACCCCTTGTGAGATTTTCATATCCTTGTAACTCTGGTCAGTGCCTCTCACCCTCAAGCGGGGCTCATGTTCACCTGGGAACCTACCTAGAAGACCACTGAATCGGCACTTTGTCTCCAGGATCAGTGGATAAGAAGGGGACTGTCTTCACAGAAGTGATTGACATCATGGCTAAGAGAAAGGAGGACTGTGTTACTCAGTGGTCAGGAAGGAATGGTTTGGAATCTGGGCAACCCCCTTGGGTTTCTTTCTGCACCTTCTTGCTCACTTGTGATTGTAAATGAACAGATGCAACAACTCTAATCTATAAAGTGTGTGTGTTTATCAGTTAATCTGGATAACAAAATGCCACAGATTGGATGGTTTAAGCAACAAGCATTTATTTCTCACAGCTCTGGTGGTTGGAAAGTTCAAGATCGAAGTGCAGGAATAAGGGCTCTCTTACTGGTTGGCAGACAACTGCCTTGTTTCTATGACCTTGCATGGCAGACAGAGAGATGATAGAGGTAGAGCAAGAATGAGAGCAACAGAGAGGACTAGAGCGAGAGTGAGAGGGAGAACTAGAGCGAGAGAGCGAGAGAGCGAGAGGAATCGCCTATTCTTACAGAAACACCAGTGCCCTCCTATTCTTACAGAAGCACCAGTACCATCAAGATGTCTTCATCTACATCTAACTGCTTCTCTAAAGACCCCCAACTTCTAACACCCTCATGCTGGAAATTATGTTGTCAATATACACATTTCAGAGGGACACAGTGCATACAAACAGAGTGACTGGAGCTCAGGGCCACTGGGGATGAAGATCTGGGTGACACCAATGGGAAGTCCCTGAGTCTGGCACAAGTGGTAGGTGATGGCTGTATCTTAGCAGGAGTCTCGGACCATTGTTTGTTGCTGTCACACAGCACCTGATACTGGGGAATTTATAGAAAGCAGAAGTTTATGGAGTTCCCAGTTACAGGAGCTGGGAAGCCTAAAGGGCATGACATAAACTACCCATGAGGGCTTTCTTGTTGCAGTGTCACATGGCGGGGGCATCACGAAGGCACTAGCTTGAGTATCTTCCTCTTCTTGTAAAAGTGCTCATGCCTTTGTGGGGAACACCCCATGGGCTCCTGTAGTCCCATCACCTCCAAACACCATCAGCAAAGCAAACTGAGGGTCATGTTTTCAACACGCAAGGTTTTGAGGGACAAAGTCAAACACAGCCCTGGGTGATAGAGGAAGAGGAAAGAGTATCCGCTTTGCTCCCTAGTCTCATTGTAGTTGTGGGTGCTGAAGTTCATTCTAGTCCTCCTTCTCTAAGTTGACCTTCGGGAGAGGTCAGTTGACTGGGCAGGAGAGGCCACATGAAGTGGCCTGGAGTGATGCCCAGGGGACATACAGAGATGAGTCACTCAGTCGTTCTTCAAGGAAGGACTTGCACCTGAGTTGTGACAGTGCAGTCAGTTGCCCAGTTGCTAGCTGCCAGCTCTGTAGGGCAGCTGCAGCTGCAGAAGCCACACCTTTCTATGACAGTCACCATCTGGTGACCCAACAAGACGGGAGCACTTCTGCCCAATGTGGTACAACCCAAGGGCCAACCTCTGCCCAGAGCGTCCCGCCGTGCTGGCTGAGGTTTTGTTGGGGCCGCACCACAGTTAGTTTCTCTCTGTGTCTGTCTTGCTCTCTTCTCTCTACTCACCACTGGTGAGAATCCTTGACTTGCACCCAAGTTTGTCTCTGCGTCTGCTTCCAGAGAATCCAATTTGCCACCAACTATGTGCTTTGAAAGCAACAGAGTAGTTGATTTGGGGCATAACAGTGCATGATCCTGAATGTCTACTTGGGATACGACCAGGGATGCTGAGCCTTAAAAGAAACTGAGTGCAAAAACCACCTGGCACCGTGCTAGGCCTGGTACAATGTCCAACACAGGGCGATTTCAAAGGTTCAGAGAAAGATAAGAACAGGAGACATTTAGTTTGTGCAAAAAAAAAAAAAGAGTAAAACCCATACACATATTTTTTCATTACATTTTGAAGACCCCTGCCTGGTGTGTGTGTGTGTGTGTGTGTGGCATTTGTTGCTGTTTTAAAAAGCAGTTCCTTCGCAACAGATATTTTCCCAAGCTGACACAACTTGATGCTCCTCTACTCAACAGAGAGAGCAAGAGGAGAGAAAGATGTCTGATTGCTCTGTTCTTAGGCCCTACTCTTGACAGCAGTCATACTAAAAGCAAACACAGTACAAACTGGGAGCACAGTGCCTGCTAACTGTCTTGTGCGTATTAAGTCATTTATCTCACCCAGTGAGGAAACTCTAGGTTCTAGACCCATTTTTGCTGCAAAGGCACTGAAGCTTACAGAGAAGGCCTATGAACAGCTGTCATGCCCCAGAGATGGGAAGTAGCAGAGCGGCATGCTGAGCCAGGGCCACTCAGGAGCAGTACCCGTGCTCAGCTCAGCGCAGGCTACTACATCTTGGCTGAACTTCTTTTTAAAATTATATTTTTATTTGAGAGGGGGCAGGAGAGAGAGAGAGAAAGAGAGAGAGAGAGAGAGAAAGTGGTCTTCCATCCACTGGTTCATTTTCCAAATGGCCACAACTGCCAAAGTTGAGGAGGCTTGTCTTGTGTGTCCCGTATAGGTGCAAGGTCCCAAGGACTTGATTCATCTTCCTCTACTTTACCAGGTCATAAGCAGAGAGCTGGGACTCAAAGCAGCATCCATTGCAGACAGAGGTTTAACTTACATTGCCATGGCACTGGCCCCTTGGTTGGACTTTCACAAAGAGCTCATGGCAGATGAACAATCTGGTTTCTCACCACCCATGTATCTGTGACACTGTTCCAGAATGAATTTTTCTGAATGGCAAAAAGGAAGAGGCTAAAAAAAAAAAAATCACCTGCCTGTGGATGAGCTGAAGTTCACAAACACTTTGTAGAGCCCTGATGGAGGAAGAGTCCAATAGCCCTGTGTCCCATGGGCCTAGGAGCCAATGTCCGGGAGGGGATGATAGCAGCAATGAGATGTTTGATGACAATCAGATATCTTGCAAGTTCCAAGTGTGCAAATAATGAACTCAGCTTTTTCAACATGTCTTTATTTGCTTAAATTAACAAAATATAGGTAACATGTTATTCTCAGGAAATTACCATTTCATGGAAGCAGAAAGCAATATTCACAACTTGGGTTGCTATACACTTGGCATTTTAGTTTTCAAATAGCAAGCCAGAATTTTGTACAAGGTCAACATTTGGCGTCCTGTTGTCCAAATATGCAAAGGATTTTGAAATGTTAGCTCTGTTACATTTTGTTCCAGCAAAGCAGACACGGATCATAATTCAAAACACAATGCTAATATTTTATTAAATGCCTTCAGGACTTAATAAATACAGTATGCACATTGAGCTTTCTCATGCAACTACTCACATACAAATATGCCAGTTACTTTTGTGAGTTTTGGAAAGGTCAGCTTCAGTCTCTTGGGCGACGGGGAGGCAGATTTTTCAAAAAAGGGCATGAAAGGGGAATTGAAAGGCAAGAAAGGGGCGGCAACCATAGGCCTGGATGACAAGGATAACAGGAAAAAAATCTGCCACTTGGCTGGTTTGTTGGTCTGTTCAAAGCAGCAGTGGTCAGAAGTCTGGAAAGTATTATGAAAGTGACCTATTTTCAGAGTGTCACCATGTGGTGAATGCCAGGCTGGCCTGCCCTTCAAGTGCCAATCCCTTTGGATGGCCTCAGAGGACTCTCCTTCAAGCCTACCCCCCGGGGACTCATCTCGTGGGGCTAGGTGGTCCAATTCTTTCCTTCGTTTTACAATTAAGTCCTTGTTCCTGATCACCCAAAACTGGGATAGTTTCCAGAACTGAGATGAGATTTTGGGACAACTAGTGCAAACCAGGAATGCTACCAACAGAACAAGATGGGGACCCCTTGACAACAGGCATACTCAGAGTCATTCTTGATTTTCAGGTGATGGCCGTTGCATAAGCCATCAGTTAACACATAACCATATCACTTCTATTCAAGTCAGAACCAAATACACAGACCTCAGAATATTACACTGCCTAATACTTTTATTACTCTCGCCAGATTTTGCTTTGCTCTTTCAGTAAACATTTACTGCAATGACCTAAGACAGAGCTGGGGCCCCCTGAGTGGACACAGGGGCTGAGCATCCGTCCCCACCAGCAACTCTACAGGAGCCCTCGGGGCTGCTGGTCCCAAGCAGCACAGCTCGCAGCCCACATTCCAGATGGTATGTTCACTGTTCCCAGCATTCCTTGCTTGCTCACCCATCCCCAAGGATTGGGTTTGGTTGGAAAGAACCAAAAGTTAGCTTTCTAGGTTTTCCAGCTTGACATATCCACAACCAGTTGGAAGAGTGCCGCACAAGTGGTCAGGTGCAGCACACAGTAGGTCCTCAACACGCAACATTTAAATGAAGAAAGAAGTAGCAGGTGCCTGAGAGCTGGCAGTCTCACAGATCACCCTGCCAGCTTCCTGGGCGATGCCACTGGGTGCCCCAACGGGCTATGTTCACAGTGAAGGGACTCTGAGAAGTGACAAAGCCATGAGACAGGGCCATGAAGAGTGAATGGATGGTTCCAGGTTCTTGTATCAAAGGGTTTGTGATTAAAAAAAAAAAAAAAGCTTGCAATGTCTTTAAAAAGTAGTGACTAGCAAGGGAACCGAACCTTGGAGGACTTGGAAGAGGTTCTTGGTCAAGCTGTGCTTGTCACTACAGAATGACAAGCTCACTTCACTGCCTGTTTTTTAAAGCAAGTGCTCTGGCGTCTGCACTGGGTGGTTGTAGGAAGCCTGGCAGCTCCAGTGCTTTTTTAGGAGATGTGAATGGGATTGAGATGGAAACTGGGGGAAGGTGCTTAGGGAAGGTGACAATAAGGGTATCCCTTCACTCCAAGCATACATGTGAGTGCCGGAAGTGAATGTAACTGGTTGGGGCAGAACAAGGTAGCCTCCAGGAAACTGGAGAAGGACCAGTTCCTCTGAACAAACATCTGGGAAGCTGGGAAAGAGAGAAAGCCAAGGACTAAGAGGTACCTAATCTACAAGTCAGAGCTGGAACTCCCCACCAAGAGGCACGTCCCCCAACACTGACATAGTACTCCCCAGGGTCGTCACCAAAAGTCAGCCATCCTTAGCCAGGCCTACACTATCCCTCCTCCCAGATCATTGTCAGTCTCTTTCATGGAACCAGGGCCCATGCACCGTGCTGGCCACCCGATGTGGCCCGCGACCATGAACCACACAGGCATTATTTCCTACCAAGCACAATGTATGCTGGACTGGGGCTGTGTGTGTCACCCCTGCAGGCTCCCATGTGGCAGGTGAGAAACCTTCAGGTGGCAATGGGTTCTTCTGCTCCAGAAGCAGGTGTGGTGATGCCTTCTCCGGAGCCTTTTCTGGAAGCCTCGGTTCGCAGGTAAGTGTCTCAATCCCGACGGCAGCACAGCAGAACCAGCATGGACCAATGAGCATTCTGCAAACAGTGCTGGTTCCTCTCCACAGTGACTCAGTGGGACTCTCAGGGGCTGAGGCCTGGGTGTCTCCGCTGTGTCCACAGCCCCTGAGAACACAGCATGAGCAGGTGCGGATGACTTTAATACCCAAGAGAAGTCAGAGCAGTTCTAAGGAGAGTTCTTCCACCCAGCAGCATGGCTGGCTCAGTGGTGACAATTGTCCCTGCAGCTGCTGGGAAGAAAGAGGGGCTCAGGGTGGGGGTTGGGGGAGGCAGGAGGAGGCAATAAGACTGGTGTTGGGGAAGGAGAACTTTGCTCTTGTAGGAAGTGCCAAGACCCCTGTGCCTTGCAGCTTCCCCTAAAAATGCTCCAACTGCCCAGTCTCTGACCCAGGCAGCTGAAGCCAAATGAGACAGACCAGGCAGGGGTGTCAATATTGCCCGTGTCCACATTGGAGTAAGGATGCAACTTCTGCGGAGCTGGCTCCACACACACCTGCAGCCACTAGCTGAGAACATCTTCCATAGCTCACCCCCATGTCTTACCTCTGGCATTTCTGATAATACCATAGGGGTGATTTTGAAATATACAGCTACTACTCTCAACTGCCTGGGAAAAAAAATCTAATGTTCACAAATCCAACTACATAGTTATTGCTAAGGCAGCACATTAAGCACCATGGTCCTGTGACTAGAAAGAAACTGTCCACGTACTGCGTGTTAGTTGAGGGTAATGGGATTTTGGAAAGCACCCTGGGTGGGGAAGGTGAGAGGATCCCTAGCTATGCACAGGTTATTACAGTGGGGTGCCTACCCAAACCTTGGGGAGGGTGCCTGCACGATTAGTAGGGTCCCGGCTCCCCAGTCCTCGACTGGTGACAATTCCAAGTGCATTTTTAGAGTCGTCCACTTAGATCCCTAAAAGCACTGTTTGTTTTTCTATTTTCCTCTCCAATAGTTCTTTCAAGCTCTCATCTCGGTGCTTGAAGTATAAGTAATCAGAGAAAGAGGAGCCGCGCCGGGGGCTGGGGAATGTACACAGACGGAGACACTGCTCTCGGTGAGCCCCGGGCAGCACCTTGCTGCTGGCCTCGGCTTCCTCCTGGGGCTCGCCCGCCGTGTCTACCTCGTCGGCCTCCCCTGGAACCTCCGGGGCCAGCTCAGCCTCTGCCTGCGGATCGTGGGGGGCGCTGCGTGCCGGGCTCGGGCTCTGGGGTTCCAGGCTTGGGCTGGGAGACTCCACCTCGTAGCCCGGGTCATTGTCTTCGACCTCGTGGCAGGGGCTGACCCGCGCGCTGTCCCTGTCGGCTTGGAAGCTGGGATCCTTGGCTTCGCGCTTCTGAGAGAGGTCGAAGGGCTCCTCCTGCTCCAGACCCCGCAGGACGCCTGCAGTCTGCGCCAGGGCGATTCGCCCCCTCCCCAAACCTGCCAGAGCAGACAGAGGCGTGAGATGGGCCAGGGTTAAGCCGCTGCATGCAACGCTCGCATCCCGCATGGGCACCACTTCCTATGCAACTCCCTGCTGAGGTGCCTGGGCAAAGCCGCAGAGGTTGAGCCAAGTGCTTGGTCCCTGTACCATTTAGGGAGCAAACCAGTCTGTGGAAGATCTCTCCCCATCTGTCCCCCTGTCCTCTATAACTTTGCTTTTCTAAATTAAAATTAAGTAAAATGAAATGGAACACTTAAAAAAAACCACCCAACAATGTAATTCCCAGTAAGATGTGGGCATGTGGGGCTTGTCACAGAGAGCATCTATATGGCTTTAAGATGACCTTGGCAACATGCAACAGAGGCTTCAGGCCTAAGGTTTGACTCAGCAAGGATGCTACCTAAAATGCAAACCTGGAACACGAGCAGACAGGAGTACATCATCCCTGCAACTGTGCTCAGTGCTGTGGTGAGACTGTGTGATGGTAAGACTGAAAGCGATGTTTGTGTCTGGTTAAGTAAATGATGGTACATCCACATCGTGAACTATGGGTGGCTGATGTGGAATTTTAGGGACCATAAATTAAAAAGGCATTCTCTACATACTATAGGTTTAAACAATGTATTTGTAATACAACCCGGTTCTTTCTACTCATATCCTCCAAATGTCGAGCACGTATGCCAAGCTCAGAACGGATGTGTTCTCAAGCAGTTTGCACATTTTCTTTCCACTTTTCATGTATTTCTAATTTTTTTCCCCCACAGGAGCATATTTTACAGTAAGAGCAAATAGAGCAATAATCATTAGGTGTTTTCATGTAAAAAAAAAAAAAAAAACAGATTTCATGCATGGCTGAGAAGACCATCCTGTGACCTTGACCCTGCGTCCCCCAAAGAGGACACCCCCCAGGTCCTGTCTTGGGGGCTCAGCTACAGGCCCCTCTAATGTGGCACCAACACTCTAACTGCTGCAAGCTGATGAGGCAAGTTCAAGGGTCCCAAGCGGGCTTGCCATGTGTGAATGATGTCTGTCTTTCTGGGCTCAGCATCGTTAGGAGCCTTTTCGGACCTGAGTACCACAGGGAAGGGCAAGCCATGGTGACCAGGTCAGGCTTTGTTTTTATTTATGTTTTAATACTTTCTTTTCCCAGAAAATTTTGGTTTCTTTTATTGAAAAGGAACAGATAGCAAGGTCCTCCATCTACTAGTTCGTTCCCTAAATACCCACAACAGCCAGGAATTTAGCCTGGGTCTACCAGAAGGATGACAGAAATCGAACTGTTTGATTCATCACCTGCTGGCTCCCAGGGTGTGCATCACCATGAGGCAGGGTTGGAAGTAGCATCACATTACTAATATGGGTGAGGCACCCAGCAATGATCCTAACTGTTGCATCCGAGCCCACCCCCAAGTCAGGTTTTTAGATGGAAGACTAACTGCCTTGTATACTTCCTACCCCAACAATCAAACCTTAGCTTCTGGAAGAGTTCAGCCCATGAGGAGCTGAGTTAAGCCACAGCCTGCAACCTACCATCCCACGTGGGTGCTGGTTTGAATCCCTGCTCTTCCTCTTCTGATTCAGCTCCCTGCTAATGCATCTAGGGAGACAGAGAAGTAACGGTCCAAGTCTTTGTGATTCTGGACTCAGGTGGGGGACCCGGCAGAAGCTTCTGGCTCCTGGCTTTGACCTAGCCCAAACGAAATCATTGTAGGTATTTGGGGAGTGAACCAGTGGATGGAAGATCTCTTTGTGCCGCTTCTCTATCTGTCTTGCTCTAAGTCTCCCTCTCTCTCTAACTCTGCCTTTCAAACAAGCAAGCAAACAAAATCCTGGCTTTATTCAGGCCATTACAGATTCAGCAGCTAATTCAGGGGGGAAAATGGTCAAGGCAAAAAAAAAAATTGCTTAAAAAAAGAAACAGATTATTTTAAGGTTTTGCCCAAACTTCAGCTAGATTTTATCACTTAGGAGTTACCATAATTCAAGGAGCCCTATGAGCTGTGCACCTGTCTTTTCAACGACCTCTCAGTGCGGGCAGGCATGAAGAAGCCGAAACTTTCGCGTAGGGTAGGAGCCCAGGCTCTATTCACAAATTCTTCAGTCAGAATCTCACTTGATCTTGAAGAGTTTATAAGCACTTACAGGCCTTGGTCCTCTTATATGAGCTGAGGATAACATAATCCCTGGCGTGCATTTTGTGGGTGAGCAATAACACCCCTGACATGCCTGACTGCTGGCTTTGGTCCCACCAGTGATCCCACGTCAGTTAATGTGATTTTGCAAATTGTGTGGAAGACTGCTCTCTCCCTCACACCTGGGCCTCATTCCTTTTGTCTCAGCCATTTACACAGCGCATTGTGTCGGCCAGATGGGCATGTAGTTGCCTGCTCATGGAAAGGTTGCCTGAGAAGACGACTAAGGGGCAGTCCCATCGAATTTAGCACATTCAGGGCATACACTCCTCACCGCTAAGGGCTCTGGGGCTGCAGGGCACCGAGCAGGCCAGAGAGCTTTGCATTAGTTCTGTTAGAATTCAGAGCCAGGGATGTATTGTGCAGAGGGATTCCTCAGCTCATCTCAAGTAAAAAAAAATAAAAGGCCACGCGTGGGGCAGAAAGGTCCTCCACTTCTACTGCTAACATAGTTTGCAGATCTGTTGAGTTTTCTCAAAGGTGAGAAAAATCACCAACCTAGCGAAGTGAATGTAATGAAGGCTGTATACTACTCAGAAAGGTCGAGTCCAGGTCTGGACTCTGCCACTCTTTATTTGAGTGGCTTGGGGACATATGAACCTCTTGGAGTCCTCCTTTGTGTAAACTATAGATAACAGAAATTCCTTTAGCACCTAATGCAGTGCCCAGAGCACAGAAACAAAACACAGGGCCAACTAGCAATGTCATGGCATTCCACTTGACTCCAAAATTCCTTCACTTGTGTCCTTCAGAGAGCAGCATTGTGAATTTTGAGTGACATAACCTGCTCCCGCTGCTCTCTTGCGGTCTTGGACACAACACTTCCTTCCTGGACAAGAACAGTCTACTCAAGAAGAAGCCTTGCAGTCATACCTTACCCAGCCCCCACATGGTGCCCTCTGGACTCGTCGATGTGGAGCTTCCTGGAAGGGTGATTACCTTGAGAGTGAAGGCCTCGTTCCATGACTCCGTGCTTGACCTTCATGTGGCGGGTCAGGTTCCCCTTCAAGGTGAACTTGCTTGGGCAATAGAGGCACTTGAAGGGCTTGCTGTCTGAGTGCAGGTGCATGTGGCCCATCAGGTTGTGCATGCGGTTGAATTCCTTCCCACACAGCTGTCAGAGCCAGAGATGGAGAGAGCACAGGTTATTCCCATCAGTGCCCATGGAGGATGGATGTGCCATGGCCCCTAGGGGCTTCTCCTGTGTTTGCTCTTGGCGTTTTAAATCTTTTTCCCAGGCAACAGTCCCCAAGAAATCCAGAAGGTAAAGATGTATGACCCCTGTGGTAAGGGATCTTTAAACTTAAGATCAAATCATAAAAGTTGTAAATCTCTTTTTGGACACAACCTTTGGTAAAAGAAAGGAGCTGGTCATAGAAGCACTTGGTCAAACTGTGTTTCACCTTGACATTAGAGATACGTTATGCACTTGACATTTATGGTACATTTGTAGTATGGGAGGCATTGTCCTGAGTCTGCCATGGAACACCTTATCAGATCCTCACATTAATCCTATGAGCTGGGGGCTGTTATCATTTTATAAATGGGCACACTGAGGACTTGAATCACTTGGATTTAGCTGCACACTACTGATGCTGCAGCTGGGGTAGAAATTCAAACCATTTCACACCACAAGCTATAGGGTTAACCGCTGTGCCAGACAGTGCCCTACATCAGGAAGCCCCGCTCATGGTACTAAGCAGTATGTTTCTAATCTTCTGACATGCTAATTGGGGGATGGATTTTAAAGTTAAAAGGAACAAAAAGACACCTCAGAGAGGCATGTGGCTGTGCCTAGAAGTAGGAACTGGTTGAGAATATCATCTCAGAGGGGCAAAAAGCAGATGTGTTATTATTAGTGTCTTTTAAATAATTTCTCCCTGTTTCCATCAACGTGCAGCAGGTGTCCCCAATTCCTTTGCAGGGATGAGTCCATGTGGAGGCAGACATAGAGACAGCTGTTTTGGGGGTGATTGAAAGCAAGGTTCTAAAGCCTGCATTAGAGCAGGGGCTGGAGAGCTCCTTGGCTTTCTCACTATGAGAAAGGCACAAGTGGATTTCATGTCTGTGTTTGACCTGGTGCACTCAGGGAGGGGCATTCTTCCCCCCCGCCCCACTTAGTGGCCATTGTGCTGATTCAAAGAACAGCAGCTTGGGTTATAGGACTTGGGGTACAGGCTCCTCCAAGGCTTGCACCCATCTTCCTGTCCCACTGAGCTATAGTCTCCAGGCCAATGTTGAGGATTTTGGATTGAGTTGTTATTTATGAGGCCAACATTTGCTTCAGGTGGCCATGGGAGGAGAGCACTAAAGTGGCCTTGGGAGTATGAGCAGACCTTGCAGGTGGTGGCTGTAGGAGATGAGCCTGCAGGTCGGCTGGGTGGCAAGAGGAAGTAGCCTGCAATTACACATTGGCCACAGGCTGAGCAACAGATGGACGACGAACGGCTGGTTCTGTATTTTTGAGTGATTCATCTTTGGGGATTTTAAGTACTTTTTTCCACTTGGCTTCCTTCCTAGTAAAAATGAATTTGGTGTCTGGTTGTTCTGAGCTCAGCATTTAGAGTAACTATACCCCACATTCATTTGACAATGGTGACTAACTCAGATGAGAAAAGGCTGAGGGAGTTAGCCTAATTCCAACTTCCTCGGGGCAAGTGAAGTGTGAACTGGATGCCTCTTTCATCCTGCAGAGATAATGTATTCCTTGCTAACTTATTCTGTGGTTCAGGTCTACGCTTGTGCAAACATTCTGGTAGAATTCTGTTTCTTACTTTACTCACTGCAACATGGTTAAGGACAAACAGCTCTGAGTGTAACGATTCTACAGAATCTTCCCCGTGGGTTATTTCTATAAACAGTGCACCTCATTTGGGGTGCTGGAGGGGTCCTGGCTAACAGAGGCCATGCACTTGTTGGAGATGCTGATTCGGCTCAGGACTGCTGACAGCGCTTGCCTCAGATCGGTTTGCACAAGTAGATCTCAGCATCTATCGCATCTCTGCCTGCCCCTTACCCCCTAGGACCCCAACAGAACAGAACATATATACTGGTAAGCACCTGCTGAGTGGCAACAGAAGAACTAGGAGCAGGAGGCAAAATCCCTATAGGCATACCATGATGGAGAAGCTGCAAAGGGGACTGCCCTAGGCCAGGCATGCCCAGGGTCTCAAGGTTCCACAGTGCAGACAGAGGTCATTGGATGGAAGGGTTGCATGGCTTGTGCACTCAGCTACCACACTGACAGCACCTCCTCTCTGGTTACCATGAGGTATCAAAAGCTGGGCTAGTCAGAGAGGGCTCTGCGAGGGAGGTCTGGGCAGAGGGCCTTTGGTCTTCACGTGGCTGCATGGAGAAAGTCTTCTCATCATATATTTGTATTGTTTTTTTTTTTTTTAAAGATTTATTCATTTTATTACAGCCAGATATATACAGAGGAGAGACAGAGAGGAAGATCTTCCGTCCGATGATTCACTCCCCAAGTGAGCCGCAACGGGCCTATGCGCGCCGATCCGAAGCCGGGAACCTGGAACCTCTTCCGGGTCTCCCACGCGGGTGCAGTGTCCCAATGCATTGGGCCGTCCTCAACTGCTTTCCCAGGCCACAAGCAGGGAGCTGGATGGGAAGTGGAGCTGCTGGGATTAGAACCGGTGCCCATATGGGATCCCGGGGCTTTCAAGGCGAGGACTTTAGCCGCTAGGCCACGCCGCCGGGCCCTCATCATATATTTGTAGATACTTCACTCCATATTACAGAATAGGCAACTGTGGTAACCATGACTAACTGCCTATTATTGCCCTACCTGCTGAAACTCGGGTCCATGCAGGCCTGGCAAGTCACCTGACCCAGGTCCCATCCATCGTCTGCCACCGCCACCTCCATACACAGAGACATGTGCTCAAATGGTGTCCCAAAAGAGTCTCTGGTAGAAAGGCTTGCCTTCTGGTTCTTTGTAGCCAAGCTCCAAATTGAGCACAAGGGCTGCATCATACTCTATTGAATGTCTAAGTGTCTGGCTAAGGGAATAGCAAACAAGCCATGAAAATATCATTCATTGTGCAAAATTCTATTTCCTTAGTGAATATTCCTCTTTCTTTAATCAAACAGGAAAGCATTAGCTTACAAACAAAAACCCTTGGTGGCAGAAGGATGGGGCCATTAAATGGAACTCGGAATCTGAAGCAGCTGGTTCCATTCCCATTCTGGTGGTAGACACCTGGCTTCCCCCCTGGGCTTTCACAGAGCCCAGTGCCTCCTATGCAGAACGCATGTCAGCATCATCGTTCTCAGAAGATCGCCTTCCATGACAACATACAGGGCTACAGATAATTCCAAGTCTGTGGGAGCCGGAGGAAGAGCTCTCAGCCACAGTGCCTGAAGAGGGGCCACAGCAAGCAGATGGGGTCAGTTGATGGCAGCACCCCTGAGTGGAGTTTGAGATGCGTTCTCCCAAAAGCATGACTGCAGGAGGGGAGGAGCGTTAGATTGGAGGTGAAAGGTTGGTTGGGAGCCCCAGCTGTGCTCTAAGATACTAGAGAAGGCAATCATTGGAGTCAAGTGTTCCTTCATATCATGCTACACAGCTAAGAGCCCACTGAGGCAGGAAGTGCTGAACCATCTCCCACAACATCTGCAAAGACCCAAATTGGGGTAGGATTGGTAGGAAGTCCCTGGGATGGTGAGGATGCTGAACTTCTCTGGCAGGTGATAACCCCAATTGTGTTCGTGGTCTGTAATCTCAGTCTCTCTAAGGATCACCCTCGGAGTGTCCCCAAGGCTAAAGAGAGAGGCAAATCTCCACATTGAATAAAAAAGAGAAGCAAACGTTTCCAACTGCCCTTGAGAAGGGTGTCATAGGGCCTGTTGGGCTTTGAGATGACAGAGGAGGAGACAGAACACAGAGAGACCAAGAACAGGCTCCATTTTCTGTTCCCTAAACCATCCCCCATAATGGCAGTTTCTCAGGAAGGCTGGCGTGGGAGGATCAAATGAGAGATTTTGTAGAAAAAGGCTTGGCAGAAAGTAAACACTCCACAAATCCGAGTTCTTATGTCTTCCATTATTCTGTGTGCAGTAGGTTCATTTTCATTCCTGGAACAGATGCGACTGAAGATGAGACTGCTTGCTAGCCTCCTAAATCAAGTTGCTTGGACAGAGCGTTCGAGAAAGGAGCCAACAAGAAATTGTCTGAGTAAATGCTTGCAGGGTTACCTGAGGCCCAACAGAATGGTAACCCTGCGCTGCAGGGTGAAGGTGGGAAGGGAAGATTCGTTCTAGCTTGCAGACCTGGAGAAGGTGCGCAGCTGTCCTCCTGGTGGTCGCCCTTGAAGCAGCTGCAGGCTGCTCTGTTGGGGTTTCCCAGCACCTTCTCATCCCTGGCACATGGCCTGAGGGCACCTCGGGCTCTTCCTGAGTTTGACAAACCCTGCCAGCCAGCCGCAGCAGCAGCAGAATGAAGGCAGCAGTGGGATAAAGCCACGCAGCAGCAGCAGCAGCAGCAGCAGCAGCCCCGGGTCTGGCCTCCAGTGGCCGATGGGAGTTGCAAAAGTGAGATGCCCTGGGAAGCCTGCGTTTTCCTCTCTTGCCAGGAAAGGTTCAAGAGCTGCGCCCTGCAGCGCCAGAGGGCAGCCGGCTCAGCTGCCTTCCCTTGCATTCTCCCCCGCCCCCTTCCCTTCCCCTCTCATCATAAGAAGGGTGTTCCTTCCCTCCAAGGGAGAGAGAGGGAGGGAGGCAGAAAAGACTGTCAACTGTCCAAAAGGACCGTGAGAAAACAGGAAGCTCTGAAAAGTACAAGAGAAAGCAAGATGAAATCTATTTGCAGGCGGGTCCCTGGGGACAGGCAAAGCATTGTTCAGCAGGCAGCATGTTCAGCTATATCCTTCCTTCTGCTCAGGGCTGCTTTGCTGCCAGAAGGCGCCTATCTGGTCACCGCCTTAACCCCCTCCATGCCAGCCCAGAAAGCCTGACCCGCCACCCCGCCCCAGCTCCAGGACCCCTGCCAAGGCTCCCCCATCTGGTCTCTGCCCTTTTGCAGTGTCAGGAGCTTGAGGGAGAAATGATGGGTGATAGGTAGCAGAATGGGGGCAGGGGCGGGGCATGGATTGGTCCCTCTGCCAACAACTATGCCCTTCGCTGCCCAGGAGGCTGCGGATGACCCCAATGATTCACAACTTAGGCAGCTCCCGGTTTCACCCATCTCCAAAGAGAGTTTGTCCCGGAAATTCTGGATGGCTGCTTTTCCTGGACAGGTTTCCCAAAGACGGCAGCTGGCTCTGGGCTGGGAGTGGCTGTGGCCACTACCAGGAGAGCAGCCCTGCAGCCCTCTCTCGCATGTGCGCCTGCGCCCAATCTGGGAAGCAGGTCTCTGGAACTCAGTGCAGGACTCTGGACAAGCTCCAGCTGGCTCCGCATGGCAGAGCGCAGAAGCAGAGCCCCGAAGGCAGTCATTATATATATATATATGAGTGTGTGTAATATACATGCAGGAGAATGAAAGCTTTTCCTGCCCTCTAATTTCCCATCTTGCTGTTTGATGCTTCACGATGAGAATCTCAAGAAATCAGACTCTGTTACTGAAACACTCTACCTTGGTGGGAGTTTTTGGCTAAACAAGATACAGCGAGTTCTTGGGCTTGTGGCCAGAGCAGGGTCTGACTCTTCTTTTCAGGCCTGTCATTCAGAGAGAGTAACGCTTCCCTGTGACCACAACAAAGGTCAAGTTCGGTTGTGTGGGGGCTGTTCTCCAGCATCGTCTTGCCAGGCAGCCAGGAGCCGGGTGTCTTGGATGACTGTGACCATGCAGCAGCCAGCATATGAGTTTCATCCCTCTCCTAAGAGCCACTCCCAAAGAGGGGATCCTATTCCCAAGAACCAGTGCAACACGGAGGGAGAGCAGAGTCCACACAAGTGTCCTGGATGGTCCACACCTCAGTGGGCTCTGGAAGCAGTCAACAAACACAGGGGGCTTTGCTCTACGATCTGTAGAGCCAGGCAGGCTCAGGAGGAATGGTGGCAGATGGCACAGAAAGACAGAGTGACACTTCGCAGGGTTAGAAAGAATGGAGCATTGTGCTTCTGGCACCTTCCATAAGACAAAGGCCTGAATCACCATGACTGACACCCATTCCTGTCTCAGAAATGGCAGAGAACGGAGAAGGGCTTCCTGACCAAAAAAAAAAAAAAAAAAAAAAAAAGTCCTAAATTTAGTGGCTGACTCTTTTTCTCTAAGAATATGTAATACTCACTAGGTGATGTGCTAATCCCAGTGTGGTCTCCTGAGAGTATGGACTTACCCAACAGGAAGAAGTAGCCCTTGCGGCTGACCAGTCCAATGCTGATGCCAGACCCATTCTCTTGTGTTTGTGTAACCCATACAACATTCCATGATAGAATCTGGTGGTGTGCCTCAAGCTTTCAGGGCCTGATTAACCCTTCAGCTGGAGTTTCTGAAGTATATGTGGTGGAAGAGGAGGGGACAAGTTCAAGAAGGAAGGCCTTAAACATCCTGCTAAGCTGGCTCACAGCATCACAAGGCCCGCTGTCTCTGTGCTGGGCAAGCTTCTGAGTACTGGTCCCAGAGAGGACCCTCCTGGTGGAAGCAATCCTCCCTGCCTCAGGGAGGGCAAGAGGCAAAACTGATTCTGCGGTCCCAACTCCTACACTACCTGTGTTGGCTCCAGCACCTGACACATCCCTCCATTCCAGGGTCACTTTTTTCTTAACTTGCTTGTACTCTTAACATGCAGGACCCTAAAATGGATGAAGTGGGGGAGGAAGATAACTAGACCAAACAAGTGTGGACTTTTAAGGATCATGACTGTGCTAACGGCTCCCTTCCTAAGTAGACTACTCTATGGCTCATGTTTGCATCCAGAAACAGGTTCAACCCTGGGCAGAGACCATGCTAAATCCCCTTGGAGATTCAGAGCCAATGGGGAGAAAATCAAAGAGGTGCCTTTAGAGAGAGAGAAGGGGTGATGTGTGGATTCCGTAAGTTCCTGCCTCCAGGGTGGAGTCCTGGGTGTGCGGCACACGACCCTGCTCAGAAGAGCCCTGACTTTAGCTTAAGGCTCTGATTTCTCTGCCTTGTACTGACCTTCAGACAAGAAACCTTGCATGGATGCATCTCTACTTTGCACCGGATCCTAAAAATGATGGAGTTCATCCTGCACGCCACTTCCTCACCCCTCTAGCTTCACTGACTCTACATGAACACAGATCGGCTTTCCAATCACTGGAAACTTGAAGCAAAGGAAGGGAAACAGAAGTGGGTGGCAGGAAAAGGGCTGTAGGGAGAAGCCTCCTTGTCCCTCCTCCAGACAATGCCCACCCAGGTCGAGGGAAGCTCTGGCGTCTGACCCCTCACCTCGGCCAGGAGGTGCCAGCACAGGAAAGAAGGCAGCTTCATGGGGGGTTCCTTTACGCTAGGCTGGACGCGGGGAGCTCTGTGCAGCCCGTGTCTGAGTATGGCGATGCTCGTGTTGACTCCTCAGCTGCTCTACTCATGACCAGGATGGCACTTGCCAGGACGTTCCTTGAATCTGGTGGCCAATTGGGAGCCAGAGGCCACCCCCCACCACCCATGTTGGAAGTGGAGAAAGGAAACACCAATGGGGGCTGGATGGGGCTGGCCTGGGGGCACTAGTGTCTGTCAGTGTCTCTTGAGTGTCTGAGTGACACAGTACTGCTCTCAGAGAGCATGTGTTTTCCAAGTCGCTGAAATGAATATCCAACCTGGCTCATCCAATGCTGACTTGTAACAAAGATGCTGAAGGGTAAACACAGAGCCCCCGATAGCCCCAAGCTCACTGGTAACCCTCAGTCTGACAGAGCATTGCTGAGGTTCCCCAGGACCCAGTTATCTGTCCTGGGAGGTCGACCCTCAAATCATTCCCTCAGTCCAAAAGTCAGGAGAGGGGTGTTCTAGGAGTTTTCTAACTCCTTTCTTTGTTCTGATCTGTGCCTTGGGAGAGGAAGAAGGCGGCAACTGATATCCCTGTGGGCCATGGCATATTCATGTTTTCTCAACCTCACTCCCCAGGTTTGTCTTCCACCTCTCCTGCCTGCCTGCACCCCAGGACACTGGTGGAAGAGGCAGAAAGACCACCCCAGAGCCCATGGAAGGCTCCGTGGGCTGAAAAAAGGGATGGAGTGGCTGGTGGGACTTGAAGCTGACCACCAACTCATTCTGAGTTTCAGGGGCTCCACGAATGTGATGTAGTTGGAGTTCCCTGGGAAGTCTTGGCCACCAGGCATTGGCAGAGCCCTTCCGGTGCCCCCTGCTTCCCTCCTCCCAGGACACTCTGCCTACCTTGCACTTGAACGGCTTCACATCCGAGTGGACAATCATGTGTGCTTTGAGGGTCTGCTTCTGCACGAAGCTCTTGTAGCAGAGGTGGCACTGGTAGGCTCGGATGTTGGTGTGTATCAGGACATGTCTCTTCATATTGGCCAGCAGCGTGAACTCCCGCCCGCAGATCCCACACTTGTGCTCCTTCACGCCCTGCAGGGAGGCAAGATCCCAAAGAGTGGTGACTGGCCGGCCATGCAACCTCGGGCTACCACACCCCGCAGTCATCTCCCTGTCAGGTGAGCCCATGTGGAGCTGATGGTAGAAAGGACTGCCAAAGGAAGTAGTTCTCATCGTGTGGGATCACTATTTCCTTTTTAATTTAAAGTTAGAGTTACAGAGAGAGGGAGAGATGGAGAGAGAGAGAGAAAGAGAGAGATCTTCCATCTACTGGCTCACTTCCCTAATGGCTGCAATGGCCAATGCCAGGAGATAGGAGATTCATCTGGGTCTCCCACATAGGTGGCAGGGGCCCACACATCCAGGCTGTCTTTTTTTTTTTTAAAGATTTATTCATTTTATTACAGCCAGATATACACAGAGGAGGAGAGACAGATAGGGAGATCTTCCGTCCGATGATTCACTCCCCAAGTGAGCCGCAATGGGCCGATGCGCGCCAATCCGAAGCCGGGAACCTGGAACCTCTTCCAGGTCTCCCACGCGGGTGCAGGGTCCCAATGCATTGGGCCGTCCTCAACTGCTTTCCCAGGCCACAAGCAGGGAGCTGGATGGGAAGTGGAGCTGCTGGGATTAGAACCGGCGCCCATATGGGATCCCGGGGCTTTCAAGGCAAGGACTTAAGCGGCTAGGCCACGCCGCCGGGCCCCAGGCTGTCTTTTGATGCATTTCCCAAGCCATTGGCAAGAGATTTGTGCTGGAAGCAGAGCAGCTGGAACTAGAACCAGTGCCTACAAGAAATGCCTGTGATGTATGGCTTTACCCACTATGCCATGATGCCAGTCCCTGAAAACTATTGTCATAAAGAGTGCTGATTTCATAATCTTTCATTTCTGCTGCAAACCATCATCTATCCGGACTGCAGTAGGAAAAGACAGCTCTCACTTTTTTGTTCCTGCTGCTGTTGGGGTTAATTCAACAGTACCAGTTCTTGGGGATTAATAGGATTTGGATAAGAGCATTCTGGAATGATAGGCGAAATGAGTCTATAATCCAGCTTTCATGGTCATGAAAAAAAAAATTAAGTCTTCTAAGCTGATGTTATCGTTTCCCATCTGAGAGCCAGCATCCTTCTGATTTCTCCTTAGTGGACCTGAAAATCCCCAGAAGAAAAACTCACACTGCACTTCAATCAATTCCTACTCGGTAATCACCTTCTCCACTTAGTCCATAAGGTTCTCTCAGGTCAGAATGAGCTGTAAGGGATAGGGAGCTGAAGCCAAATGCTTTGTGCACAGAAATGTGGCAGGGATGGATTTATGAATGAGCAAACAGAGCCAAAGATCTCCCCAGCATCCTTGCTGGTGATGGAGAAATGCTTGCACACTCAAGCCACTGTGACTCTTCCGGCTTGGGTAGAACAAGAGCCCATTGGGCCTGGCCATCATTGCTTTCATGAAAGTCCCTTTGCAAGAGACCCTGCCCCAGAATGACTTAGGGGAAGGAAAAGTTGGAGAGCCATAGCACTAAAGTGAAGGTTATTAGAGGATTAGAACAAGTCACCCAGTTAACATGGCAAAATCCATCTGGCCTGGGCTCCTTGGTGGCCTGTGGAGGGAAGGATTCCAAATTCCAAATTCAGTTCCTTCTCTTTCCCTCTCTCCCTCTCTTTCTCTCCCTGACCTCCCTCTCTGTCTCAGCAGAAAAGAGTTTCCATTTGTTGGCTCAGTCCTCACGTCTCTGGAACTAAGTTGAGTTAAAGCCAGGAGAAAGGCACTCCATCTGGTTCTCCCTCTTGGTGCTGGGAACCCAACTACTTGAGCCATTGCCTGCAACTTTTCAGGGTCTACATTAGCAAGAAGCTATAACTGGGGGCCAAAACCAGTGGCTCAAATCCACCCACTCCAATACAGGTTGCAGTGTACCAACCAGTAACCTAACTGGTAAGCCAGACTTCAAGCTCAATATTTTCTCTCTCTCTCTCTCTCTCTGGATTTATTTCTTGTCCAAACACCTAAGGCTGTGCTAAGCTGATGCCAGGAGATTAGGAGACAGGAATGCCATCTGGGTCTCTTGCATGGCTGGCAAGCACTTGGGCTGTCTCCTAAGGCATTCCCAGACACACGAGCAGGAAGCTGGATCAGAAGCAGAGTAGCGAGGGCTCCAACTACTGCACCACAATGCTGGCTGCCTCAAGCTCAGTTCTGGACCATCACACTTTCAGTTCTTTAATTTGGAGCACACCAAGAAAGTACCGCTCCTCATTTACTGGCTGTTAAACTTCAGATAACCCCAGCATCCTTTCCTAGTGAAAGTTTCTCTTCTTAAGATGAAGGGCTGAGTGGTGCAAACTCTGGGATTCTTTCCAGCTCAAAGACTCTCTAGTCTAGAAGGCTGCAGGCAAGGATGGATTTATACTAATAAACAGATCACCAAACCAGCTTCCTCTACAAATTAAATTTGAATACTCTCCTTGAGAAGATGAATTTTTAAAAATGTGTTGCATATTAAAACAGCGAGTGAAAAATTATGAGATCAGTGAAAGAGAAGTATTTTCTTGATGAATTTCAAAAGGTACTTGAATATCTTTCCTCACTCAAGATTTTTTGGGGGGCTTAGTTGTTCTGGGACCAAGGAGAAATCTCAACCTTCCAATGTTTTTGTCTACAGAGAATCTTCATGTCAAGTGAGAGTCACACACAGGTTGACCCAGTAGGGAAGACACTAGGAGCTTGGATCCTATTTGAGGCAATGAAGGAAGGTTCTGGGGTCTGGTAAGACGAGCACCACTGCGTGAGCGCTTAGGGCCGACAGTGGGGTAGAGAGTAACAAGGCACAAGCCGGAGTGTTCGAGACTCAGGTGCTGGCATCAGACCCCTGAGAAACCTGCGCAGGCCTTGGTGTCTTCATTCACTAATGGTGAGTGGCTCTTAGGGTTTGTTGAGAGTCAGTGAGCATTGAAAACTCCCACCACTCCCTCAATGAACATTGCCCACTGCTCACTTCCCAAGAAAAAAAATTTTTTTTCGGAATCCAGGTTCTCTCTCCCGTTTTGGCTTCTTTTTCTAGAACCTTCCAGAATCTGCATGTTGTAAGATGTACCTTGTGGGTCTGGTGTGATGACTCAGTGGCTAAATCCCTGCCTCACAGGTGACAGGATCCTGTATAAGCTCCAGTTTGTGTCCCAGCTGCTCCACTGCCCATCCAGCTCCTTGCTTGTGGCCTGGGAAAGCAGTTGAGAACAGCCCAATTCCTTGGGACCCGGCACCTGCATGGATGCCTGGAAGAAGCTCCTGGCCCCTTGCTTCAAATCAGTTCAGCTCCAGCCGTTGTGGCCACTTGGGGAGTAAATCAGTAGACAGATCTTCCTCTCTGTCTCTCCTCCTCTCTGTATATCTGATTTCCCAGTAAAAATAAATAACTCTTTAAAATCTTTAAAAGAAAAATAGGATGAACCTTGTATTGCTTTTCCTTCTATGCAGGAAAATTTCAGTGTCTGATGGCATTGACAGGTGCATTTGGTAGAGCAGGAGCTGTTTATGTTGAGCCCACAAAGCAGCCACCCACTTCATCTCTATAGCAGAGCTAGAAAAAGCCCCATGTTTTGTCCTAACTTAACAAATGAAACCTGCTAAGGCAGAGCAGAAACATTATCTTGGCCAGAAAAAGTCCTCTGCTGACCTTTCAGAATTAAAGAATGTTTTAGAAACCCTGGCTTGCAAGAAAGGCCTTCCTGCCAAGAGAACCACTTGAGGCCAAGGATATGAGAGTACCCAGTCAGTGGGGCAAAACATCCCCCTTGGAAGCTCACAGTAAACTCCAGGCAGCTTAGCTGGGGTAAGATTTCAAGGATAAACTTCGAGGAGCCTGGTTTTAACCGCGGGGGAATGACTTCAGAGCTTTGGCTACAAGCTAGGATGAATTTAGATGCTTGGGGCATGAGTCAAGGGCAGAGCAAACCAAGCCAAACGCTTGGTAGTTTCTCATGCTTGACAGCCCACCCACCGGACAGGAGCCCAGTTAGACAGGAACTCAACCCCCCTGGAAGCACAGGTCCCTCCTGGACCTGGCCAAGCTCTACTCCTGCAGAGCTGCCTGCAGAACGTCCCCCTGTTGAAGGGGAACACAGCTCCACGGGTGGTCACTGCTCCAGCACCAAGGGCTTAAGAGAATTCTCTAGAAGACTCCCGAGGGTATAATCCAGGCACAGAGGTGAGCCAAGATCCAATGCATGCTCCTGGATGAAGCTTCTGGAAAGAACATTCTAGGGATTCTTAGGGACTAGGAAGCAACAGCACAAGCAGCTGTTTCCTTTATGCTTCCTCAGGTCTTCTCGGAATGTCTGCATTCTTGTTTTTTTCCAGGCTGTCCTGGACTCGATGTCAAGCTGGGGAAAGGCTCTGTGTGATAGTCTAGTCTCCTCCCGTTTGCTTCTACTTACAGGTGAGGAAAGTTCTCAGGGCTCAGGTTATGCAGCCTGACAGCAACAGAAATGACATCTGAGGGCCCTGGGGACCAGAGCCCTTCTGCTTATCTCTGTAGAGATTCCATTAGCTCCGCCCACCAAAGCCACGCCCTCCGTTGACCCCACCCAGGCCACAGGGAGCCACGCCCTCGCTCAAGGTCCCGCCCTGTCCGGCAGAACCATCAGATTATCAACCCGATCGGACTATAAAATGTTGGACTCTATGTTTAGTTTATGCTTGCAAAGAGGGAATCTCAACTGTACTTGATAGTGGATATGCAACAAGGTGGAATATTCCACATGGGGGGAGGGCGGGGGGGAGAGGTGGGGTGATTCCCAGTTCCAACGAAACTGTATCACATAATACAATGTAATCAATGAATAAAAAAAAAAAGGTGCCGCCCTGACAGCCACGCCCCACCACAGGGGCCACGCCCTCGCTCAAGGCCCCGCCCCCAGAACCCCGCCCCGCCCAAGGCCCCGCCCCCGTGCTGCACCTTCCAGTCCCCCGTGCCTTACCTTGTGCGTGAGCGAGTGCTGCTTGAGGTGGTGCGGTTGCACGAACTCCATGCCGCACTCTGAGCAGATGTAGGGCCGGATGTCCTTGTGTTTCATCATGTGGTTCTGCAGCTGGCTCGGGTACTGGAAAGTCTTGTCGCACTCGGAACAGCTGTACTGGATGGGGCCGCGGTGCGTGGTGAGGTGGCGCTTCAGCTGGGCCAAGGTGGGAAAGTCGAGGCCGCACTCCACACAGATGTTCTCGCGCCCGCTGGCGTGTTTGGCCTCGTGCGCCTTGAGCTCGCTGGGGTAGGCGAAGCCGCGGCCGCACACGCGGCAGTTGTGCGGTTTCACTTCGCTGTGCTGCATCATGTGGCGCTTGAGGTGGCTGGTCTGGGTGAAGGCCTTGTGGCACACCTGGCACTTGTGGGGCCGCGTACCCTGGTGCGTGAGCATGTGGGTGTGCAGGTGGCTGAGCTGCTTGAAGAGCTTCCCGCAGCGGGTGCACGCGTGCGGCTTGATCCCGCTGTGGCCCAGGATGTGGGTCACCAGGTTGTACTTGGAGGTGTAGGACTTCTCGCAGGTGGGGCACTGCCAGCGCTTCTGCGCTCCACCCACATCCACGTAGTAGCTATCGTCCACTTGCACGTTCACGTCCACCCGCTCCACCTTCTGCTTGGTTTCTTCGCCCTCCGGGGGATCAGCTTTGCGTGGCCCCAGCGGTTCGGGGGCCTGCTTGGGCAGGAAGGCGTGCCTGCCGAAGGGGAAGGGCGACGAGGAGGGTACGAAGAAGGGGAACATGAGGCCCGGGTGCACCTTGGGGTAGTAGGGGTAGGGCGCGGGCAGGAAGGCGGGAGGTGCGGGCTGGGGCCACACGGCGCTGGGCTTGATGGGTTCTTGTCTGACGGGCTTGCCACCCAGGTGCTCCAAGGTGCGATAAAACTGGAAGCCCACGTTGCACAGGTCGATCATCTGGGAGTCGTACTTGGGGCGTGGGGGCTGCGGGAAGAGCAGCGGGAGGCTGGGGGGACTTTGGCCTTGGCCCTCGTCCGAGCGGAGGGCCGAGGAGGCCTCCTGGGCAGGATGCGGGTAGGGCATCTTGGTGGGCATGCTCTTGCGTTTCCGAGACCCGCCTCCTTCGAAGACCTCGGGGAAGCCGTCCAGGTCCCCTGGGGAAGGCTCATACCGAAACTGGGAGAAGGGTCCCCGCAGCGCCTCGGGAAAGGGCGGGTGTTTCTGAGTTTTCCCTGCGGAAGCCGCTGCCTGCAGACAGTGAGGAAAGGAGGGGGCCCTCTTGGCGCCCAGGTTGAAGTGCACGGCCTCAGCTTTGATGGTCTTCGCTTCCTTCTGCATGCTTAGCGGCTTTCCCTTTGAAGAGAAGGAGACCTGTTAGGGTCTGGGCTCCTGGTCAGTGCTCATTGAGGGAGAGCAGCACTTGTTTGGTCCCAACCCTGCTCTGGCCTAGCCCTGTTCAGAATTGCTCTCTACTGTCTCCTGGCACACCCAGTGACTGCGGTGGAGCGGCAGGACTACAGGCCAGAGTTGAGCGAGGCTGAGGGCACAGGACAGACACCCGAGAACCCGTCTGGCCGCTGTCCCATTTAAGGCTCAAGAAGCCAAGGCCCAGAAATGGAATGGCAGGCTCAATTCTCTGAGCTGCTGCTCAGGGCAGGAGCCAGAGCTGACACACGCGCCTGCTGTCCCTCCAGCCTGAGAGGCCGTTCTGTCTTCCAGAAATGGTTTCCGTGGGTCTGCGGACTCATTGTCTACAGGGAAACCAGTTCTCACTGCCACTGCCTTCTTTCTGTTGTGTGGCCCAAGCATGACGGCATTGCCTGCTGGACTTCCACCTGCGCATCTTTGAACATCCACTCTGGCCAGGTGTGCCGTTCAGATGCACTGAGCAAAGGAGACAGGTGCACGCCGTCAAGAAGCATCTTATGGGCCCTTCATGTGAGACAGTCACCCTGGCAACCTATGCATTCTAGTCTTCAGCCTGAAGCCAACTTCCAGGATGGGAGGAGGGAGATTCCCAGATCTCAACTTCTAGGACCTCTAGGAAGACACTTCCCTAGGGATTACCACAAATGACAATCTCTGGTGATGTTGCTGCTGGCACCATTGAGCATGTGGGAAGGAGCCGGGGGTGGGGGGCAGTGGCTGAGCCACAAGCCCAGTTTCTTTTCACAAGTCTCCTTGGCATTTTTTTTTTCTTCCTGGGTACTGATGGAATAACCAAGAGGCTGATTCCGCATTTCTAGTGAGGGTCTTTCCTACCCACGCCCTCTAAGTTTGGGTGGGATTGAGCCTCTTTGCTCATCAGAGGTATATGGAGTTATAGTAGGTGGTGGACCCAGCCCAAGAATTTGTTGCAACCCTGAAAATAAGTGGCTTTTAAGCACAGCTCGGTACATCCTATGGAATTGGAGGCGAAAATGGCCAATCTCTTCTGTGTAATTTCATTTTCGCCACAGTTGGTTTTACAGCCCCTTTGGAGATAACTTCCTTTTTGAAAAATGGCTCCTGGGACAGAAAAAACCCATCCAAGCTATAAATGCCTTTGGCAAACAACAGCAGAACCCGTACAAAGCAAACTGATTCTCTCTGCTTTATGCTGATTTAATTAAAAAGGCAATCACTCCTGGTTTATATTGGAGGGCTTGTTTTAGGATATAATGAAAAAGTGACACATCAGAATACGGACCAGAGCTTACTAACCTTTTTCTGTATTCCACTGTTAGGAAGCTACTTGAAGGAGCCTGGGATTGAGGCACAGTGGGTGAAGCTCTGCTGGTGCCACCAGCATCTCACGTCAGGGTGTAGGTTCAAGTCTCACTGCTCCACTGCCCATTCAGGTCCCTACTAGTGTGTCTGGGAAAGCAGCAGCAGATGTCCGAAGGACTTGGCCTCTTGCCGTCCTGAGAGACTCAGATGAACTTCCTAGCTCGTGGATTCAGCCTGACGCTGTTACGGCTGATGTGGCCACTTGGGATGAATATCAGCAAGTGGAAGGCCTCTCTCTCTTTCTCTCCCCCCCCCCCCCCCGTCTATTTCTTCCCTTCTTTCCCTGTCATCATGCCTGTCCAGTCAATCTTTTTTAAAAGGTGCCTGAAAACGCATGGTTAACAATATGTATTATCTGTATCAGTCCTGTATTTTATCCAGGAAAATTACCACTTGAAAAGAAAAGCTATCGCTAGTTCTAAAACTGAAGGTGTTTTATTTTATTTTTTTTGCCTTAATTTAAGATGATATGATGTTATGTATAACATGTTATGTTATGTATGTTATATGTTGTGTATAAACTAAAATTGAAATGTCAATGAGGTGGTCACAGAAGGTGGTTAAGATCTCGCATTTATTTTTAACATATTGGCTACTCATTACTATGTCAATTAATTCCATGGTGATGTAAATTTTTGCTGATGGTATGTTGGAGCTTTTAATTGATCCAGATGATACTCTGCTGGCTCTGTCTTCAGACCAGACAGGGTATACCTAAGAAGCCGTTGAACTTGCCTGGACAATAAGATGCTGGACTCTATGTTTGGTATATGCTTGCAATGAGGGAATCTCAACTGATCTTGAACTGTGGTTACGCAACAGGTGGAGGAATCCACCATGGTGGGAGGGTTTGGGAGGGGTGGGGAGAATCCAAGTACCTATGAAACTGTGACACATAATACAATGTAATTAATGAATAAAAAAAAAAGAAAAAAATGAAGGTGTTTTATTTACTCACATTGCTATAGCCTGTACTCAGTGTTTTTGTTTTTAGATTTGATATAATCAACTAATTGATTCAATTAGATGTCGTGGGAAGCATGTTCCTTAGGTGCCTAGTCAAGCAAGGGAGCTGTTGAATGGAGATCATGTGGGTTTCAATCCGAAGTGGCACAACTATGTCGCCAAATGCAGAGGTGACTTACATAGGTTGTAGTTTCTTTCCTACTTTGACAGCACAGAGTTCTCCTCTTTCTGTCTTCTGTATGTGATGATCTGCCCTTTCCCAAAATAGTAGTCCAAGTGCCCTCAGACGAGGCCAGTAACCCAAGGGTTTATATACACATTGAAATCTATCCCTGGACATTTGTCCAGACTTTGAAGATTGCATTCCCTTCTGCGTGAAGTCTTAGGGAGCCTGGCCAGCCCTCACAGACATCCGGGGGGACCAGATCAGTTATTAATACCCCTGTCTAGGAGCACTGGGTGACAAGGAGAGGCTAGGGGGTACAGAATGCAACACAGCCTACATGGCTCTGCCTGGACTGGGCGTCTTGCTCAGGAAGTCTTTGAAATCAACCCAGTTAGAACTTTGGCTGTCCTCGGCAGACGCATAAATCAACTCCTAGAAAACCTCAACTTGTGCCACGCACGCACTGCCCTCCATTTGTAAAAATGGAAGCCGAGACATCCATAGCCCCTACAGGTTCTCCACACAGGAGGCAGGGGGAGACTGGGGACAGCAACAGAGTTGGGCAAGCCACATCTGGAGGAGATGAGACCTGCAGGTTAAGAAGGGGAGTACCTATCAACCTTCCTCTGAGTTGGTCCAGAACCCTTGGCAAAAAATAACAGGTTGTATGATAGCTGCCCGCCAGGCCCGTGGTGCCAAAGCCATGTGCAAAGAGAAAGAGCTGGATTTTTAGAAGTAGAGAATTATGGGAGAGTGTAAGGAACATTGGTTTAGAGTCTGAGAGTCTGGGTTTGATTTTTTGGCCTCTTTTTCTTTTGCTAACAGTGGTGGGACTGAGTGAATTAATTTTGAGGTCTGGTTTTTCTCCTCTGTGAAAAAGGAGTGAGGATATCCCATTAGGCTTACCGGAGACTTAACACTGGGTGTGTATGAGAAATTATATCCAACACAAGTTGGTGTGGTATTTGAGGGAGAAGAAAGAGTGGCCAGGAGAGGAGGGGTGCGGTTGTGAGCAATGGGTTCATGTCACTCGAAGTGATCTCTTTGTAACACTGAGGCCCTTGTTCATCTCTGGCATCTGCTCTTTGGCTTTGCATGTTCAAAATCAAGACTTTACTCTGAGTGGACCTCATCACGCCAGTGAAGGTGTAGCACACTCAGACCCCAGTGGGCAAAGCTGGAGTGAGTTTATTCACGCAGTGTGGAGGTAAGTTGAAGAATCCTCCTTGTTCTGTCCCCAAGCACTGCTTCTGTCAAGCCTGCGTTAGTCATAGACTGCTTTGGCAACAGGGGAGTTAAAGCAAAGGGAATCTGCCAGTCTTGTGAGGAGCTACCACAGCCAGAGTTTGAGATGGTTAAGAATTGCACCTAATGTAACAGCAAAGGGCACCTCCCTAGGGATCTGTTGCTGCAGCCCGAGTCCTAGGCACTGCTGGGTACTGTGATGCATCTGAGTTGGCAAGCCAGTGCCTGCCATACTTGCCGCATGGTGAGGACAGAAATTGGGGTCTCCTTAACTCACTGTGGCATCTCCAACCCCCAGCAGGGTGCTTGGTTCCAAGTAAACTCAGCAACAATAAACTTCTGTGGGATGCAAGAATGGTTCTCGTGGTGGAAGTTTCTACAGGAAAGTTCAAGATATATACTTTCATCTGATGTAGTTTACACCGTGAGTGGTATGTGCATCTACTTTGCTAACAACTCCAGCCTACACCTTGTGTGAGCTGTGGTTCTATAACTTCCAAGGCGCTGGTCTCTGAAGTGGCTCTGATTCCAGTGAAGCCCTGGATCCTGGCTATATTAATGCTTGGGAGCCACTCTCAACGCGCCACAAAGTTCTGCCACTCCCAGCCAACAGATTCCTAAAAAGTCGAGAGTGCAGGTAGCTGTAGGGAGAAAGGCTGCTGGATGGGAGGGGAAATGTCGACTGAGGGTGCATTTCTCTGCTCAAGGGAAACCAGCAGGTGCCCAACCCCAGCAGAGGCAGCACTAAGGGGGAGCAAGGGTGAAGACTTTAGAATTATTACACACACTGTCACTGCTGGTGTCAGAGAAAGTTCTAAGGTTTGACTTTCTCTGATGTGCAAAGACAATAGGTAACGAATCAGGAAACAATCAGGTTGATCCTTGCCCTGGAGCCCTTTTCTCCACAGAGGTGAAAGAGAGAGAAAATTAAGAAAGGGGGAGGGGAACATACAAGGAGTGAGGTGACCAAGTGTCCCTCGCTCTCAGATCACACCCAGGGGGCTGTCCTGACGCTCCTCCCCCTGCAGGTGTAAGACTTCACCTGCTTCTCAAGAGACTTCAATCTGACAACAAAACCTTCTCATAGATCACCCCAGCTGTTGACTGTGTGTAGCCGTGCTGAAGCTGTTCACTGTAGGGGCTTGGCAGGGAAAGATCAGCCCTGTGTTTTTGTGATTGCAGGAATGCAGGGGTCTTCCTCTGACTGCTGGAGTTGGATATCCAGAAAGAAGTGAGGATCTTTTCTTGTCCTCCCTGGCTCAGAGATGGAGCAAAAAGGACATGCAGATTCCTGGGAGCCAAACTGGAGGCCCTGCCAGATGCCCTGTTTCCTCCATTAAATGTGTAAGCCCACATTTCTCCCATTTGTTGTTGAAAAGTACTTTGCCAGTCCATGGCAGGATGAGTTCACTATAGGGCCAGAAAATCTTAGGTTGTAATGAGACATGCTGACCCATGGAACAATCAAACTCATATAACTGATTTTTCATAACTTGCCAAATATCATCCAGATAGAACACAGTTAAAGGAGAGAGCATTTTGGTATAGCAGGTTAAGTTATCATCACCTGTTACCAGGGTACTTGCTTGAGTCCTGGCTACTCCACTTCCAAGTCAACTCCCTGCTCCTGTGCCTGGGAAGAGAGCCGACTATGACGCAAGTACTTGGGCTCCTGCTGCCTGTGTGCGGCATCTTGACAAAGCTCCTGGCTCCTGACCTTGCTCTGTCTCAGCCTTGGCTACTGCAGTCAATAAGTAGGGAATCTAGCTCTCTCAAATAAATAAATAATAAATAAATAAATAAATAAATAAATATTTTATTAAGTGAATAACGTCAGCTTTACTTTTTGTGTCATTTAAATTATCTCTAATGAGCATGCAAATATAAGCCATACAAATATAAATATAGATGTAATTTTTTTAAGGAACTCATACAAAAAAAAAGCAGCAGCAACAAATTCAACTTCTAAGTTGCATAATTTAACAAGGAAGCAGACTCCATTTAGACCTGATAGGTTTTTTCGTTTTAGTGCTAACTAACTAGGGCCAGTTTCTGGAAGGTAGAAGTGTGTATAATGAATTGGGTGCTGGCACAGTTGCTAATATGGAGGGGTTATCTTATCCACATGACCCAGTTAAAGGAAGGAAATGAACTGGAGATATGACTTAATAGTCCTCATCCCCAACCCTCAGAGCTGGTATGTCCCTTGTGGAGGAAGCCCATATTGGAATGTTAGAAATTGTCTCCAGTTTTCTTCGGGGGGAATGTCACGAACATGCAGTTTGACTTTATGTTTTGCGTTCCAGAACCAAATTAACCTGATGGATGCATTGCTAACTTAGCAAATATACCTACACTTGGAAAAAAGCTTCATTTTGTCCATCTTGGGGGATGAGAGAATGTTCATGCTGGTGGGTCCCAGATCTGGTAGATAAAGACAGAAAGTACACTCCTCTGAAAGCGCAAGCGATGAGAACCAGCAGGAGCATCAGCTTAGTCATGTGTGGCAGGTGTTGATATCAATTCTTAACTTTTTAATTTTATTTAATAGCAGAGGGAAAGAGACAGACAGAGACAGAAGGCTTTTGGCCACTGATTCACTCCCCAGATGCTTGCAATTGTTGGGCCAGGAGCCAGAACTCAGCGTGGGTCTCCCAGGTAGGTTGCAGGAATGCAACTACTTGAACCAACACCTGCCGCATAAAAGAGAATCTGGGATTAAAAACAGAGCCAGGACTTAACCCCAGGCACTCCAATGTGGGATGTGGCCCTCCTTAGTGGCACTTAAATCAGTAAGGCAGAAGTCACTACCCTGGAACCTATTTCAGAAGTATACATTAGAACTATGTTTCGAGTGGGGGTGAGTGGGAAAGGATGATGGAATGTCTTGCATCTTGATTGTGGTGGTGTTAAGGTAAATCTGTGTTGGTCGAAATCCATAAAACTCAAAGACTGAATTTTACTGAATGTAAATTAACAGTAAGTTTCAAAATGGAAAAGAAAGATACCCCCCAACGGCTAGTCTGTCCATCATGACATAAAGAATAGTAAGATATCTGAGAAACGGTCAAGAGCCTCCAGGTGGCCAGTTCAGTTCCCACCGTCTCATCATTTTGTCTATGAAATGTGTCCATTAATGCACATACAGGGAAGAGTGGGTGGTAAGAATTGTATGGCATTTATCCCTGCTGCACCCCAGGGGGAGAATTTAGAGATGGCAGTCACCAGCACCTTTTAGTGTGTGCATCATATTCAGCAAGAATGTCATGAGGCACAGATGGTGCAGTCCTTTATCCTTCCAAAGTCTTCCCATCTTTGGCCCTGGTTGTGTGTACAGTAAGCCATTTCTGTCATTGCCTCCAAAAGTCTCTGGCATGAGAAACAGTCAGGCATCAGTGGACAAGAGCGTTGAGGTCGTAAGAAAATATAGCCCCTCCTCCGTGGCAATCGATAGACTGGTATTGATAATCAGACCCATAGAGCTCCCTTGCTTACTGAATTATATTACAAAATGGAACTCGTTTGTGCCTCTGAGCCCATGAGCCCAGGGCTTTTGAACAGCTTGTGTTCCATATACCAGTCCCATGGCTGCATGACTCTGCAGGACAGGAAGTAGAGGGAACCTCCCCTGGCGAAGACTCCCTGGGGTCTTAGCTGTGACCTGTTTCTTTCAACCAGAGCTGGAAGGGAATCCCACACATCTCTGAAGCCTGCCACCTCCATCTGTGTCCCCACTCCTTGGCAGGGTCCTGTGCTATTGTCCCCTTCCTGGGTGGTTGGATATCCTGTATGTCCCACACAATCTGGTTACAGAGGCAAAAGCTTGTCTTACATGTGATTGGGACTTAATAATTACTCAAGGATTCACTTGACAAGTACCAGATACTAACCAGCTTGCTCTTGCTCCCTGAGCCCAAACAGAGTGCGCTCCTATCTCTAAGGGAGAACCGGTCAACCAGTCCTACACCAACCTCTTATAATTGACTGTCAGCGACACCTCTGGGAAGCAAAGTGGATTAACCTAGGTGTAGTAGCAGTGACCAGGGATTGGCCCTCAGAAGATATTGGACCCTGCTTCATCCTGGCTCAAGCTCCTGAGCCAAGGTGTGCCAATTCCTTTGACCTGAAAGGTGAAACTTCCTGTAGACATGAATGCGGGAGGACTCGAGGAAATGCCTGAGGTGACTGTGGTCAGATGCCACTGAGCCGTCGACAGAGTGTCACCACAGAGTGGCTTGTGTGCCCGACACTTCAGGATGGATGCCTGTTAGCTCTGTGTAATGCCCATCTTCAGGGGCAGATTGGCCTGTGACTCAGCCTTTTCTGTTCATGTGAGTAGAATTACCGCTTCATCTTTGTCTTCCAAGGAGTGATCTTTTCTGCTGACACTTTTTCTCCTTGTACTTTTTAGTTCAAGGCCTTCTCATGCACCGGCTACATATTGTCTTTTTTTTCCCCCCATTAATTCCTGCCACTAAAACCCTTCTTGGGAAATATACATTCATCTACTCAGATACAGGTCCATCTGGCCTGAGCCTGGAGGGAAGGAGAGGAATCCTGTTGTCCCTGGGGAGGAGGACTAAAGGGTGGGGCGGGGCAGGAAGGCCCCACGTCCAAATTGGCACTTTTCCTCTCCGAGTTGAAAGGAAAGGAGCCTCTGTGGTTGTTCAGGTCCTGGACAGAAAGGAGACTTAATTGTAGATCTTTCAAATTTACATTTTTAAAAGCTGAGAATGACTTCAAATGCTTGCATTAACAAAATAAAAAATTCACGTTGGCATGAAACAACCAATATTCAAACACCATTAGAATGTGGGATCCTGGTCCTTTGAGCCCCAAAGAATTCCCTGAAATATGTCTTTGCACTTTGAGACTTTTCTGCCCAGCATCTGTTGCTGCTCCTGGCAAAATTCACCCCGGGGGCTTCTACTTCAGGCACAGAATCTTTTGGGTCAGGCTTGAATCCTCCGGGTAATGAGTATAAACAATAACAGCCTGCTGAAGCCTACAGCCAGGAAACTGCTACATTGCCTGCCCTGAGCTCAGAGCCAGGAACCCCAAACGCCAGATCCTAGCTGCTCACCACAGATGGAAGCAACTGACACAAGGCGGAGTAAAATGTCTTCAACTGGCACCCAGGCCACAAGCAGGGAGCTGGAGGGAGGTGGAACAGCAGCTGGGACACAAACCGGCACCTGTATGCGATCCCGGCACTTACAAGGAGAGGATTAGCCAACTGAGCCATCACACCAGGCTCCTAAAGTCCAGATGAAGCTAAGTGCGCTGTCACGGGTCGCAGCAATCCCAGAATCACCCAGCACTGCTGTCACTAACCCGACCTCAGTGCTCCACCCCTTGCTGAGTTTCCCAGTCATCTGTGTTTCTGCAAGGCTGAGGAGAACTCTGAGATGCCACAGCGGGGAGACCCTTGGATTTTTCATGATGTGAGGTCCTTTCCCAGGACACTCATGCAATTTTGTTGGTGGAAGATCCCTTTCAAGCTAAGGTCAAGTCCATTCCTGTTGGTGCTAGCTATCGCAGGACAACAGACTGTCAAAGGACAGAGCAGGCTTGAGCCCCGACAGAAGGAGCACCTCTGGTCAGCTCTCAGAGCCTGAGCCCTGATCATTGGCTTGGGGGAGGCTTCCTCCAGCCAGTGCAGTCAGCGACCGCACAACACCTGGCTCTCCTGGGTCATGAACTACGTAGAAGGCATCTTGATCCCCTCACTGTCTCGCACAGGGACTGTGCCCTCGTGTTGTGAAGTGGTGAGTTTCCAAATTTGTCCTTTTCTGGTCTTAAGAAGGTTTTATCCTGCTCTTTCCCAATGAATAGATCAAACCTCACCACCCCCCTCCCAAAAAAATCTGTGGGATCCCTTTGTAGTCTTCCTTTCCTACTCCCAGCCCAGGGCCAGGCAGGATGCCTCCTTTGTTTAGGATTAGTCATTCAAAGGAATGTGGTTTGTTTTCCAGACCTGCTTAGTTATGCTTTTTAAGCACAGAGGCGTTCAGAGGTTTGCTTGTGGTCTGCTACGTACTGCATTTAGAGGAAGCCTCTGGACAGGGACATACATGTTCTCAAGAAGAAACGTGAGCCCCAACTCCGAGCCTCATGCTTTGCCTTTAGATATCTCAGGTGCTTTTTACGTAAATATGCAACACTGGGCCCCATGCAGTAGCCTAGTTGCTAAAGTCCTTGCCTTTCAAGTACCCAGATCCCATATGGGCGCCGGTTCTAATTCTGGCTGCCCTGCTTCCCATCCAGCTCCCTGCTTGTGGCCTGGGAAAACAGTCGAGGACGGCCCAAAGCCTTGGGACCCTGCACCCGCGTGGGAGACCCAGAAGAAGAAGTTCCTGGCTCTTGGGTTTTAAATCTGCCTAGCTCTGGCCATTGAGGCCACTTGGATAGTGAAGCAGTGGATGGAAGATCTTTCTCTTTGTCCCTTTTTTCTCTGTGTAAATCTGCCTTTCCAATAAAAAATAAATCTTTTAAAAAATGCAACAACACACCAGGGTTTGTTATGCTGTCCAATGTCTTGGATGCTTGAATTTCTCCTAATCAATTTCTCCTTACTAAGATGTCCTCTCCCACTTGCTGCCAGTGCTAACTTTACACCTAGAAAAACAATTAAGGACCAAGTAGGTGATCTGGCAACACCCTCCACCTTGACTATTGCCTATGGAGTGATTGTCACAAAACCTTCTTGGAACACTGTGACAGCTTGCCTGTCTGCTTTCTTCTGACATCTAGAACTGTAGTCCAAATGCCCACCATCTCACTGCTAGATGACCTTCAACAACTTTTAGCCACCTTGCCAGAGCATCTTCTTCTTCTTTCCAAATTTCTTGCGTATCAATGCCAAAGACATCTAACAAATGTCATTACTTTTTCAAAGACAAGCCTGTTTAGGAACTTAGAGTGATACAGTATAGATACAGCTATGCCTGGTATACAGGAATTTCTCTTTGCTATTCCAAGTATCCACTTTTCCCACTTCCTTAAGAAGCGGAATGCTGATGTTGCTTATGGTGATAGCATGTCCATGCGAACACAAGCCTTCCCAGATATCCTGTGGGATCTGCCTTGTGCTGTAGTTCTGGCCAATGAAATACAAAGAGGTCACCGCTAGGCATTTCTGAGAATGTTTTTGCATCCCTAATGAGGAAATCACCCACTGGAACCTTTTGCATGTAAATCTCCCCACCACGCGAGGTCCAAGCTAGAGCAAGGTGTCCATGTGGAACTCTCACTTGGTGCAGAGCTACATGTTGTTGGAGAAAATGGAGGCCTTTCCATGGTCAAGCACATGTTTCAGAGTTCCGTGGAGTTGTTGCTGCATGCAATCCCATACTGATACACAACAGACCAACCTGACTCTCCCACTGCTTTGTAAACAAGTCCAACTTCTTTTCCCCTCTCTCAAATCCTCTCCATTACAGTTAGCTCAGGCTTCCCCTGTTCTCTGCTAGGGGCAAACCAATCTCTCTGCCTCTAGGCTTTGTTTAAGCCCAATGGACCAAACAAGAATACTCTTTCCCTTGATCCTTCTCATTCTTCCTGAATGAAGTCAACTTGGCTTCGGAGAAGCCTAGTCCCCTTGCTCTGTACCCAGTTATCTTCCCATCTTTCAATTCCTGGTGTACCACTCCCACTCAGCCCTGGATTGCATACACAGTTTTCTTAATATTGCACCCTGATTATTTCACAGTTGGACTTGGTTTCCTCGGCTCACGCACACTGTAGCCTGGGAGTTTACACTTCTTTATCTCCCATGGCAACGTGCACTGCACTGAGTACCCTGAAGATACTCATATGTAGCCGCTGCTTGCTTTTGTGTCTCTTACTCTACATTGCTATGTCTGCTTCTTAAGACAGATTTATGTTCTGGCTTGGTGAGCACATGTGAAAATTCAGGTTGTGCCTCCATCTGTAAATGAATATTATTGTTGGTTGCCAGCTCCAAATCAGAATGAATTAATATGCCATGTGGAGAATCTGCAATGGCAAGCATTATAACAGTGCGTTATTTATGTGCTGTGAGCTTCCCATTCAATTTGCACATTGTTTTGTGAAAAGGTTTATTTATTGTTGTTTAGATGAAGTGAAAGGCAGACAAAGAGAATGAGACAGAGACACAGAGAGAGGCCGAGACCTTCCACTCACTGACTCGTTCCCCAAATGGCTGCAAGAGCCAGGTGCGAGCCAGAGCCCGAATCTCCTACATGGTTGCATCTCCTACATGGTTGGCTCGGGGTGTGTGTTAGCAGGAAGCTGGAATGCGGAGCAGAGCCAGAACATGAACTCAGGTACTCAGACATAAGATGCAAGCATCTTAAGCCCTGTACCCACATATGTTCCCTCCCTTGCATGTTGTTTATAGAGCATTTGTTTTATACTGGAGGCCAACCTCCAACACACTAAGTTTTCGGCCTCTAGAAGATCTGAAATGAGGACTTTCTGGAATTCAATCTGGAGAGCTCCTCAGAGGTCAGCTCACAGACTGGCAGCTCTCTTCAGCCTGTGCTGAGCTGGGGGTGGGATGGTCTCACTAGAGCTGAACCCTGCTATCTTTGGGGAAACTGGGCCCCCCTACTGGAGGCAAAGGAAGGAAGCAGAGGAGAGGGCAAAACAGGGCTGCTGATTGAACCTCTCAAAGTTGAACCACTCTTTAATTAAACTGCCGGAGTCACAGGACTTGTGTCTTGGATGTGGTTAGGCACCTCTACTGTGACAATCTAGAAGGATCTCAGAGTGTGGGAGGGGAAGTCTATATTCAGACAGGATGGTTCTTGTGACTTCTCAATGTTCTGTGCTAACCTGTTTTCAGGGAGACATTGTCTGTCACCTCATTTTCTTCTTGTCTCAGACATGCACCCTGCCCCACAGGCCATGCAAAGTCATCTTTTGTTCCAGTTGCTGTATCTGGTCTGTGTGTGTGTGTGTGTGCGCGCGCGCGCGTATGTTGTATTAGCAAAATAGGCAATTGGTAACCTTGCCTGAACTCCCTCCCCTGGAGGGGGGTTCCTCCTCCTCCCCTACTGTGGATACCACTCTTAGGAATTCTCAGCTGTCTTCCTACATCAGGATGCCTAGTTTAGGACCTGCTGTGACTTTCCTGTTGACTTTGGAAAGTGTGGGGAGAAACAAGGTGAGTAACATAAAATAATGGCTTTTTCTTGTATTATTCCTTCTGGGACAAAGACGCTGGTGCAAATCCCCAGAACCCCATGCTTGGGGGAGCTTTTTGAGAGGGTCTCTCTGTTTCGTTCTGATGGCTCCACTCTATGGAGTCCATCAGGAGAAGGGTTGCAGTCAGCTTCTGGGCTCCAACATGAAGGAGTTGACAGGCAGTGGCACTGATGTCCACCACCCTGGAGGCGCCAGGGGTGCAGGAGGGACCACTGCCTTCACTGACCTGCTGCATGGGTGGTGACTGCTGTCCTTGGCCTAGGGAAGGTGGATGGGAAAGGACTCCACCCTGGGATGAGGGGGATGAAACATCCTTGCTCAGATGGCCGCCACCAAAACAAGCTAGAGAGCTTGGCACCACAGGATCTCCGAGTTGAGAGGGAAGTCACACTTTAGAGCCCCTTCATCACAGTCTTGGTTTCCATGTTGATGAAAAAAAGGGTAATGAAATGACACCTACCTTAGCGATGGAAGAAAGGGGCTCATTATTGCTGAGGGCCTGTAACCAGCAGGTGCGGTTCAATTAGACATTTAAGAGTGCCATTACACTCGTACTCAGCAGTGAAGAAGCGGTACTGGCAACAGGATGTCACTTTAGGGCAGGCTGGACAAGTTCTCATGAATTGAGGGTACACGGAGCAACACATTTTTCAAAGAAAAGGATTGTTAAGATTCGCCCTGTTTACTGTTGCTTTCATATGAGGCTTCCTGTTGCAGTGGTTGGTCTGGGCTGACCTGGGAGATCACCCACCCCACCCCCAAAATAAACAGGAGCTTCCCAGGACCTGCATTAAGGGCCACCCTCCATCCCTGCTGTTCAGCAGCCTGCAGATAGAGTGGTACCAACCATCCATTCAGTTATTACTTAACATGCTGCACTAGACCCCAAGTTCCATGAGGCCGGGTACTTGACACAGAACAGGTGAGCCCATCACAATCACATGGGAAATTTGAAGCACTCGATGAATTCCTCACAGAAAAAAACACAATCCTGGGCTCCTCTCAGACCTGAGTGACCTGGTGGTCTCAGGGAGAGGTCCTGGGCATGGGTGATTTTTTAAGAGCCCAACAGGTTGAGAACCATGGTAGGGAGGTACTGGATGAGCCTCCCACAGGATGACAATGGCAGAGCCTGTGCGATAAGGAAGTGTGATTGGGCAGGGCAAGTGGCTAAGGGTGGTAAGGGAGACGTTCCGATGGGAGAATCTCATGATTTCAGGCCATCCCACCCTTTCCACTATCCACTCAAGCTGCAATGGATATGCTATGAGGTGGGGGGACCATCTTTCTCTACGCCTAAGCTGGGTTGACGGAGCACAAGGCCATGGTCATGATCATCATGGAGCCCAGGGATTCCACACAGCGAAGCATCCTGGGCAGCTCCTGTTTATTTTGGGGGTGGGGTGGGTGCTCTCCCAGTGCCCAGTGTGCCTAAGACTTGGGCTAGAGATATCCCCCCAGCCCTTTTCTTCCCCCAAAGCCTCCACTGGAGGCCCAGGCCCACCTGCTGGAAAGCTGCCTGGGGGAGTTGGCTGTGCAGAGGCAGGGCTCTTGGAGCCTGCAGAGCTGGACAAGGAGGAAGAAGGCTGGAAAGGGTTTCTCTCTACATGACTAGGATACTTCTGAAAGGTTGGCCTGCCTGTGGTTTGTTTTTTTTTTTTTTTTTTTTTTTTTTTCCTTTTCACTTCTCTCTTGGAAATCACCTCCATACACTGAGTGGATTAGAGGATAACACTTCTTCTTTATAGAAAGCTCAGTGAGACTTCTGGGTTCTCATCTTCCTTTCCAGCTCTCATGGCCCTTTGTGAAAAGATTAGTTTTCTTTAAAAAAAATTTTTTTTTTAGTTTTCTAACAACAAATAGCTAAATGCAAAATCCTCCCTTGTGCTTTGATTGATGGTTCACACCTTTTGAAATATCTAGCTCATATATTTAGAAAGAAGCAGCTGGTACTCTTGACATTTAATTCCAACAATATGCTTCATTCATTGCCTCCCTCCACCCCCAGAGAGGGTACGCAGACTACTGGAAAATATTCAGTGACTCTGATCCCAATGGTCACACTGAGTGTGGAGGGCTGGCAGGGTATGTTTTAATGTCCTCCTGGCAGTTGAGTTAATGGCATTGAAATGGCTGATCTTAAAGAAGCATGATTGTGGCAGCAAAGTGTGCCTGATTTAGCCATGGACAGCTGCAAGCTGGACATGTAAAACTGGAACTGAACACATTTGTTTTTATTCTTGAGCAAGGGTGAGTTTTTTAACCCATGGAACTTTGTGTCAATCAATGATATCAATAGCAACAGCGACAACTGCTGTTAACCAAGGGCTTACCCTGTGTGAGGTAAGGATTTACCTGGACCATCTTACTTCATCAGCATTTTTATTATGAGGGGTTCAAAGCACATTGAGCATACCCATTTGGGACGACATGGACTGGAAAACTTGGGTGTAAAGGGTCACAACTGATCAACCATGCACTGGCAGTTACACAGTCAACACAGCAAGGAGAGTGCATGGATGCATTCCAAGTCAGAGCAGGTGCTCTGTGCAGGTGCCAGGGAGCTGTAGCTCAGCATCTACTCTCGGTCGTGACACTAACCTCTTTTGAAGCACAAGGCTGGAATGTTCTGTTTCAATAAAAGATCTTTTATATTTACCTATCCCACTTATCTAAAGGCCTAATGAGTGAATAATTGAGATTTTTCCTCTTGATGAGTTATATTTCTCAATGCCAACACACTCAAATGTTGTGATGGAAAAGGGCATGTGGATGAGAAGAATCATAAAACTGCACTGAGACCCTTTGGGGAAAACCTCCAAGGGCATCTGAACTCTCAGGAGTTCATGAGCTGGACCATTCATAGCGTCGGCTTGTGTGGGGGCCCTCCGTGCCAGGCTCTGGGAGGTGTTTCTCCAGGGTGTCCTTATGCATGCAAGCGTCAAGGTCACACTCAAAAACACACACCACCAAAAAGACCAAGAACGGAAAGAAATGGAGCACTGTGCCATTTGACCTCCACATCAGTTCTGTATGACAGGTACCATTATTCTACTTCATGGGTGAGAAATAAAAGCACGGAGGGGAAGTCACTGCCTTAGGCCAGAGAGCAAGCCAGTGGCTGAACTGACACCTGATGGCAGCCCACCTTGGGGGTCCTGGTCACACTGCCCTTTTATAGTGAATACCACATCTCCCTTGCTTATTAACTCTGTGAGGAAGCCTATCAGGAAGTCAGTTAAATTTGAGATTCTGGGGTAGGCATTTGGGCTAGCGGTTAAGATGCCTGGATCTCATATCAGAATCCTGGGTTGAAGTCTTGGCTCCATTCCCTGCCAATGCCGACCCTGGAGGAAGAGCTGTGATGGCCGAAGTGGTGTAGTTTGTGCCACTCATGTGGGCTACCTGATCACATGCCTAGATCCTGGCGCTGGCCCCAGAAACTAGGGTCATTTGAGGAGTAAACCTGCAGGATGGGAGATCCAGCTGTCTTTCTGTCTCTCTGCCTCTCAAACGAAATACGTATTTAAAACATCTTGAAATGTCCTCTTACTTTTGCTCTTGTGAGAATGGGGATCCCCAGTGACCCCACAGCTGCTTTTCTAATCCAGTAATACAGTCTGTGAAAGAGCTTGGTAGAGGAGGAGGGCTAGCACCAGCCAGGGTGTGGGTCACAGCAGCAGACAGTCCTGTCACTTCCTTGTCGCAATGCTCCCCACCGAAAGAAATGGCGTGCCCCCAGGAGAACCCATCCATTGAATCACCCAAATTGTTCAAGCCTGCAGGAGAAATTGGCCCTGAAAATCCCCTAATATCAGCTCATGATCTGGGAAAAGGTTACAGAAGAGTCATTCAAGTTCTAGTCACATATGTGGCTCTTACAGATATTGAAGTTTCAGTATCACCAACTCTCCTGCCCCCACCACGGCCTTCCTCCAAGAGACTCCTATTTCCCTGCAGGGTCAGCTGGGTCCTCCTCCTGGAGATGAGGGTAAGCCCAGCCCTTCATGTAGATCTAACCCTTGTCCAGTTGTTTCAACAGCACCAACCATGGTGGGGAAACACACAGACACTTTCATCAAAGTCCAAAGCTCTCCGTGGAGGGAGAGTCAATGTCTGTTTGTCTAAAACCCAGAATCTTTAAAAATTTGTAAATGTTAGGAACTAAAAAAGCAGGGTGATGTGATTATGTAAGAAAAAGTTCCCTGTAGGGAAAAATTGCATATAATTAAAAAGGAAGTGGAAAACAAAACAAAATATTCACAACCTGAGAGAAAATATTTTTCATCATCTGGCAGTTTCTACAGTTGTCTCCGAAGTGACAATACAGAGTGGAAAATTGGACAAAAGCCACCAAAAGTCAATGCTCAAAAATAGTACTAGTGGTGAATTGAAGAAACTTAAGCTGGTGTCAAATCAACCTAGACACCTTACTATTAGGGAATCATTAGTGATAGGCATGTTTGGACAAAACATACGGGAACAGACCTGGCATCTTTAAGTTGCATGCATGTGCAGGCACCTGTCATGTTTGTATATAGACACACACCTGCTGAGACTGTTGAGTTGCCTGGGGTGTGAGCCTGGGGACAGGAATTGACCTGATCGTCAGATTTAGAACTCGTGAGAACAACCTACACAGACGTCCCCATGACTTCAACTCTGAGAATTTGAACAAAGGGAGAACAACAAATAGATATGCCTTGGGAGGAAGTTGTAAGAAGCCTCATAAATTCTTGTTGTTCTCTGATAGTCCCTGGAATTAGGCACACAAGACCCAAGACTCATTTCAGACAGAATCACACAGGAGAAAAAGTCATTCCCTAAATGAAATCATCCCAGCACAAATGACATTTCATGAGAAGAGATTAAAATCAAACGTGAAGAACGTTTCCCAAACCAGTGTGAATGTGTGCAGAAATTGCTGCATCTAAATTGAATAGGACTCACGCGACCAGTTGCTGGGCTGCCAACGAACTGACAGCAGGCTCTGTTCAGGGATGCGGGATGCTCTAAGATGGAATCTAAAAGTTTCTGTTTCTGGGTAGCAAATATTTCCTCAGAATTTTGGGGGAAAGAGAGAGAGTCCCTTTAAATGCTCTGCTATCACCTATGTTCTCCGTGAAGTTTTTTTTTTTTTTTTTTTTTAATGATCTTACTTAGTTTATTAGGGAACAAAGTGTCAAGGGCTACAGGGTGAAAGTGGGTAATACCATTGTTTCCACATCAATATCATTTTACCCTGTATCTGGGGTCAGGGAAAAAAACAAAGGGAAAAGCCCCCACCCAACCTCCCACCCATCCCAGATCCCCAACGGGAGGTGCGCTCTGAGGGTCCTGCTCATACAGTTTTGATAGTTCATCAGTTCTGGATTGCTGCCAATATCTCAGTTCCAATCGCAATGAACCCTATTCAGAATCCACTGGCTAACAGTCTCTTCATGGTTGGGGTTCTAAGATCAGCAGTTCAGTTAAAGGGATCTCCAAAGAAACTTCGTCTGAGATGATCCCAGGCCTGATTCTTGCATGAGTTTGCTAGTACAGAGTCCGACACCATCCGTCACACCAATCAGCTTATGCTTATGCTGGTCGTTAGGATTACTGGGTTCGTTCTGTTTCCACTTCTGACCCAACTCCATGTTATTGCATTTGGGAAGATAATGAAAGATGGCCCAAGTTCTTGGGCCCCTGTCAGTCATGTGGGATACCTGGATGGAGTTCTTGGCTGCTGGATTTGATCTGAGCTTGACTTTGTTATTGTAGACATTTAAGGAATGAATCAGCTAACAGACAATCTGCACGTGTAGGTGTGTTCCCTTCTCTTTTTGCCTTTCAAATAAATAAATAAATAAATCCTCAAAAAAGGAGCACCAAGTGTGCTGGCACCAGAATTAGATTAATGTGAACTATTCTACATAATTTATTTTTAATGACCTTTAAATAATATAAATTCACCCATTGTAAATTTAATACTGAAATACGTAAAGAAGAAAATTAAAATAATCAATTATACCACCACCATTAGCTGTGTTAATATTTCAGTTTGCTTCTTTCAAGTCTTTTTTAATGCTTTCTTTCACAGCACTATTTACTATATGCAAATAACATTGCAGTAGACAAGATTGGTCATAAGTCTTTGCTGAGTGTAATTTCCTTCAATTATATTCCCTAGAAATAGAATTGTGGAGTAAAAATATATTAATTTCAGTTCCTAATATGCACTGCTAAACATTTTCAGAAAGGTAAACTTAATATTTAAATTAATAAGGATGTAAGTGAACCTTTTTAACCCCTATGATTCTTTCTATTTTCCAGTTGAGGTTAGGAAAGCTCCTCCCTTTGAACCTATGTCAAAATAAGGGGAAAAAAAACTCAGTAACCCCGGATTTATGGAGATGGTTGCTTCATGATGTTATGATAATTTACAGAGGTAATTCCCACCTCCTTCAAAAACTGTCCTGCTCATTAGTGCATTCAGTCCCCACAAAAACTCCTGAGATGAAGACAATTACCTGTGGAATGCAGACAGCGTGGGAGTTTGTGGTATCTCCTTGCGTTTTGATCAGTGCTTCCATCAGACAGGCACGAGAGCATTAAGGCAAGTCTTAGGGTCTGGGCATTGGGAATTCTGATGCTGCTATTTCTTTCCTGTTAGATGATCTTGACTTTAGTTTGGTCCCTCTAAAGCTTTGTGTCACCCCCAATTTCCTCTTCTCCCTGCACTGTGTTATGAACCATTGGGAAGTTCGCCACCGGACTTCACCTTTTGTTACAAAAAATCTGAACTCAGACTCATGCGTTGAGATGGGATGATCGTGAAGTGAGTGCTTTATCTACTCTGTGGGTTGGGACCCAGGGAGTGGTCCCCCAAGAACATGTGGATAGCAGTGAGCTTGTGCTGTCTGAACTTGAGGTGAACCTGCTCAAATAAATTTGTCCAGGGAAGTTCACTTACAAGAAGCATAGGGTTCCAGGCCAAATGTATTTACGGAGTTGGACGATCCTGACCACAGGGCCTCCAAATGCTAGAATTTTCCAAGTCACGGGGAGAGAGGGGATAGTCTTTTCTGGAGAATTTTTGCTTGCTAAAGCAATGTAGGTAAATGAATTCTTTCAGTAGACAGGGAATCTCCCAGGAAAGCCATCTATTGCCTTTCCACCCCGATGATCTAGACATTCTACATTGTAAATTATCATCTTGTTAATGTACTGTGAGATTATCACACGTTGCTCAGAAGTTAAAACAACATTCTGCTGAGTCCTGACAGTCAACCAACGGACCACCACTACAGACTCCAATCAGCTGTTGTCTCATGTTCTACCAGGCATGAAATTCATTTTATTTAGAAACATCACAGTAGCGTTTCCATTTATTTGCGAGTATACGTGTGAAATTTGAAATTCAGCAAGACTATTTCTTAAGATGCCTGACATTTAAGAAAATCTGACACTACTGAGGCCAAGTAGCACACAAGTAGAAGACAGCACGGTTTAGCATGTTGAATGCGCCAGATTTTCCTTAAAATTAACACCGATGCCATATGTTGGGACCCTAAACTTAATACTCCTTAGGCTGATGGATATGCCAAAAACTAACATTCTTAGACTGCGTGCTGTTCTCTTCCTCTGTAGACTGTTGTAGAGGTGTTAGCAATGGTCTTTCCTTGGAGATAAAAATGAGCACCTGGTCTGGAGACTGATTATTCAGTAGGACCAAAGCCAGAAGCTACAGCCTTGTCAGGCAGGGGCAGGGACAAGCTCAGTTCAAATGCCTGTGACCCCATTCATTCAGCTCCACACAGTGCAATGTCTTGGGAAATAAAATGGAGACTACAGCTTCCTCATCAAAGTCAAGGTCAAGGAGGACAGAAACCTCTCAGATTTGAGATGCGTGTGAGAAATCTAGGCAATGCCCAGGCAACCCGGAGTGACAGGTGGACTGCATTCTCCGCTCTGCGGGGTTGGAGGCTGGGCCTCCTGGTCTTTCGGATTACATTCCTTCTGGGTTCGTTCCTCAGATATCCTCTACCTCTCTGGCTGAATAGGTAAGGGAAGCAACACTCTTTGTGCCTGGAGCCAACGATTTTCCTCTTGGCGCGTTTGCAGAGTGCTTTGCCCCAGTCAAGATTATATCTCCATGCTCATCAGCACCTGTGCGTCCCCGGCAGGGAGCGTGGGCCTCTCCTTGAATCACAGAGGGCACGTTTATAAATACTGAGGTCACATGCACCAGCAGGAAAGACAAGAGCGCAACGCAATGCTACCGCCAGAGGTATTTAAACTAAGATGGAGATTATGGGTTTAGGTTTTCATCCATCCCACTGCAGTCTCAAGTAAGAATTGAATATTACTGGTTCTCAACCAGACTTTTCCTTCTGTATGCTGAACCCTACACAATGTTTAAGGGAGGAGTTTGGGGATCTGACCAGTAATAGAACCTGAGAAAGCCTGGAAATCTGCTTATCTTTTTTTATTATGGAAAATACCAATTGTAAAAGTATAAAGACCACTGTGATGACGTTCCATGTTTATACCTAGTCTCTGTTCACGAACAATCTCGCTTTACATTTATCCTGTCTACATTGCTGTCCCCACAACTCAAGTTATGTATAAAATTGAGATTCCGAGCCACTACATCGTATAATTTTGTCTACAACAGTTTCAGGGTGAATCTCTTGAGTATAAAGATTTTTTCTTGAAACTTAGCCACACTTTGTACTTCAGAATCAATAGTTTTCCTTAACCATTTAAATATCTAGTCACCGCTGAAACAGCATCTGGCAACAGGATGCTGCCTACTAGCAACCTACTTACTGAGAGACAGAGATGGGCATGGATGGGCAGCATTAGTCTCTGTCCTCAAGGGGACCAGCTTGACCCGACCTTGGAGCGGGTTCGGGAGACGTGGAGGATCTGTATCCTTAGCTTAGCCACCCAATGGCCAGGCTCACTCTGATAACTGACTGTGAGGCCCAAGGAAGCAGTCTGGCTTCAGGGTGTCTGAACAGTTCCAATCAATATCTTCCCCCATCCCCCACCGCTCACAAATACACCACACATCTCCAAGGACACAACTCAGTCTATTTCTAAAACTGAGTTTCAGATCCAAAACAGTAGCCAACACATGGTGCATCTCCATGCGCACAGGAAAAGACAGGAGGCCTCTGAGCAATTTCCTGGCTCCCTGTTTTCCCATTCCCGTAAATGAGGCCTTCTTTAGCTTTGGAATCGTTCTCTGAGTCCAGCCCCTGCCTTGATGGCTCATGCCCCATGTCACCGCCTGGTTTGCTTCTTTGTTCTACATTTTCATTTGAAGTGATCAACAATTAGTTTCCTTTCATCATGAATCTCTGACCACCAGCTCTGTCAAGGTGCGTGTTAATGCTCATGGAGTGTTTCCTTCCTAAATAGACACATGAGTGAGTCATATGCAGCACTCAGATCACACCCCCTGCCTTCCAAGAGTTGTGCAAACTGCACACTTCGCTAGGCTTAACAGCACTTGAGTTTGTGTTTTACGGATCAAACACTGACAAGTTTAGATAATGTGTCTCAGGCTATAGTTTCCCTCACTTTGCTAATCAGTCAACTAGCTGCTGCTTATTTCTGTGGGTTTTTTCTTTCTTTTTTAGGTCCCATCTGGCACTCTCCCTTCCTAGTCTCCTGATGATACTTTGCAGTCTTCCTCCTCCTCCTCATTGTATCTCCCCCAGGCTCCCAGGGTATTCTGGAAGAACTACCAATCTGATAGCAACCTTTGTCTCTCTCTCTTCACGTGATAAGTGCCCTGTTGATAAAGGATGGAAGAAACTGAAGGTCAATTTCCCAGCGGTAATAGTGGAAATCATAGAGTATCTTTTGGCCCCATGGTTTGGGGAGTGACAGATGAGAAGGCTCTTCGAATGTAAACAAATATGAATTTAGAATGGAGCAGGGTAAGTTCACATGTGAGATCCTACCTGTGGCAAACCACATAGGATTTCCTTTTCAACTGTTTCCTCCATTTTATGGGCACTTGGAATAGAGACAAACGTCTGGGAGCCACTCACATAGCAGGGCTCTTCCTCTGGGCTCCAAGGAGGTGACACGGTGGGACTGACGCGTTAACAATCAGCATAATCAGTTTTGTTATTTGATTGTTTCTTTGAGAAATGATTTTTTCCCCCGAAACTGGTTTAGCTGAAGTCATAGAACAAAATTGGTGGCCCCCATGAACATCCACCAGGTACCAGCCTGATCAAGAACGACAGCATGGCCTTTCTCTAATTATCTAACAAACAAAAGCAATCAGCAAGGAAAGCTGCAGAACCACAACTAGAAGGAAAAAGACAAATCTGGCACGTGTTCAAAGACACAACTTGTGTTGCCCAATGGCTTCACGTGGTGTACTTTGAAAATCTTTGAAACAGAAGGAGTAAAAGGACAACTTGGCGGAGCCACACCAGTGTGGGGGTCGGCTTTAGCCGCCCAACTCCAAGTGCACATGCATGCCTCCTTGTGCCCTAGGGACGCTTTAGCTCAGCCACAGCATCTGGACAGGAGGTATGGACATACCTGGGGAGTGTAGCCCCCCAGGAAGAACAGGGGAGTCCTTTAGGAGACCTCCTAAAGTCTGGGATCCACCACTTCCTAACTTTGCTAAGCTTCCCTTTCCTCAGCTGGGAAACAAGGAGAGTAATGTCAAAATAATTTTAGCTCTTCCATGTGGGCACATGACTGAATTGCATTTCTTCTTCCCCTTTGTAGGTGAGCATGATCATATGACTTATGTTAGACAAGATGATGTGAGCACAGGTGGCATGAGTCATGACTGGTAAACCTGTAGAAAAGTAGGCCTTGATCCCACATGGTTTTCTTCCCTCTACCATAGCAGCATTAAACAGCTCAGACCATAGCTGTTGTTACTCTGGGGCCTAAAGGGAAGATGGACTTGGTCAAAGCCACAGCTGATCCACGTAATGGAGGTAGAAGAGAAGTGAGCACAGACCCCTGTTGTTTTTGAGTCATGGAGGTGTGGGCATGTTGGTTATGGAAGTTTATCCTTGTGCAGGGGCTACTTCATGCCCCCCCCCGGAGAAAGATGAAAGTGACGCCTTTGGTGCGAGCGGAAAATGGCAGGTACTATGCAAATGTCAGTTCTCTCCTCAATTACCCAAGTGTTTCACCATGCCTAGTAGCCCATCCTCATCAGCCCTTAGCTGTACTCTGAGAACAGTTAGAACTTCGTCTTAAGATTTTTTTTTTAGAAGTATTCACTAATTCTCTTTAATAGGAGAGGTGCTGGCGCTGTGACATACCAGGTAAAAGCTACCATGTGTGGTGCCAGCAACATTCCATATGGCTGCCAATTTAAATCCCGGATGCTCCATTTATGACCGAATGCACCTCGGAAAGCAGAGAAGGTAGGCTTGGGACCCAGCACCCATGTGGGAGACCTGGAAGTAGCTCTTGCTTCCTGGTTGTAGCCTGGCCCCACCACTGCCAGCTGGGGAATTAACCGGCAGATAGAAGATCTCTCCCTCTGCAATTCTGCCTTTCAAACAAATAAATAAATCTTAAAAAAAAAAAAAAAAAAAAAGCGGAGAGTCCTCCACACCCCCTGAATGAAACAAAATTGGAAATTCCCACAAAGAGAAGAAGACCTTTGGAATTTGCAAAAATAGAAAGCAAACACAGGTCTTTTCAAGAGAATTGGGCAGAAAGTGAAACTTGTGCCAGCTGAGCGTTCCCAACCACAGAAAGCAGCAGGCTGCAGCATCAGCTGGCGGCCACAGTGCTGGATGGAGGCGTGCGTGCCTTCCAGGGACAGTTGGGATCCAGCAGGTTCTTTGTCTTGGCAGATGCAGCAGTCCTGGGCTGAATGCCACTACTCCTGACGTTTCCGGTACAGTGGTGAAGGTGCTGAGACCTGAAGCTTGGGTTTTTTTCCAAAACACTGCTCCTTTGCCCACCCAGGCTGTACCCACAGGGTTTCAGAGAGGAAACCAGTAGGAAACCATTTCAAGCTGAATGACTTTATTAATTAGACCATGGACCTAATACCTTTTTAGAGAATTTAAATCTACTTTGGAGAAACGATGTTCTGCTCAAAATTACTCTGTGTCTTGGAACTGTCCTCACAGGGCCATCCTGACTAATCAATTTGGAAAGCATTCCTGAAGGCTGTGGGCCTCCAAATTATCCAAGATTTTGAGAAGAGAGGGAGAAAGAGGAGGAAAGATACAGTTGAGATAGAGCTGTGTAAGTCCACCACTTCTGCAGTGCGTTATAGAACTTCAGGGCAAGCAGGAAAGCTTTATTTGAGAACCTCCAAGTGGGACAGGAGAGGCAACACACAGATGGCAAAGGCTTTGTCCTTTGCCATCCTTTGTGACCAAAGGAGAGCATTCACTCCAAGTCTCTGTAGGAAACACCTGCTGAGCGATGGGGGCAGTTCTGGCCTTGCAGGAATGGTGGTGAGAAGAGAGCCACAGCCCCGACCTGCTCCAGCAGGGTGGACGGCACTGCTCTGCTGTGTTTTCTCTTTTCTTGGGGCCAGGCTGTTGCGTGCATTGCAGAACCTTCACGTCTTGGCTTGCCATCAGACACTAGATGCCAGCTGTGCCCCCTCATCACTATGATACATACACAGTAACTTCCCATTTCCAGATGCCTCTGGGGGGACTGGAGCCTTCCATTCAAGAACTCCTGAACTTGCCTTAGGATTGCCATGTATAGACTATTACAGAGGTCCCTTGGGGACCCTAGTGAGGGAAGGAAGCAGGGACCTTGTCCCTCAATCAAGAGTGGGACGTCCCACCTACATTCTTTTTTTCTGTGGACTCAGACCCCATTGAGGGAAGAACCAGCTCTGATATACTGTGAGGCTCTCAAAAGGCACTGGATCTAGTGGAATGATTTGGGGGAGTGAGCAGAATTATTTGAGGGAGAAAGAGAAAGCCAAGAAGGCAGAGGATTGCTTGAACACAATCTCCAGACTTTGCTTGGTCCTAGAGTAGGTAACTGGTAGTTGTTAACAATCGTGCTGTGTAGCTTTCGTGTGCACCCCACCCCCACATAGGATTATAGATGGATAAGAGCACTTTAGACTCTGAGTGAACTGAATCCACTTTGGGGATTCTGCATGCACTTTATGTTTCAGCTGGAAACCTTCATCATCATTTTTACGTTGTGTGTGGTCATTCAGGATAAGAAAAAGGGTGATGAGAGAAAGACTAGTGTCTACTAATGGGCACCTGCTATGTCCAGGCAAAGAACTAAGTATGTTCAGTTTGTTCTATCAGGGAAAGATGGGCAGGTGTAGGCAGTGCAGAAGGAACCTGAACCTGGGAGCCAGGTAGTCAGGTTTAAATTCTATGTCTTCTCCATATCAACTATAGTAAGTTCTTTTATCTCTGGGTCTCCATTTTCTCATGGGTATAAAAAAATTAATGATAGTTCAATTTACAAGGTTATTGTGAAATTTCACAAAGTTAGAACTGTAAGACATCTGGTATTGAAAAAGGCACTGTGGGCCCAGTACAATGGCTCAGTGGCTGAATCCTCACTTTGCAAGTACTCGGATCCCATATGGGTGCTGGTCTGTGTCACGGCTGTTCCATGTGTCCATCCAGCTCTCTGCTTATGGCCTGGGAAAGCAGTAGCGGATGAACCAAAGCCTTGAATTCCTGCACCCTTAAAGGAGACCTGGTAGAAGCTCTTGGCTCCTGGCTTCAAATCTGCTGAGCTCTGGCTATTGCAGCCATTTGGCAAGTGAATCAGTGGATGGAAGACCTTTCTCTCCATTTCTCCTTCTCACCAAAAATCTGCTAACAAAATTGCTATTTTGAAAGATTTACTTATTTTCATTGAAAAGTCAGACCTACAGAGAGCGGGAGATACAGAGAGAAAGATCTTCCATCTGCTGATTCACTCCCCAAGTAGCTGCAACAAGCAGAACTGAGCTGATCCAAAACAAGGAGCCAAGAGTCTCCTCCCACATGGGTGTAGGGTCCCAAAGTTTGGGGCCATCCTCTGTTGCTTTCCCAGCCCACAAGCAGAGAGCTGGATGGCAAGTGGAGCATTTGGGACAGGAACCGGTGTCCATACGAGATCCCAATGCATGCAAGCTAAGGATTTTAGCTACGGTTCTTCTCGCATGGCTTTGGGAAAAGCAATCGATTCTAAGAAGTTGATTATTCCTTGATTGGCTCCTTTGCCTGAAGTCTTTGTTAAAATAAAATAGCATATCAACCCACCTTTCCAAGTCTGGCAACAGGTCCTTTCTTCTAGATCCAAACCTCACTTTGCAAATACCAGAGACCACTGTTGTTTGTTTAACAAAAATGAGCAGGTGCCCATGTGGTGATCTGGAAGTGAAATCCTAAGCCACCTATACGTTGAGCTCAATGCAAGGTCACTCTAACTTCCTCTGGCCCTTTTGAACTGTGGCCCTCAGCGTTCTAGTTGTGGCCAGAAAGCACAGCTTCTCTCTGCCTTTTCAAGTGGGTGAATGATCTTGCTCCTTCTTACTATGTTTAATGACCAATACAGCGGTGCCTCGTCTTGGTGCCAGGCCCAAACTCTTCCCACCTGAGCCCGTAAAAGCGCAGTCTGAGACACAGGACGCACAGAGCTGATGCACGTGTTCAGTCTGCTGGCTTGGAGGATATAGCAGCATCCCCAGTTCTCCAGCTTGAACCCAGTGATGCAAATACTCTTAATACACAGCCTCTGCAGAAAAGCGATGGTCCAGCTGCCTGCCTGTGACACAAGCAGAGTGAGGGTCCATCTGGCGATGCAAAGGGTTGAATCCATGCCTATGACGCCGGCATCTCATACACAAGGGCTGGTTCTGGTCCCAGTTGCTTCACTTCAACACAGTTCCCTGCTAACATGCCTGGGAAAGCAGCAGCAGCTGACCCATGTCCCTAGGCCCATACTTGCATGTGGGAGACCCAGATAAAGCTCCTGGCTCTTGGTTTCGAGTTGACCCAACCCCAGCCATTGTGGCCATTCGGCCTTTGGCTTCTCTCTCGCTTTCTCTCTCTCTCTCTGAAACTCTGGCTTTCAAATAAATAAAATAAATCCTTAAGAAAAGGTCAGTGGTGCCTGAAGCAATATTTGCTGAGTGTTTCCTATGCTGCCAAAGTGTGTGAAAGACATCACATGCACTCACTCATGTGACGGTCACAGCGCCCTGTGAGACAGACACTGCTCTTTTCCCCTCTCATCAATGAGAGAGCTAGGACACAGATAGGGAAAGCAAATGCGCCAAGAGTTTGCAGATTATAAAGAAAGGAACTGGGAGTTCTTTTGGAGTTAGTTATTGGATAAACGAAGAAATTCAGCCCAGACAATGAGTACTGCCAGACACTTTAAGATGTTGGTCAAAGTCACACATTTCTGAAAAGTTGCAGCTTAAGAACAGAAACACTTGGGCCTGGCGCAATGGCCTAGTGGTTAAAGTCCTCGCCTTGAATGTGCTGGGATCCCATGTGGGCACTGGTTCTAATCCCGGCAGCTCCACTTCCCATCCAGCTCCCTGCTTGTGGCCTGGGAAAGCAGTTGAGGAAGGCCCAAACCTTGGGACCCTGTACCTGTGTGGGAGATCCAGAGGAGCTCCTGGCTTCAGATTGGCTCAGCTCCAGCCGTTGCAGTCACTTGGGGAGTGAATCATCGGATGGAAGATCTTCCTCTCTGTCTCTCCTCCTCTCTGTATATCCGCCTTTCCAATAATAAATAAATAAATCTTAAAAGAAAAAAAAAAGGAACAGAAATGCTCACTGCCATGAGCCGATCCAGGTTGTTCAAACCACCCGGTGACGGCAGCACTGGGCTTCCACTGTGCATCTCAGACCCACGCACCTGGGGCTCTGCGAGATTATTGAAAACTACACATTTGGCAAATCCCAAATTTCTAATAACTTAGAAAAAACCCACAGAGTCACCAAAAGCTATTTTGAATTCAGGAACGTTTTCACACCCATTTCCCATGAACTGATTTCCACAACACTGTCATACTGAAAAATGGAGTCCCAGCTATTTCTGCCAGCATTAAACCCTGGACAGCTGTATGCAGACGCTTTGCCCGAGCTCCGCCTTCCTCCCAAGGGCCACAGAGCTCTATGGCCTCCAGCTGAATCGTCTGTTCTCTCTGCATCCCAGTTTCCTCATCTTTAATGTGAGGCTCATAAGAGCAGTTGTTTCAAAGGAACGCAGAGAGAGTTCGTGTGAGGTCAGCGACAATGTTGAGAGCGCTTGTCTTACACTTAGTACAATCATGATCTAAAACAGGGTGGAGAGAAGACATACATGGAAAGCTTAGTGAGCAAGCTCTTAAATTAAGCTGTGCCTTCCAGAATGTGATCGGATCATGCTTGAGGCAAAGGATGCATGAAACGGGCCTTGCTATCTTTCTGTGCCCACAGGAGGACGTTGGTTCAGCTAGAATTTGCTGCAGATGCATGGGCTAATGTCTGTGGCTGAGGCCGTTGTAATCACAGGGACTCCTGCCAAACTGTCCCCGTGCAGTACTGCGAAGACGGAAGTGGAGGAGCAGGGACGCCTGCACGTCGTGGTGGCAAAAAGCTTTGATTTGGGTTGGCTTGGTTTGAACCAGCAGCTCTTGCGTACTGAATGACTATTGTGGAGAAGGGGGACCATAACACATGGATCCAAATGTCGCCAGAGGCACCACATGTCACGTCAATTGAAACTCCCTGTAACTCACATGGCTCCACACTCACATGATGTCACAATCTTGCCATTTTGCAGCCTGCAGCCGTCACATTTCCAGGCCAGTCGAATCCAGGGCATGGAATCTGGGGAAATGTTTCCCCAGAAATATTGGCTGTGGGGCAGCCTCTTGCTCTGGGTTGTTGGGTTGGAAAGAGCCATGCCATTCTGCGGCAACTGCAAGTCCGTAGTGGGCTTCGTGGAGATGTCCTGTACCCTCAGACATCCAGGAAAGTTCCTGGTCCCACGAGTAGCAGAACTCAGATTCATCATCAAAAGGGCTGACATTAAGGCACCTGAGGTTGGCACTGTGCCAACAATTCCATGAATTACTGCTCCTGATTTCCACCCCAAAACCCAAAAACGTGACACTGTTGCATGCCTGTCACACAGAGGAAGATGGTGCTCTCCACCTGCTCAAGCAAAAGCCCCTGGGACTCATCCTGGGCAGCTGTCCTTCCCCCGTGGTGAGTCATCACGGTTCTGTACCCTGTCTTAACCCCTTGGTTGCTCCCTATCATTGACACTTTACATTGCATTGGTGGCCCAGAGCATAAGAGTCTTACACATTGAGAGGCAGCTGAGGATAGAACCAAGTCATTCGTTGTGGCTTTATGGGCAGCATTGGGGCTGTGCTAGTGGGGCAAGTTGGAGAGGAAGACAAGCAGATGCAAGATGATCATCTATAAAGGCATTCTCAGAGCAGAGTGCTCAAAGCAGGAACCTCCTCAGAGGGCAACTGGTCCAACTCCTTCATTGTATAGGGGTTGAAAGGGAACAGATTCCCAAGCCAGTACGCTCACCTGAGAATTCAAAGCTCGCTCTCCTCTCCCCTTCTTTCCCTTCCCCTCATTGGGTGCAAAAAGGATAGACAGTTAACCTTTTCTCTTATAGCCCTGTCCCCCTGCCATCCCATTTCCTTTTCCTCAAGCACAGATTCTATCATGTCTATATATCTAGCAGAAGCAGAGCTTTCTTGCTGTGCTCAAAATGACAGCATTCTGTACCATGGCAACATACTGGCCTGTCCCTTGAGCACACAGGTCAAAGTTGGCTCCATTGGGAGATTCTGTAGAGCTGCCCTGTTCTTCCCCCACCCCTACCATGTTAAACACAGGTCTAGGTTGATAACTGTTGTCTATCCACTCACCCTTGAGTCACTCCCAGCTTAGGGCAGTTAGGAAAAATGTTGCCATGAACATTCGTGGGCAAACCTTCATCAGGCCATATGACCATGACTTCAGCATTGTCTTTTTGAAATTTTTATTTTATTATTATTATTTTTTTAATTTTTGAAGGGCAGAGAAAGAGAATGGTCAGGCAGAGCAAGAGAGAAGAGGGTTTCATTCCCTGGGTTCCAGCCCACTTGCCTACAACTGCCAGGTCTGGAGGAGCCTGGCCTTCAGTGTGGCTCTCCTGCATGGGTGGTGGTGGGGGCCCAGATATGGGGGCCATCATTGCTGCCTTAGCGAGGAGCTGGACTGGAAACAGAAGAGCCAGAACTCAAACCAGGCACTCCCCTAAGGCATGTTTAATGGATAATCCCACCCCCAGGATAGTTCTCTAGAAGTAAATTTCAAAATTGCATGGTAACTACTAAACTGCTTTCCAAATTGACTAGAACACGGACAAGTGTTTGGTCATATGCAGGTGCTGGGTTCAATACCTATCTGTGGTTCCTCGGTGTAGATTCTGGGACACTGTGGTGATGGCTCAGGTCATTGGGTTCCTGGCAGCCTCCTGGAAGACCTGGACTGAATTCTCAGCCCTCTAGACCTGTCCCTGGCTGTTATGGCATTTGAAGAGTCAGGCTCTCTCTCTCTTATTTTTTAAAGATTTATTTATTTTATTACAGTCAGATATACAGAGAGGAGGAGAGACAGAGAGGAAGATCTTCCGTCCGATGATTCACTCCCCAAGTGAGCCGCAACGGTCGGTGCACACCGATCCAAAGCCAGGAACCTCTTCCGGGTCGCCCACATGGGTGTAGGGTCCCAAAGCTTTGGGCCGTCCTCAACTGCTTTCCCAGGCCACAAACAGGGAGCTGGATGGGAAGTGGAGCTGCCGGGATTAGAACCGGCACCCATATGGGATCCCGGGGCATGTTCAAGGCGAGGGCTTCAGCTGCTAGGCCACGCCTTCGGGCCCAAGTCAGGCTCTCTTGAGCCTTTTCCTCTCTGCTGATCGAACAGGTAACATCTGGGATCCAACAGTTTAATGTACATGTTCTTATTTTGAGTTAGGGTGACAATCTTCTAATTTTTACATGGTTAAGAGCCAACTGTATTTGTGTTTCTTGTCATTTACCCTATTGCTGTTCATATTAAAATTTTCGTGATAGATACTCCAAACATTTTTTCCAATATGGTGCATGTCTTTTGACTTTGTTTATTGAGCTTCGGATATGCAAAAGTTTTTTTTTTTGTTTTAATAACCAATTATGTAAAAAAAAAATGTGTCCTGAGTAAAACTAGAAAGTCTCTTCCTACTCTGAGAATAAATTTATTTTGGATAGTCTTATGTTTGCATGTTTAAATAAGACTTCATATTTTTAGCACAATCTTAGGTTCTCAGTATGTTTTCATTTTCAATGTTTTAATCTTTTGATTTATTTGGATTTACTTCGATTTAAGAGATAAAATAATGATATAAATTCAGTTTACCCTAAGTTATTCCAACATTAATTATATAACCCAACTTTCTCCTCTGACACGTGATGCTATTTTTATCATATCCCAGGATATCATATGCATTTGGGTTCACTGATCTACCATCTGTGTGTAAATCAATGTATATTCAACCTTGATTCTCTATTTTAGCCTTCTTGCCTGCACTTCATACATTCTTAACATGATGTCCAATGACTCAATGAAGAACTTTATGAGTTACTTGTGGTACCACTCATATCTTCTCTAACTAAACAAAATACAAACTCTTTTAATGACATTAAGAAAAATATAATTAGGGTAATAAATCTATTTGGACATTTATGGGCCTGAAAATCAGGCAGCACATTCTTAATAAACAATTAGGGGGCCCAGTGCGGTAGCCTAGCAGCTAAAGTCCTCGCCTTGAACATGCCCCGGGATCCCATATGGACGCCGGTTCTAATGCCGGCAGCTCCACTTCCCATCCAGCTCCCTGCTTGTGGCCTGGGAAAGCAGTTGAGGATGGCCCAAAGCCTTGGGACCCTGCACCCGCGTGGGAGACCCGGAAGAGGTTCCTGGTTCCTGGCTTCGGATCGGGGTAGCACCAGCCGTTGCGGCTCACTTGGGGAGTGAATCATCAGATGGAAGATCTTCCTCTCTGTCTCTCCTCCTCTCTGTGTATCTGACTTTGTAATAAAACAAATAAATCTTAAAAAAAGAATATTTGAGCATTTAGGGAACGAACCAGCAGGTAGAATCAATCTCTCTCTCTAATAAACAAAACGTATAAATCTACTATTAATCCCCTTTTAAAAGGAACAGTAGGATATGTCTGTGCACATGGAGGCTGTGGAGACATAGGAATGGACAGCTATCTTCCAGTGGATGCAACATTGGCCTGCACCTTTTCAAAAAGCTCAGCTCTCTGCTCCTCCAACATCCCTGTTGAGTTCTAGGGCCCAAGCTGCAGTTCCCGGCAAGCCCAGAGCAGTTGAAGCTAGGTGATGGTGTTGTGTCAGCACTGCGGTGGCAGGAGGACTGTGGTTCTTGCTGAGGATGACAGCCACCTGCTTTCCTGTCTCCTGGGCGTCAAGAAAAACAGGGCTCAGAATAATCTCTCCTTGGTCAGTCATCTGAAAAACCAGGTAGGAGTCAGGATTCTGGACCCCATCCTGATGCGTGAAGTGCAGCACCCTTTAGCAGCTGAACAGTGCTCAACAAGACACAGTAGGACAAGATCAAAAGGCCCCTTTTTGTACCTGTGTTCTTCAACTGATAAACTTCCCTAGGAATGCAGGGAAGGCAGTGAGACTCTGTCATGCTGCAGTGAAGAAACTGTGCAAGATTAGCAGGGCATGCTGCCTGGAGCTGCTCCACAGAATAGCAGCGAGAGGAGAGCCAGAAGTTCCATGACCTCTGTGCTTCCCGTGGAAAGAGGCCAGAGGGCCTCAGCGAAGGGGGAGAAGCCACGGCCCCAGCCAGGCAGAGGCCCCTGCTGCATCCAGGCTACCGTGGAACAGAGGAGCTTCCGGCCCTCTGTGCTGTCTTCCGGTGCTGCTTCCTTTCCCCACCCCTCCAACAATAGTGCCCTCTTGATTTCTGTTCCAAGTGAGAACAGTGAGTCCCCAGTGCAAAGGAAACGCCACAGATCCTTGCTGCACTTTTTCAAGTGGGAAGAGCAAGGAGCGAGCTGTAGCATCTCCTTCTCCCCCAGGAAGACGCGAAGCAGATGGAGGATTCCCTTGCTCCTGTTCTAGAGCGTTCCATGATGAATCTGCCATAGAGCCCGTACTATGGTGTGCTGTACCTCTCTCTTGCTCTAAAATGCTTTTCAAGCTGCCAAAGAGGCTGAGTGCTTTTTCTAGAGTGACGCTCCTCATAACCATTCATCACTGCCCTCCTCTGGGCCATGGCCTGACCCGGAGCTAGGAGCTGGAACAGCAGGCAGAACCTGAACCCCTCCCCAGGATCTCAGAATTCAGCCTGTGACGATGGGTGCAAAAATTATATTCCAGATCTGTGGTCTCTGAGAATGTTAGGCACTCGTGGTGTGGATTGCACTTGAAGGATGGGATCCCTAATGGCATGCCTAACGTAACTTAGAGCTAAATAGTCGGAGACTTGTCCGGTGCTGCCGCTGTCCCCTAGGGAGTTGTGTTGACTTGGGCTGTGTCAGAGTGAATAAACGGGCTTGTGCTTCTGGAACAAGATCAGTCTGTGCCAAGCAGGTCAAGCCCAAGGGGCAGTGCTACTGAATCTTGAATGTGTGATGCCTTCATTGACCATGATGTGGTGGGATTTTGCGTTTCTCACAACATGGCTTCTAGAAGATGCCATGTGGCTGGTTCTTGCATCACATTTGAGGAGTCTGGCTTACAAGACATGTAAGAATGTGTAGCTACGGGGCTGGTACTGTAGTGCAGTCTATCAGGCTGCTGCTTGAGACAGTCATTCCGTATTCAGCACAGTTTGAGTCCTGCATGTTCTAGTTCTCATCCAACTCTACAAATGCCTGGGAAAGCAATGGAAGCTGGCCTAAGCAGTTGAGCGCTGGGCATGCTCTGGATGAAGTTTCAAGCTTCTGGCTTTTGCCTGGTTTAACTCCAGCCATTGGGGTCATCTAGCAAGTATGCCTGCAGGTGGAAGATCTCTCTCTTTCTCTCCCAGGCTGCCTTTCAAATCAATAATCGTAAAAAATTATTAGCTTGGGTGGGCACTGTGGTGTAGCAGCCAAAGCCCCCAACTACAACACCTACATCCCTTATGGGTGTGGGTTTGAGTCCCGGCTGTTTCACTTCTGTCCGATCCAGCTCCCTGCTAATGCACTTGGGGAAGTAGCAGAGACTGGCTCAAGTGCTTAGGCCTGTGAACCCATGTGGGAGACCTGGAAGAAGCTGGTGGCTCCTGGCTTTGACTCGGCTCTGGCTGTCACGGCCACTTGGGGAGTGCAGCAGCGGACAGAAGAGCTCTCTCTCAATCTTTTCTTTTCTCTGTCAGTCTGCCTTTCAAATACAACAAATCATAAGAATTGTTGGCTGCAGGTGATCTTTGCTCTGTATAAGAACACTGAAAACAAGCAGCATCATTTGTTGAACTTGAACAAATCCCACTCTTAGGTGGTCTGTTAAACAAAATGGGTGCCTTTTTGGTTTTCAATCTCTGAGAGGAAAATAAGGAAGCAATCACTGCTCGGAGCGGAAGGGTTACATGCGACAATGTCAGACTCTTAGATACCAAACCTGTAACATATTTACTCCCCTCTAAAGCTGCTGCCATGGTCATCTCATTCTCCAGTTTCAGTATCTGTGGCCATTAGAGTGGGGCTTCAGTACATCTGAGGAAAGTAGAATGCACTGGTCTTTGACACTACAGAAATAGCCTTGATAAATGTTGACACAGAGAGCTTTTTCGATTTCTACTACAAAGCTGTTGTATGTAATAATCGTCATCCGAAATCCCAATTGGCTATTAAGCATTTGTATTTACCATTTAAGAAGTTTGCAAAATAAGTGTAAATCTGCCTCCATGCAGTTTTTTTTGCTTGCCTCCACTGCTTTCACTAAGGTAAGAAAAAGGCATTGTGTACCACAAGGGTGTTTTACTTCTCTCCCTGAGTTCAGCCGGCGGTGTTTTGTAAACTCAGACCAAGTGGCATCTCTTTAACTGGGATTTACAGCTTCGCTTGCAACTTCCAGAGAGGCCTGAGCATTTCCTACAAGGCTACCTTCTGGCTCCAGCTCTTTGAGTCAAGGAAAAATAAATGGCCGTTCTCTCTTGCTCTGCGTCTGCCAAAAACAATCTGCTAACACATCGTCTGCCAGACAAACAAATGCAAAATAAATGCAACCAACAGACTTTTCCGCGGAGCTTTCTGAGAAATGTTTGTGTCCTGTGAACAAGTGGGTGGAGGGGGGCTGGCCAAAGGAGCCCTTGAATACCCAACGACAGTGGCTCGCACACAGCGGTGGGCTAAGCCCTTGCAGATCCAGCTGCAGCAGGTGAAGAGCACAGCTGTCGTCGGGGCAGTCTGCCATGGTCCCGGTCCCCCCAAAGTCTGGCCAACTTTTTGCTAATAAAATGTTTCTTTTGATATTATGTAAGAAGCCCATTTCATTCTATAATCCATGTAGGTACTCACTCATTTGTTCAGTAAATACTTATTATTCACCTCTTACTTGTCAGGTGCTTATTCCGGTCCTGGGCGTATAGCAATGAACAAAGCAGAGGGCCTGTGCTTCAGGGCCTGTTTTTGAGTGAACTGCTATATTCCACACAGCAAGCCATGAAGGTATGTTGTTCTTCCGTTGCATGTCAGCTTCTCTGTCTAATGTGGAGGCATGTGGTGTTTGAATAGCAGAAAGGCTAGCCAGACTTTGGCCAGCTGACCAGGTGAACGCATGCCACAGTACTTCTGGTCTCTGTGTTCCCTTCAGACTTGTGTCCCTTGTGGCTTCATCTCATTAGCCACATAAATATATAAGAGATATATACGTCAGCACACACACATATGTATATGCATATACAAATCCAATCGGGAAAATTAGGACAAATTGTTCTGTAAGTGACACATTTTTTTTTTTATAATTAAAGCGGATTTACTATAACTTGTAAGTGCTGGTTTTTCAAACACTACTATCAATCTTTGTGTTTTTTTAATTTTCATGTCACCATTCACTTTGGGACAAAGATATAACTTCTGAAGTAGCCTTACCACTGCACACATTGTGTTTAAAAAAACTTGTAGGAGTGAATCTACTTTTATTCTTTAAAAATGAGTAGAAAATGCTTAGTATTTCTGAGGTTTTTTTAAATTAAGTATATCTACTCAAAATAAGACACAAACAATATAGGAACACACAAGCCAAAAAGAGCTGTTCAAAGAGAAAATAGTATGGAAAGATTTCAGCCAGTGATTCTGTTATGACCCGCACAGTCATCTCTGTATTAGGTCCCCACGATGCCAAAACCTGAGGACACTCGAGTCCCTTCTATAAAATGACCTGGTATTTACATACAACCTACATATACCCGCCCCCCGTGTACTTTGAAAATCATCCCTGGACTATTCATGCATAATGCCTTGTAGGTCCTGGAGTCATTTTTCTATATTGTATGGGGAATAGTGATAAGTGAAGCAAGGTTTCCCACATTCAGTGCAAATGCGGTTTTTCCCTCTAATCTTTGTTCTGTGTCTCCCTATGCTCACAGACATGGAACCACGCCCCAGGGAGGAAGACCCATCCATGGTTCTGGAATACTGACTAGTATCATCGGAATGTTCTGCTTGCCAGGACAATTCTTGCACCATTATGCTAATAGATTCTAGAGTAACAACTGATACACTCCAGACTGACTTGGAAGAGACCTTCTAATACCAAATCAAATCCCATGTGAAAGTCCAGCTTTTAGAACAGCCATGCAACGTTCATGTCAGTGCTGTCCTAAAGATGACAGAGCAAGAGCCCAGGCAGCCCCTGCAGGGAATCTCCCAGACCCCAGCCGACTCTGGGTGTCTGGCAGGGAGTGGGGAGGGTGTGAGCGGTATATACCGGCCACCTCCAAAGGGGCAGAATTGATCCATCCTGATCAATTCAGAGACCTGAACCTGAGGTCCAGGCCAGTGACGAAGCCTGCTGAGCCACACAGCAGCAGATCACAGAGACCAGGACGGGGTCTCTGACCCACCAGCAGCTTTGCTACCCCACCAAGTTGCATTCGGAGGTGGCTTGTGCACATTTGTGCAATAAACAGTGCAGCATTTGAGCAGAGAAGCAGCAGCTGACTCGGCCACAGTCTGTTGTTTCGGAGCACACACATGTACACATACACACAGACACAGCACACACATGTATACACATGAAAGCATACACACAGATGCACACATTAAGGGATCGTGATTTTGATATTAAAACCTTTAAAATCTATGCATGGTCTTGTCTTCATCCCCCCAAACACATGCTTTCCACAAACCTGGTGATGACTCCAGGTACCTATCCACACAAAGGTTGTTCAGCAGCTAAAACCTTTAAGCAGAGGGAACTCCAAGTGTGTTCAGCCTTGGGTCAGGGAGAAATGTGCCTCTTCATGACCCTTCACTCCTGTCTGCTTCTATGCACAGCCATGGCTCTCTCCCCAAAAAGTGCCTACAGCTCGTCACAGACACGGAAAAGGTCACCCATGATCCTGAGTCCCATAGCTTGGGGAGGGGGGTGAATGAGAGGTAATAGAGCCCTCCACACTTTGCACTGAACTCTATGGAACACAGCTGGCATTTGATGAGGCTACATCCAGCACCTGTGCCAGCTGCGGTTGAACAGCATCACATTCAACTGCACCTTCTCAGCTGCCACAAGGCTCCGTGACTCAGAGCACATTCATTCTCTGTGTGCACAGCCGTAAAGCTATGAAGAGTCATATTTGGCTGAGACAGATTTTGTCTAGCATTGAACACTGATAAGAATTCAAATTACAGGACACTCACATGAAGGAATATAGTACTTCCAAGTGTTTGCTACACAAGGCTTAAAAGCTTGCAGCCGACATTGGAGGGCTAGTCACCAAGCATTGTGTTATCTGATTTACATCAATAATATCATTGTATTCTTCCAAGGTCACTGTTTTATGCGTTTTATGCTTGGGAGACCCTGAGGTTTAGAGGAATTCAGTATTTGGCCTTAAGACCCAAAGTCAAAGCTGAATGTCACCCCAGATTTGTACAACAGCGGAGTCTGTGTGCATTTGATGTCTTCCTCACTCTAACCTGATTCATGTTACAGCACACAGACCTACACGCATACCCTAACAGGCTTTGTAATGGATAGGACAAATTGGCAATTTGGGGTTTGGTTGGGGGGCAGAAATCAAGTATTGAAAATTCATAGGAGTCAATTCTGAATCGTATTCTAGGATGGAATTCCCCTCATGATCTCACAAAAGAACCTCTGATGACCCCCAAGACGAATCACATTCTGGAAGTTTCCACAAACATCAAGTCACTCCTTGGAGTTGACTAAAGATAGGGTGAGTGCTGGCAAGCAGGCTAAATTCATCAGTGACTTCATTCTTCAGAAAACTGAATTTTTTTTTTTCTCCCAACGTGGAGCATATATTCTCGTGACAATGACTCAACAATTTGAGTGCCAATAGAGAATACTTTATTTTCCTTTCAAAGAACATCACCTATACTCAATCCTTCATCTCATGACCTCACAAAGAGACAGGCTGGAAGGGGTGCTGATGTCTGACTGTTGGCCTACATACTGTGACCTGCGTTTGTCTCTAGTTAGAGTAAGTCTGCTTCCATTTGTCTCATTTGTGTTGCACTTAATGCCTTTATTCAATGGCCTAAACCACAGCGTGTTCTGCAAAATTAATTGTACAGAGCATTAAGTACATTATCAAGGAGAAATGAAACTGAAACGAGTGTGTTGGGATCACGGCCCCGCGTCTCCCTCCAGGATACCCATTGCTGAGATATGATGCGAAATGCACTAGATCATGTATACCAGCCACCTTATGCCCTGAAGAAGCTCTGACGACGGGGTGATTGGGGTAAGCGGCGACGGTCCTGGAAACTCCTTTCAATTATTATTTTTGGAATAATTTTGCATCATCAGGAAAGCAAAGACAATCCCCCTCCTCCTAACAGAAGACCCATGAAAAAAGGAGAAGAAACAAGGACATCTGACTATGGAGCAAAATCCATGTAACAGTTCACGTCTGTCCTATTTTCTCATCTTTGTTAAGCTGATGGCTCGGTTTTGCCCAAAGATTAATGACCTGATTTTGGTTAAAGCATAGTCTGGCCAAATTAATTTTAAAATGAGAATGCAGCTAGGTTTTCTTTTCCCATGCTCTTCACATTCTGGAAGGCTCCAATCAAAAAGTTTCATGAAAATGAATCTTTTAAGAAGAGTATTCACCCACTCGGTTTCTCTCCAGGTAACCTGTTAACATTAGCAAATGCGCACAATGTCTAAAGCAACCTTGCTGACCTAATTTTGACAACACGATCTTGGCTCCCTAATGACTTGCTATAATGAGTTCTTGGTAATATTATCCTTTCTGACAAATTTAAATGAAGCACATCACACCTTCAAAAGCAAGTTGACTTGCTTGCTGTATTCCAGTTGGTACTTGGGAAACCAGGCAAAGGGCAACCATCTCCCTGCTGTGTCTCTGGTTTAAGTTTTTCTCTCCCATTGGCACAAATGATCCAGCCTAGCTTGCTCATTGTGGTTGCATGCTATTTGCCAAAACCACAGCTCTCTGCTCCCAGATCTTCTGTGTGGCGCACGACCTCTCCCACTGACAGGGACTAATAAATTGACACTTAACCCACGTGTTGAACTTGACCACACAAGCCCCCCACCGCAGTCTGACCCCTTCTGTATTTCCTTCCTATACTTCAGCGATACAGTCACCCATTAATGGTCGTCTTTTGGGAACGGGGTGCGGAATGGAAAAGAACAAAACACAGACATGTGTCTCCATCCAGCCAAGATGTCACAGAAACCTCAACGCAGACCACAAATCTTACCGGATGCCCTGATAGGAGTAGTTAGTTGCCTGGAAGACTACCGTGCCAGACAAGAATGAAATTCTCCAGTATAATGCATCCCATCCTCCCAGGGGCTCCCGGTTTCCCCCAGCCATAGGGTCCATGCCCAGATTCCCATTTGCCACCGTGTTATCCTCCTGCAGCCCCTCTGCAAGGCGCTTCGCAGTCCCCCCACCCCACATCAACTCTGCGAAGCATCCGTGTTCTCTTGCAGTCAACACAGAAGCCGACAGCCTGGGTTGCCCATCAGTGACAACCTCAGTCAGGGCTGATCTGTTGAAGACGCCCCCAGCCAGTCCCCAGCCCAGGGACACAGACGTGATGGCCCGGGAAACTTACCAGTTCCTGAGGACTGAATGGCTCCAGCGGTCCCACTGCTTTACCTGGTCCCTGGCTGTGGCTCTCTCTCTCTCTCTTTTTCTCTCTGTCTGTCTGTCTCTCTCCCTCTTTCTCTTGTGTACAGACTGCAGGGATTGTAAAGAACTCGCAGGGACAGTGTTTCAAATGACTTAAGAAAGAGAACAGGAACAATACTTCGTTCTCTTTTTCTCAGATGAGTACCTTCGGGAAGAAGGAAGGAAGGGAGGGGAGAGGGAGGAAGTCAACAACCCTTTGCTTTCCTGAAAAAAAAATAAGGAAACAGAAGATAGACATCTCATTGCTCTTAAACAAAATGTTGGAAGGGGCAAAAAAAAAAAAAAAAAAAAAAAAAAAAAAAAAAAAAAAGCTTTGGAAAAAAAAAAAGGAATTCCTCAAATTCTGCTCTCTGCCTAGGAGTTTTGAGAGGATGAGAACGCCTTAGTGGCCTGTCCTTGTCCAAACAACTGGGGCTCCCGAAGGCCGGGCTCTCCTGGGCTTGCCTGCAGCCTCCGTTGTCTGCTTTGCAGAACAGACCCAGCCAAAAGGGAACAAATCATGTCATGTCGACTGTGAGCAGGGCGAAGGCAGCTCCGTGGCGCTGCTCGCCCAGGCAAATGTGTAGCCTGCAAGAGAGGGCGTCTTGGCTTCTCAGCCAAGGGCTGCCGGCTTTTCTAGGCCCTTGGAAACACAGAGAAACACTGGATCCTCGAGAGCTCCTGCAGGATTGAGTAATAGATTTGTGCATGGGTCTCCGACCCACCTGCCGTGGACCACACTCGGCGTCCATCTTTGCTGATGGAAGAAAAAGAAAGGAAGGCCTTCCCCACGCTGGCTGCCGGGCCCATTTATCTCCCAGCTGCTGTGGACTGCATGCTGCCTCTACCCTCCCGATGCTTCTGGGCTTTAGTCAAAACCGTTGGCGAACCGGTACCACTTTCTCACGTGCTTGGAAAGAATTGGGACAAAGCACAGGTCTTGGATTGACCAGCAGCCGTTTTGGGGAAGGGAGAAAACTGGGAAAGTTGTGAAGAAGGAGCAGAAAAAAGGCAGGGAAGTCTTACTTCCCAGGGAGCACCCTTGGAATTCTGGGGGACCACTGACACCCGTCACGGTTTGGGGTACAGAGGAGTCAGGTCTGGCTAAGACCATCTTTACCACAAGCAGGAACCAGGGCCTCTGGGGATGTTTGTGGCAGCGAAAGAAACACCAGCCTTCAGCTACTTCCTCACTCACCCCATGTGAACAAACGTGGGGTGCAGGCTTACCCCCATGGGCAGAGAGCACTCAAAGCATGCTCTGGGATGAAAGGAATCGGTTCAGTGAATTTGTAAGATTGGGTACTAGAACCTGTAAGATTGCCTACTGTTATCGTCCCAACTGTTTTCTTTCCTATTACCTATACTCCTGCCTACCTACCTGAGGTGGCATGTGTCTACCAGCCGGACACAACGCTATTAGTGTGCAAGACACATGCAGTAAGTGTACAAGAGCCAGAGCCGGGTCTCACTCTGGAAATGCTCCTGTCCCCTGAGCCAACCCAGTGCTCTTGGCCCCCTGCTGGCTCAACTCTGCTCCTGCCTTTGTAGCAACTGGCTGGGAGAGGCCTAAGAGCATCTAGGAGGACAAGCAACAGACCTTGTGAGCCAGGGAAGCAGGAGCAGGGACAGGAACTGAGCCCCTCCCAGGTCTAGGGATGTGGGGTCCACCCTTGCACAGCCCAGCCCTATCTGGAGTGCCTGGGGAGAGCCAGGTGCCAGCAGGGGCCTCACTCAGTGCATGGGTACAGCCTGCAGGCCACAGGACTCTGGCAGGCTGCCAGCCTCCTTGGGCACCTGCAGAGCCAAGCTCAGGGCAGGCAGCCCTGACTCTGTTGTTTCTCCTCTCTGCAGCCTTGGGCAAGGCCAGGCCGAGCCCCAGGAGTCCGGTGAGAAGCCAGAGGAATTCCCTTTCAAGTGTGCAGAACGCGGGGCTGGTCACGTTGAGGGCCTGTTGTTTTCTCCAGGCCAGTGGCCCGCCCAAGGTCAATGCCCCAGCCTTGTGCCTGGCTTTGATTTTATGGAGCCTCCTCCTGTGGAGGATCTGAGGACACCCGCAGCCCCTCCAGGTTCCGCCCACGCTGCCCTATGGGCAAGAGCCCAGACAGGGCTGTGTTCCCTCTCCTCCTCTGCCAGGCAAAGGAAATGTCACCTCCAACACCTGCAGAACTATCTTCGGGGCTCTGAGGCTGGAATTGTCTGGTCCTTCCCGTTAGGCAAGGCAGGTGACCTGTCTCTTCAGGCTGCTGGAGCCACTCTGAGCCCTTACTTCTCTGTGTACCAGAGTTTATAATGCAGCCAACCAAAAGAGCCTGGGTAAGCATGGGGGTGGCCTGGCCTTGACCCCTCAGGAAAGCCCCACCTTGCATGGCAGTGTTCCTTAGATGATCTGAGAAGCCAGAGGGCTGCAAGCCACTGAGTCTACCTCGGGGACCAGGAGAAAACACCAAGACGAGGTCCAAGTGGCAAACTCAGCAACTCAGAACAACACCCAGAAATAGGAGCTGTGCCTACAATGGCCTCCTGACACCGAAGTACCCAAATTTATAAGTCTGCAACTTCCAGTGACCCAGAACTTTAGAGGTGTCCATTCACCCCAGAATTCACTTGACCTTCAATCATAGGGGTGGCTGAGGGAAGAAGAGGATTGTAATATATGCATCTAGGTCGATGAATGCTGCAAGATGAACATGTCTGAATGGTCAAGGTCAAGAGCAAAACTGAGGATTCACCAAATAATAATCCAAGTGCAAGAACAGAAGTCAAGATTCACCTTGACTTCTAGGCAATTTGCATGTAGTTTGAAATGTACCACTCAGCCCAGGGGGGTGAGGGGTGTGCTTCTCTGGCTGGGTTTTCTTGTTTTGAGATTGTGGTGTGGATTGGGGGTGGGGAGGCAGCTCAAGCTGTGGCCTGATCACTGACGTGCTGATAGGTACTGCCTTCTGTGACTGTTCTAGAATGCATTTATCTGCTCAGCTAAACATGGACTCCTGGGCGATGTCGGGGGAGGCCATGACTAACGTGCAAGGAATACTTCTGCCCTTGCACATGCGAGTGTTGCAGGACTCATCTCTACCCACTCCTGTGAGGTCGTGGTTTTACTTTCCCTGGGCACTCACTTCTCATTTGGGGCACACAGCACAATTTGTTAAAAATACAAATGCATGTGGCTTGAGCACATGGCCTTGGAGACACTGGCCAAGCTTCGGAGGCTGCTTGGAGCCTTTGGGGAGCTGGCGGGGAGCTGGCGGGGAACAGGCAGGGAGCTGGCGGGGAGCTAACGTTCTTGCTTCCTGTAGCACTTGCTGCTGCCTGGGTCAGTTTCATGGGCCCCCCTTTCCTCTGTGGACTTCTCATGGATTGCCAAGTTTCATGATGTCCACGTGCAAGGGAGAAGTCCTGGGCTGAAGCAGCTTTGAAATTTCTCTTGTTTCCATGATTTATTATCTCCATCTTGCCAAGCTCCAATGTCCTCCGTGTTCCGACTCTCAAAAACGTGAGAAAATTCACTTCTTTCTTCTGTGTTTTGGTTTTTATTTGCAGGATAAGATGGATTCTTTTTAAACAAGTGACTGAAGAAAGTCTCTCCCATGCATCTAGGATTTTCATTTGACAAGTAAGGATCACCACCTTCCTATTTTGGAGTCAGATTAAGAGTAAATAATAGTTGAAATCTCCTACCTACTCAGCGTGTGCCAGGCACTGCTCCTGGTATAACGTCTTCCTCCCAACCGCTGTAGGAGGTAGGTGGTGGTTTCATCCATCACCCCTGCTAGATGGGGAAATTGAGTCACCAAGAGATGACTCTGAGTGTTCTGCAAAAGCCTAGACAGGAAATGCAACGAAAAGATAAAGTTGTTTTGGTGCATAACTTTTTGTGATCCATGCATGCACAGGACCTTCCCGTTCATGGAAAGTGCTAAGGATGAACAGAAATTTCTACATCAAAATAGACTTTTAATTCCATTTTCCCAATGAGTGTTATGAAATTCCTTCGTACTTTCTCAAGACCACATGTTAATAATAACCCAAACCCAAGAAATGATGGTCGGAGCCTCATTTTTAATCAGAAAGTTTACTTGCCTTGCCCTATAAACTAACCTTACCTGTTACACAGTAACATCACATCACAAGGAACGGGGTCCCTCAAAGGAGAGAACAAAATGTTTCATAATATAAAAAAGCAAAACACAAGGTGCAAAGACTTCCAGAGTCCCTGTTCCATGAGCTTGTCATGTGGGCCAAGGGCCCATGTTGGTGTGGTTCGAGCATTTTCAGATTTCATTGATTGGTGGAGAGCTATAAGAGAGAACACTATACACATGAGGCCTGAAAACCTGAATATGAACTGCTGCAATCCATGCTCAGAGAGGAAGTCTGCGAGCTGGCAGCATGCACGGCAGGGTGCCAAGTCTGCACCTGCAGCTTGGGGAAGGCCAGTCAGCAGAGACCTGAGAGAAGAGACGAGCCAGGTGAAGGAGGAGTTCCACAGCTCAGCCAGGGGCAGGCTCAGCCCAGATGCTCAGTTGGGTCCTAAGGAATGGCGACAGGTCATTAGAGACTCTACTTGGGCTGGGGAATGGAAAATCAGATTGCTGTGGCACAAACACACGTTGACCACTAGGTACAGAATGGATTCTGCAGGGGCTAGAGTGGAAGCAAGGACACTGTTGTGAGGTCCGGGCTGTGTCTGATTTGCCAGTGAGGAGGGGCATCAGTCATATCAGGAGACACAGGTGCCTGCAGAGGGCGTGGGATGGCAGCAGTCGAGAGAGAGATGATGATATGATTTGCAAGATGGTGAGTATGGGCAATGTTTGGTATGAGGTAGCCAGCTTGTGAACGATCCAGCTTGCCAACATTAGCGTCTTCTGCTCTGCCCTACTCTCTACCCCAGTGTCCAGGGATGTACCCATTTCACTACCATATCCAACCCTTCGTGATTCATTTGACTGTCACCACCCCAGGCCTAGGTCTCCCGATGCCCACACAGCAGCGTCTCCTTTCCTCTAGCACTGTTACTGAGAAGTTAGAGCCGTCTGCAAAGCTGGCACAGCAGTGACAATTCTGGCAGACAGAGCAGAACTGAACATCTGGACGAGGAAGCCTAGGGGAAAAGGCTTATTCTACCTCACTCAGAGGTTTTCTCCAAAAAATCCAGATTGTAGGAACTCGCCTGACGCTGTGGGGTCAAACAGGCCATTCCTCCTTCTACACGCCCACAGCAGGTGCATGGGACTTTCCCAAGCCCATTGGTTCTGCAGTCGATGGCAGTCAAGTGTCCTCTGATTCAGTTCAGTCCTCACACCACCTCTGTGGGGACAGCATCCCATCCCACAGGACTGTCCCCATTGCAACATCCAGATTTTTTTACTTATGTTTCTGACCAACTGGATTGAAGCCAGAGCTCCCATGATCCAACACACAGAACTCAGGGAATCATTTGTACTTGTTCTTCCCGGTTTGTTATAAAGAATATTAGGATCCAGGGCCTGGCATGGTAGCCTAGTGGCTAAAGGCCTTGCCTTGCATGCACCAGAATCCCATGTGGGGACAGGTTCTTGACCCAGATACTCTGCTTCCCATCCAGCTCCCTGCTTGTGGCCTGGGAAAGCAATGGAGATGGCCCAAGGCCTTGGGACCCTGCACCTGCCTGGGAGACCCAGAAGAAGCTCCTGCCTGGCTCCTGGCCTTGGATTGACTCAGTTCTAGCCACTGCGGGCATTTGGGGAGTGAACAAGTAGATGGAAGATCTTTCTCTCTGTCTCTCCTCTCTGTAAATCTGACCTTCCAATAAAAATAAATAAATCTAAAAAAGTGTTGGATTCATTGCGATTAGAATGAAGTCCCCAACCTTGCCTTGCTCTTTCCAAGGACCAGCCTCCACTCAGAAGCCACCCTAAGGGCCAGTGGCCAACCACGATCCCGCCCACATACAGAAGGCATTTGTCAGCCTGGAGCTTCCAAGGGTTGTAGGAATTCATAGCAGGAAACTGAGGCAAAACAAATAGATCGATTTCACAATATCACAACTGGCTGGTGGGCTTAACTGCCAGGAACATGTTGCTTCTACAGAACAATGTGTTCTGAGCTCTAAAAGTCTAGTGTGGGCCAACAAGCCAAGTTGGAGAATGGCCACAAGCTGTTTATTGGTGTATGTGGGGGGCAGCATTTGAACTAGAAGTTAAAGATATGGCTGGGATACCCACATCCCATATATTGGAGTGCCAGTTCTGGCTCTACTTGCATTCCAGCTTCGTGTTAATGCACACTCTGGGAGGCAAAGAGCAGAGCTCAAATAGAGCAGTTGGGTCCCTTCCACCCACGAGGGACTCCTTGGCTGCGTTCCAGGCTCCCAGCGTCAGCCTGGCCACTGTGAGCATTTGAAGGGTGAACCAACAGTTTCTCTCTCTCTCTCTCCATACATACACACACACACACACATACACACACACATATACATATACTATCTCTATATATACACACACATACATATCTCCCTCTATATATACACACATATATATTTATATACATATATATGTATATACATGATGTATTTAGTAGTATGGGTTTATTGTCAAGTCACAGGTAGCAGTTGTGTCCCTCCAATAATCTCTTCCATAGCTTAGTAGATCCCACCTTCTCCAGGCTTCCTTCAGAGTTGTTAGGAAGGCCTTGTCTTCTACTCACAGACTCTCCAGGAATACTCGTTCTGCACCTATGGCACACAAGGATGAGAAATAGCTATTGTGTACAATATGTTAACCAAGACTACCAGGGCTGACATTGAACCTAGAGGTGAAGATGTGTATATCCTGTATCCGATTGTCTGGGTCTGGTGTCCGGCTCCAGCCCCTGACTTGAGCTTCTGGATGATGTGGACCATGGGAGTTAATGGTGGTTGTTCAGGTGATTGGGCCCCTGCCACCTCCATGAGAGACTAGGATTAGGTTCCTTGCTCCTGGATTTGGCCCACCTCAGTCCTGCCTGTTGCAGATATTTAGACAGTGGGAGTGTTTAGACAAATGGGAGTGTTCTCTCTTTCTCTCACTGTCTCTCCTTCTCAAATAAATTACAAAAACATTACCAAAAAAAACCCCACAAGTTGCTAGAATTTTCCCTTTTTGATAAACTTGGCTTACAGGTGTGTGTGTATGAGTGTGTGTGTGTGTGTGTGTGTGTGTGTGTGTGTGTGTGTTTATTTTTCATGGATGCCACACCCTGTCTTAAGTTTATGCGAAATGTGGGATGTGCCTAGTCCTGGGAAAACAACATGAACTTTGTCCCTCTAAGGTGATGGGCTCCACTTGTGTCTAATCCTTTGGTGCCCAGATCTGTCAGGAGAACATTCCGTCAGATCTTTGGAGCCCTGCTGCCTAACGCCCTGATCCCCACAGCTGATCCTGTCCTGCCTGCAGCCCCGGGCAGGAAATGCAACAAAGCTAGTCTCATTTCCCAGTCTGCTGGCATCCAGCTTACAGCAGGGGTCAGCCTTCTCCATTCCCCAGGCCAACCACCATTTAGAGCTAATCCCACTGACTTCAAGAAGTGTCACACGGGTTTTAAAAGATGCTCTTGAATGCGATAATGGTATGGTTGGTTTTGCTTTAAAAATACCTAGTGCAGGCTTAACAGATGAAATGGTACTGTGTCAGTGATTTGTTCTGTGAAAGCACCAGCAGCCCACCATGATGGGATGCCTGGATTCCAGTCCCAGCTCTGGCTCCAGACTCCTGCTTCCTCTTAATGCAGTCCCAGGCAGGCAGTAGTGAGGGTTTACATAGCAGGGATATGGCCACCTACGTGGGATTGAGTTCCAGTCCCCTGGCTCAGTCCTGATCATCATGTGTATTTGAGAAAAGGACCAGAAAATGAGTGTGCTCTCTCTCTCTCTCTTACTCAAGCCCCTCAAATAAATAATAGTAGTAAGAATAACGAAATAATCCAAGACAAAAATAGCCAACATGTGCAAAAGAATTTAGTGTAATAGTCTTAAAATAGATTCTCAACATTTTTAATACTTATTTCTTGAGCAGTGACACCTTCTTTCATCAAAAACTGCACTTAGCGATTCATGCATAAGAAGTAGAACAAGGTGGAATTGGCGGTGAGGTCTTATGCGACAAGATCATAAAGGCATTGAGTTCTTTCTGGGATTCCTAAACTGGGCAAAAATAGCTGCGTGTCACCAAGAAACTCCAGGATCCTCTAGGTCATTCGCCGAGGCCTCTTGCTGATACCTATGTGAGAGGACCATGTTGGCGATGAACCCTCTGGCCCAATTAAATTTTAGATGTTCCAAGCTTCCATGGCAACCTCAGGCAAGTTCCCAAGCCAAACCACCTAGCTACACTGGCCCTGAATCCCTAGTCCACAGACTAAGACCTCATAAATATTTGTTCCTCTTCATCCATTTTCTGTCCTACAACAGAAAAACTTAACCTGTGACTAGGAAATATATAAAGGAAAGAAGTCAATTTCACACAGTTTGGATGGCTGGAAGTCCAAGATGGGGTGGCCACATCCGACAAGGGCTTCACACCGTTGTGTATGTGTGACAACCCAACAGATAGCAGAAAGACCAGCAGGTGCAGGCAGAAGACAAATCACAGGAAAAGTGGCTTGGTTTTATAGATACCCAATCTGACCTCAGTTAATGCACTTTTTTTGTTTGCTTGTTTCAAAAGATTTCTTCATTTTTATTGGAAAGGCAGAGTTCCAGAAAAAGAGAGATCTTTTATCTGCTGGTTCACCCCTAAGTGAGCCAATCTAAAGCCAGAAGTCAGGAGCTGCTTGCAGGTCTCCTATTTGGGTGCAGGGTCCCAGGACTTGGGATCGTCCTCTGCTGCTTTCCCAGGCCACTTGGAGCTTGGAGGGGGAGGATTAGACAGTTGAGTCACTTTGCCAGCCCCTCCACTTGTTCCAGAACAGCATCAGCCCTCTTCCTCTCTGTGAAGCTAGCACCCCATGACCTAGTCCACTGGGAATGGGCCCAGCACCTCTCAATACTGCACCCTGGGGACTCTTTCCAACCCATGGCTCTGGAGCACACGATCCGAGCATGATCCCTGTGCAAGGAGGCAGGTGGCTCCTGGGAAGGGGCTCTGAAGCTGGCCGGCAGGAGGCCTCAGAGAAATGTGGCCAGAAGTGCACAGCTTGGCAGATGACGTCATGTGCCTGATGTTCAAAGCAGCTGTCGGTGCACAGAGGGCAGCCTGCACAAAGGAGCCATCCAGAAATAATGAGAGGTGGAAAGGGAAAAAAAAAAAATGAAAAAAGAAAGAAGCATAGCAGGCCAGACCAGGATTCTGGAGTCACTTGTGTTTCCTGTGGTCCTCCACCCAGTCCTCAACCCACCCCCTTCTGCCTGCCCCAGAAAAGTTGAAAGCCTTGTTCGGAGAGCGGAGAACTTTGCTTAGACTACTGCTGTTTACCCTCAGTAGGATAGCCTTTGGCGGGGAGTGCAAAGCACAGGAAAAGGCCTCTGCTTCCAGGAAGAGCTGCAGACAGGCCAGCAAGAGCAGAGGAGGCACTGCAGGGTGCACCTGCTCCCAGGGGCACTCAGCCGTGGGATCCAGCCTCTGTGACACCAGCCCCTGCTGCAGGGCCCCGCAAGCAGCGTGCAGCTGTTTCTTGTGCCATTGAGTTGGTGGAATTGGTGAGAGATGACGTAGGGTAAGAAAGAGATGGAAGGGAGGGGACCAAAAGGAGCAGGTGAGGCTTAGGTGGTCATCGCAATCCTCAAACTTTATTTCCAGCCTAGGTTGGGGAAAAAAAATGACAACCAGCCCACGCTTGGGCTTACACATGGAGGTTTTGTTAGTTATTTGTTTGTCTTCCATCATTAAAAGAACCCTCAGTGCCCTAAAGAGTGCCCTGGGTCAACACAGGGTCACAGTCCTGCCCTGGGAAAAGTGATTTTGCTGCCTGCAGAGCTCTGTGATTTGGGATTGAAAGGGGAGAGAAAGACTCCATCTTCTCACATTTCAAAGTCCTCACTTTAGCACTCACCCTGAGAAGGTTCTAGCAAGTTGCAGGAAGATAGAAGGACAGAAGGGGCATTCCGGAAATGTCCGTGGCTATCATCCAGCAGAAACAGACAACTTTTATTCCTGTAGTGGAAAACGGGCCAGCTGTTGCCTCCGAGTGAGACTGCTACTTACCTGTGTCCTAAGGTCTACTCTCTCTCTCTCTCTTCTGGAGGAGGGGGACCTCGGTTGGGCGAGGCCTGGTTCACCACCTGTGGACCTCAAGCATCACCTCGAGGAAGCAGAGAAGAGTCGCAATGCGGTGGCACCTATAGCTCTCATGATTTTTGTCATAAGAGTACCCCTTTTTTATAGTCCCCAACACCCTCATCCAGCAGAGCCAAGACCTGGAAATCCGCCACGTCCTCCTCTGTGCACAAATTCAGTACCCTCTTTCCTTCACCACAAAGCTTTGTTCTCACTGATTTGATTGGTGCCAGGAACAGGGAATGAACTTTTGGTAACAGAACTAAAGATGAAAGGGTCAAACGCTCCTGGGTCTTCCCCATTTTCTTCCTTTCAGGCCTTTTCCCTGAATTTTCTCTCCTCCAATTCCGTCTCAGAACTTGCCCTGGCTCCTAAGAAGCACCACCCGACTTCCTGGTCAGATCCACTTCAGGGAGACTATGCAGGACCGACCTCTTTTGGCCTGCGTTGAGCTGTTCACATCAGCGTCTTAGTCTCTATCCTGGACCTTCCCCAGCGACAGGATGGAAGGCCGCTGGGCCCTCCCCTCCCCTCCCCTCCCCTCCCCTCCCCTCCCCTCCCCTCCCCTCCCCTCCCCTCCCCTCCCAGCGAGAGTCCGGCAAGGAGAAAAAGCAGTAATCGCTCCTCTTTGAGAAATTCCCCCCAAATTAAAGATTTTTTTTCCTCAATGTTGACTTTTGAGCATCTGCAGTTTGTGTGTCTGCTAAACCTAATCTTGGCATTTACTCATCTTCTAAAATCTGTAAATTTGTGTTTTTCCCTGATTTTGGGAATCTTTCTTTTTTTCCCGTTTTCTTCTGTATTGTTTTACTCTCTTTTGACTCCAGTTGCATAAAATTAGGCCTTTTCATACTGATGCCAGTACCCAGAGGGTCTAAACACTTTTTTTTGTCTTTTGTTTTCAGCATTGAATAATCTCTACTGAATTATTTTAAAGTTCACTGATTTTTTTTTTCTCCTCCTATCTCTATTTTACCGTTAAGTCTGATTGGCAAGTTTTTAATTTTAGATGTTGTAGTTTTCAGTTTTAGAATTTTAATTGTCTTCTTTTAAAAATAGTTTTTATTTCTTTACTGATTACTCTTATCTTTTCATTCATTAGGAACATGGCTTTCTTTACATCCTTGAACATAGGTCTAACACTGTTTTAAAATCTGGGCCACAAATGCCCAGCATTATAGCCTAGTGGTTAGAGTCCTTGCCTTGAATGTGCTGGGATCCCATATGGGTGTTAGTGCGTGTTCTGGCTGCTCCACTTCCCGTCCAGCTCCCTGCCTGTGGCTTGGGAAAGCAATCAAGGACAGCCCAAGGTCTTGGGACCCTGCACCTGCGTAGGAGACCCAAAAAAGTCTCCTGGCTTTGGATTGGCTCAGTTTCGGCTGTTGTGAACACTTGGGGAATGAACCAGCAGATGGAAGATCTTTGTACCTGCCTCTCCTTCTCTCTGTAAATCTGACTTTCCAATAAAAAGAAACAAATATTTTTTTTAAAAATCTGGGCCCCACGCCAGGTCATCTATAGCACCCCTAGACTGATCTCAGCTGGCTCTTCTGTTGAGATTGCATCATAGTTTCCTGTTTAGGCAAATGTGGAGTAATTTAAGAATGTGTTCTGACTCTTAGGGCTAATACGCTGTGGGGATCCTGCATTATGCTATTACGATGAAAAATTGTTATTTTTAACTCGGCTAATGGTTTAATTTATCTGAATTCAAATGTCAAACTCTGTATTCCCTGACATAAGCAATAAGCTCCAATGCAAGTTCAGCTGTTTTTAGCTCAGCTGGCAAACTTGAAGTCCCACACATATGAGGTATATGGTTCAACCAAAAGTTCATGGGCAGCATTCAGGATTTCTCTCTCTCTCTCCTTATGTCTCTACTTTTCCCCTTTATGGTTCTCTTCATGAGACTTTTCTTTCACTTTCATAAACCTAGTGACTCCTTCAATCCACAGACTCTACTAGCATCTGGGAGTTCCATTCTCCCCTTGTGGTACCAATGATAGCCATAAAAACCATAAAGCTTAACTCAAAACACCGTTGCCTTCTGCAGCTGTAGAGTTTCCACGTTTACTCACCCTTCATGTAATTCTTATAATTTTCCCAAAGCTTTTAAGCATTATCTGTGGGACTTTTGGTTTGCTCTGGGTTTGCTGTGCTGGGACAGGATGCAGACTCCTATAGTTTGCTTCTGAAGAAATAGCTTACAACCATCTTAAAGATATTGCCACTTGTGCTTCGTTTCGGTTTTTTGTTTCACCTCAAAACTTGGTGGTTTAAACCATTAACTTTTCTATTTTGTCATGGTTCCATGGCTCAACAGTTTGGGCTGGACACAAACGAGTAGTTCTTCTTCAGTTTTGACTGTGGTTATGTAATGTGGTCACAGTCGTCTCATCGCTTGATAGGGGCAACATGTCTAAGATGCTCTCACTCACTGACAACAGGTGCAAAAAGTTGGCTGGATCTTTCTTTCCTCATGGAAGGTACAAAAGCTCTCGAGACCCACACTTAAATATGTTCTGTAACTACAACAAGGAAAGCTTAGAATCAGACAGGAAACGGCCAGTGGGGATGCACTTATAACTCACTGGATGGGACACAAAGATTAGTTACTCCTCACTGGGGTATTGAAGATTTCTCTGCACACCCCTCCTAACAATGTTCACCTAAACTGTTGACATACGTCTTGTTGGAGTTATAGAGTTAGACTACCCGAAAAACAGCCAGGTTCAGCAAAATCATGCTTCAATGCTATAAAGTGCTAAATACTAAAATAGACATGAGGGGCCTGGTGGCTAAGGTCCTCGCCTTGAATGCGCCAGGATCCCATATGGTCGCTGGTTCTAATCCCGGCAGCTCCACTTCCTCTCTATCTCTCCTCCTCTCTGTATATCTGACTTTGTAATAAAAATAAAATAAATCTTTAAAAATAAATAAATAAAATAAAATAGACATGAGACAGCTGAATAGCAATCTATAGCCATTTTAAGGTGTATAGAACCCGGTTGTATATAAACTAATAATTGAAAGGTCAATGTAGAAGTCACAGGATGTGGTTCAGACCTTACATTCTTTTTTTTCTTTTTCTCTTTTAACATATTGGTTACTCAATACCATGTCAACTAATTCCATAACTTGTTACTGATGTTATGTCGGGGCTTTTAATTGAACGGGATGATACTCTGCCGGCTCTACCTTCAGACCAGAGATGGTCTCCCCAAGAAACCGTTGAACTTATTTGGACAATAAGATGCTGGTCTCTATGCTTGGTAGATGCTTGCAATGAAAGAATCTCAACTGAATTTGAACTGTGGTAATGCAACAAGGTGGAAGAATCCACCGTGGGTGTGGGGTTTGGGAAGCGGGGGGGGGGGGGGGGGGGAGGGAAATCCCAGTGCCTATAAAACTGTGTCACATAATGCAATGTAATAAAAAAATAAAAATTAAAAAAATATATGTTCTGTAACATTTCTGTCCCCGTCTAATGACTGACACAGTTCATGAGCCCACCCTAGACCCAAGGCAATAGAAATTAGACTGTGTGTATATGTAGATAGACAGATACGAGGACACTGTGATAATTTCTTGCAAGCCATCACACTAGAATGACAAGATCACTGTGCAACAAGAATGGCAACAGTCCTATTAAAATGTACTCTACCTTCTGGTCCATCAACACATTCATCTGGGAAAAGTTTCGAGGAAAGGTTCTAAGTGATGTCTGGGGAGCCAAAGGAATTGAGAAGTTAAGCAGATTTATCAAGACTGGACAAGTGGCGCTGTCACTGGACCAAAGTAGAATAGGTAACATGAAAGGCTCCAAAAAGTTTATTTTAAAAATGTGTTTATGAAAAAACTAAGTCTGGATTTTAAAATATTTTCTGTATCAAAATAAACTTACCTTTTAATTCCATTTTTTTTCCATGGTTGAAGCCCTCTCATATGTAAGATGGTAGAGGATAATGGAAAAAAAGCAACGATTGGGGAAATTAATGTTCATTGGCTTTGGAAGTTCCTTTTTTCATCTTCATATAAAAATGAAACCTTTGCTGACCGTAATATTCTGAGTCAATGGTTTGTTTTGGGACTTTGATTGTATCTGTCCATTCTCTTCTAGCCTGTAGGGTTTCGCATGAGAAAACAGCTGTGAATCTGATTGGAGATTTTCTATGGATTATCAGTCATTTCTCATATGCACATTTAAATATCTTTTCTTTATATTCAACTGTAGGAAGCTTAACTGTGTTGTGTCCTAGTGAGGACTGTTTCTGTGCGTCCTGCATTTGGACAGCCAATCGGGGAGATTAAGAATGGAGAAGGCCATTACCAATGGTTTAGAAATTTCATGATTTATGAAATTTTATTAATTCATTTACTTATATTTGAAAGAGAGAACACAGCAATTTTTTCCATTTGCTGATTTACTCCCTCAGATAATCCCAAAGCCATAGCTGGGTTAAGTTCCAACCAGCTTTCCCACGTGGGTAGCAAGGATTCAAGAAATCACACCATCATTTGTACTGTCCACGGTGAACATTAGCAGGTAACTGGACCACATGTGAAGCAGGCATTGAGCCTGAGTGCTCTAATATGGAATCCAGGTGTCCCAAGGGGACATCTTAATCGTAGTGCCACAAGACCCACACCAAGTGTTTGTAATTTCAAGCAAGATATATAGAGAAAGGCTCGTTAAAAAGCATGAAGATTGAGAAAGAGAGAAGGGGTGGGGAAGAGGCTCTCAGGAACTGGGGGAGGAAATGCCCTTGGCGGGATATGGTACCAGGTGTATGCAGTGTGTGGGGGGCACCAGCTCTGCCATTAGACTTGCTTGAGTTGGGGGGCACACCTGCTTACCATACTAACTCTCAAAGGCCGGAGATAGTAATGACTTACAAATGTCTTACACAGCATTTCATGTCATACCAAATGAATTCTTTGAAAAGCCTTGATGAACAATGCATAAGATTATTTTGCATTCTTGGCATTCATAAAGCTTGTAGGCAGTAACGCATTCATAAACACGAAGCAGAAAGAAGGGAATGTGGAAAATGCCCTTGCCTCTGGCGGCTACATAAACTGAAGCTTCTATCCCCCAGTAACAGACAGAGCAGGCGAAATCTGGAACAACTCGACCATTACGGGAACCTTTGAAATGGAATAAAATACGAAATCACCTTCCACAAACAAAGCATCACACTGTCAACAAGGTGTTGGAGGATTTGCTAAACTAAAAATCTACGTAAGGAAAATCCAGGCAGCAAAACCAAGACCCAGCTTTTGTCCTAAAGTTGTTTCACACTCAACCACCTGCAAAACTGAACTTTACTTTGGGTCAAAGCCTGGGGCCAGAAGGAAAGACAACACCTGCCATCTGGCCAGAGTGAAGATTTGAATAAAGCAACCCCACTTGCCTCTGGGATCCCAAAGAGTGGGTGCTGCAGACCGGGAGCTTAACAGAAAGCTCATTCCTGCCAAGAATGACTGTCAGGCTTCACGCCAGCTGGGGGGTGCACAGAACCACAGGACTTGAACTTGGTTTGAGATAGATTCAGTTTGGGAGCGCCTCAGGAGTGTCTGGCAGAGCCGTATTTTATGGGGAAAATTTGGAAGCAGATGTTCTTCCAGGTGTGTGCCGTCTCCTGTGCGTGTGCTCGGTTTTCTTAGTGAGTAAAATTTACAAGGAGCTTAGTATCCTTCATGCATGTTTCCTTTGTAATATGCATTTTCCAAGGACCTTTTGGGAGACCCTTCACATACACAGGTTTCAATATTTCAAAGTCAGCTTATGTTTCAGTTCCATTTCTTTGAATTTTTTGAAGTATGTTTGTGTAGCCTCCTATGTAATACTGTTTGAAAGGAGGATATTTCTCCTGAATTTCTGTGAGGATTTGAAGCATATAGAACATAGTTACCCAGAGATTTCAAAGTCATTTCAATGTCTTGGCATGTGGATCCTAGCTTGTCGAGTCTCAACAGATTCATGTGTGGGTAGATTTCTTTATGTGCTTTCTACATTTTATTTGAGATTTTTAGCTTCTGTGACATTGGTTTCTAATGTTTTTTCGAAAGATCCATTTTATTTACTTGAAAGAAAGAGAGACAGAGTGGGGAGATCTTCTGTTTGGTTGTGTACTCCCTAGATGGCTGCAACAACTGGAGCTGGGCGAAACTGAAGCCAGGAGCCTGAAACTCTAGCTGAGTCTCCCACATGGGGGCAGGGACCCAAAGGCTTGGGCCATCTTCTGCTTTCCTTGGTGCAGTATCAGGGAGCTGGCTCCAATGCAGAGCTGCAGGGACTGGAACCAGCATTCCGAGATGGGTTGCTGGCCTCGTCAGTGCTGGCTTAGTCGCCCAGGCCACGACAGCAGCCCCTGTTTCTTGTTTATTGACTGCTTGCTCCTTCTCCTGCTTACCTCCACTGGTCCTCCTGACAAGTTCAGTCAGAGGACATCAAGTGTGTTACACCTGTGCTTAGCTTAGCCTGGTTACCTAGTTGCATGCATGCCTCTCCAGGTAAACGGAATGTTTCTAAGCATAGCCAGAGAGGCCATCGTTACAGGCCCAGCCTTGTTCATGAGCCTGGCTCATGAGCCTGGTCGCTCACAAAGCATGCAGCGTATGTGGCCACCATGTCCAAAGGACCTCCTTTCCATATACCCCATGACTTCAGCTCTACAAACACTTGGTATTTTTTAAGTTGAAAGAGAGATTTTCCTATGTCCTCTAAGACACTTTTTGGTTCTTTTTGTTTCTAACATGTGCAGTTTTTATTGTATTTGTGTCACCATTTCTTTGTGTTGGTGTCACAGTAGGGAGAAGTGTTCACATGATTACTTGTCCTCTTGACTCAAGATCCTTGAAAAGTCAATTTAGAGTTTGACCCTGAGCCCCAGAAACATGAGTTGAGTTCCGCAGGTGCCCCTACAGGTAAGTAGTCAAGGTGTTATTAAAATCGGATTGTCTGCCTTGCTGCAGAGGTGGGAGAACTCTCACCATTACTCCGCTTGAACAGTGGGATTTTGTATGCTTCGCTTGTCCATTTAAGTTTTTATTTGTTTTACTGTTTTGAAATTGTATTTACTTACTTTGATGTGAAAGTCAGTGTGAGAGACAGACAGAGAGAGAGAGAGTGAGAGAGAGAGAGACTCAACATCTCCTAGCTCACTCCCCAGTGCCCTCAAAAGCCTTGGCTGGGCCAGGTGAAAGCCAACAAAATAAGTACAATATCTGAACTTTGAACACTAGAAAGTACTGCTCTCCCACATGGGTGCAGGGTCGTAAGACTTTGGGTCGTCCTCAACTGCTTTCCCGGGCCACAAGCAGGGAGCTGGATGGGAAGTGGAGCTGCCGGGATTAGAACTGGCGCCCATATGGGATCCTGGTGCGTCCAAGGCGAGGACTTTAGCTGCTAGGTTACCACGCTGGACCCAGGATTTCTACAGTATTATTTAAAGACTTACTATAAATCTAATGAAATCAAGACAGTCTGATAGCGATGTAACAGCAGGTATTTAAACTAGATCCTCATTTACTCTTAACAGAGGGCTATGAGTTAAGTATGCTATTCATCTGTGATGTGTAGGTTGGACAAGCTGATGCTTACAGAGATTTAAGTGACAGATTCTGGACAGGCTGACCATGGTACCTAAACTTCCAAGCATTATGCAAATAAGCTGGGATTGTCACCTTGTAGGGGTTCTCTCAGGCTGATCATTGGGAAAACACACCACTCAGGCATACACATCATTTTTTTTTCTGAACCCAGCTGCAATTTTTATATATAGCATAGCAGGTAGTGAGATCTCCATGGAATTAAACTGATTTGAAAAGTCACAAGCTCCCGCTCTGCAATAGAGCATCCCCTAACCAGGTGCAAATCCCTCACCCTTGGTTTCCTCAGCTGTGAAATGGAGATCTAATCTCTTCCTTCTCTACCTTGAAAGTCTTCTGCAGCAATGAAATCCACAGCGCATTTGAACGTGCTTTGTAAACCAGACAGCCCTAACACTGGCAAAATCGTTTGAATAAGCCAGCCAGCCATGGGGTTCATGCCATTCTATATTGTTTCCTTCCTTGGGATCCTCAATTAAGTTTCAAGAACTGGGAGTTTTATAGTCACTATCATAGACTGCATGAGTGAACCAACTAACCAGTACTGATTGAGTATTGCTCTGTGTGTATTGCTGGTTTACTGTAATTACAAGAAGATGCTCCCATGGTTTTCTTGAGTGGCTGAATAGCCAAAAAGGAAACACGCAATATGAAGCAATTGGGGAGATAGTTACAATGAGCTGAGACACAATACCCCCGGAAGAATGAATTCTCTGGGCTATGTCCTGTGTTCAGAAAGCCCTGAAGGAGATGCGACAGAGGAAGAACATTTAATGAAGTTTCAGAAGCTAGAGAGGCAAGACAGGCAAAAGAAACATGAAAGAAGTAGCCTTTGGAATGGTGTGCTAGGAAACTTCATGAATCAAAACGGAAATACACCAGCAGTCAAAATTAGGGGCCAGAAGATTCTTCCATGTGTCTGGGGACATGAGATATGAACTGGGACAAGTATCTACATGGCAACCAATTCTCTAATCTTAGCCTTTCTAAATGTCTGGACATGTGGTGGGGAGGGCGTCTTCAGAAATACTTATGGAGAATTTACTTGGTGAAAAAAAAAAATCACACACAAATTTCAAAATTTTCCACCAAGACAAACGTATTTTAGATTTTTGTTTTCTGTGCAATTTTTAAAGTGTCTTATGGAATGCATTAACTGCTGCCAAGTCTGGCTTTGAGATCTCCACCCAGTTAGATTTGACCTTTATTTAATTTCTAGTTTTGTTTCCTTCTGTCTTTCGCACCAGTTGAGTACGCAGGAAGACAGGAATTAAGGGAAAAGTAGGTGTCAAAAAGGAGGGTAAGCGGACACACGTCTTAGACCTAACACCAGGGGACAGGAGCAAACCTCTCCAATAGGCTTGCTTGCCTTTTAATTTATGACTTCATTGTTTTATTTGAAATTCCAGAACTTCTAGGGTTATCAGTTATTCTCACTAACAAACAGAAACACAAAATCACTACCAAAAATTTAAAGACAGATTTTTTTTTTAACAGAGAGAGAAGGAGAGACAGAGAGAGGTCTTCCAACCCCTGATTCACTCTCTAAATGGACACAGTGGCCAGAGGTGAGCTGATTCAAAGCTGGTACCAGAAGCTTCTTCCAGGTCTCCCCTATGTGTGCATGGACCAAGGACTTGGTCTTTGTCTGCTGTTTGCTGTCAACCAAAACGGAAACCAATGTACTGGAATTGTCCACTAACGCAGGTAGAATTTTCACTCAAGTCAGTCAGTCCCTCAGCTTCTCCTCACCTTACACTTCATCTTCCAGGACCCGGAATCCACCCCCATGAAGGGTTTCCATCTGTTCTAGTGGCAATTCCCTGACCAGATCTCATCTGACACCCATCTGTTTGCTCTCAGTCCTATTTCATGTACTCAGCAGCTCAACATCTTGGTTACACCCCTTGTTTCCTGTTTGTGCCTGTAATTTCCCTCCAATCAGCCAGCTCCTCAAAGGAGGGATCAACCGACTCTCGGTAATGGCCACACCACAGCCCAGTACTGCACTGCATGAAGATGACATTGAGTGTGGTGGAAGCAGGTGGCTGAGATGCAGCCTGGAGATGTGGCATGAGGAGGCCTGTGAGTGTCGGTCACTCTTGTGGCATGAGCTCTCCAGGGGCTGTGTCTCCTCCTCAAGGGTCCTTATGAGTGAAAAGGGAAGAAAAAACTCAGAGCCTTGCACATTTTGTATACGTATGCAAAGTGCCTAGTATGTAGCACCCGTTGAGATTTGGTTATTTTCTTCTTGTTCCTGGCAGAAAGTAAAGTATTTCATGTTTTGATAGAGAGGGAGCCTGGAGGCATACTTACAGCCGGGAGTCCAGAGTCCACCTGAGACTGTCTTTGTCTTAAAGTTTGAGGATTCATGCATTCATCACCCTAATCCAAAACAAAATTCCATCTCTAAGGAAATCACTCTGATAAGTGAGAAATGTTTATTTTAATCCATCCCCGATACTTGAGTTTACTCAAAACATGCTCAGATGTTAGCAGGACCTGAGGATGAGTGAGGGCGGGAATGTCCTTCTGAGCTCAGATTAGCTCAAGGCGGCTGGGCAAGGAGACTCTGTCCAAACTCCGTGTAACCCGAGGCTCTTCGCTAGCACAAGTCTATTTCTGGTCTCGACAGGCGCAGCTCTCCAGTCTCCGACTTGTGCCTTCTTATTGCATCCCTGGAGCTGATGCCATGTCTTTGTCTGCCTCGGAAAGAGAAACAAGGGCTGTCTACATCGCTAAGAGGATCCAACAATCGCATGGAGAGCCATGGCTGCAAAAGAAAGTCAGCTGCCTTGCACCAGATTTTGAAAACTAAAACAGGATATGGAGCCATACTAGACAACAGCCTCTAGCAAGGGAGGGGAGGAGGAAGGAGAGACAGAGAGAGAGTATTGTTTTTTTAGTAACTGTGCAAGAGGCAGAGCAGGGTCTTACTCTGGGCACTTACTATAGCAAGAACACTGGCATAAATCCCAGCATGAGTTGACGCGTGGGTAGGTCACCTCCAGTGATGGATGACAACATTGACCACCAGGCACACAATCCCTACACTTTGTCCAGAGCACTCATCTCAGTAGCTAACATCAAAATGCTCCTGTCCCCTGAGCCAACCCAGTGCTCTTGGCCCCCTGCTGGCTCAACTCTGCTCCTGCCTTTGTAGCAACTGGCTGGGAGAGGCCTAAGAGCATCTAGGAGGACAAGCAACAGACCTTGTGAGCCAGGGAAGCAGGAGCAGGGACAGGAACTGAGCCCCTCCCAGGTCTAGGGATGTGGGGTCCACCCTTGCACAGCCCAGCCCTATCTGGAGTGCCTGGGGAGAGCCAGGTGCCAGCAGGGGCCTCACTCAGTGCATGGGCACAGCCTGCAGGCCACAGGACTCTGGCAGGTTGCCAGCCTCCTTGGGCACCTGCAGAGCCAAGCTCAGGGCAGGCAGCCCTGACTCTGTTGTTTCTCCTCTCTGCAGCCTTGGGCAAGGCCAGGCTGAGCCCCAGGAGTCCGGTGAGAAGCCAGAGGAATTCCCTTTCAAGTGTGCAGAACGCGGGGCTGGTCACGTTGAGGGCCTGTTGTTTTCTCCAGGCCAGTGGCCCGCCCAAGGCCAATGCCCCAGCCTTGTGCCTGGCTTTAATTTCATGGAGCCTCCTCCTGTGGAGGATGTGAGGACACCCGCAGCCTCAGCTGCTCCAGGAGCCTCTCCCTCTCCCGTGCCTGGCCAGGGAGATCTCAGGCTGTCTCCACTCTCCCCTCCTGCCAGGCAAAGAAAACGTCACTCCAACACCTGCAGAACCATCTTCGGGGCTCTGAGGTTGGAGTTGCCAGCTTCTTCCATATGGCTTGCTCCAGACTTTTCTGCATCCCAGTGAGCAGTCAGGGAACACATGTTGGCAGTGCAGCCAAACCTGCTGCAGGAGACAAAGGTCCGAAGCCTTGGGGATGGGCGGGGTGAAAGTGGTTGGTGATGAATGGGGCAGAAGTGGCAGCAACACCACTCAGAAGAGACACCAAAAAAGCCTAAACTCTCCAAGACAGTCCCCTGCTCCCGAGGCAGCTGGATTCTCACACCTCCAGCGAAGCAACAGCTTGGCCCAAATTCCACCGAGGTCCACCGTGCAATCCTGCTGCCTCCAGCTGCCACTCTTTTTCATCTTCTCCAAGCAAAATGCTATTATGCCCATTCTCTAGAGCAATAGCACTCTATACCCATCACACATATGTGTTAAAGGCAAAAAGCAAAATTTCTGACATGTAGTTTAAATATAGTTACTAATTTAACCTGCACAATTGTAGGAAATGTCCACCGTAGTCCATAATTGTTAATGCTGTCTTTATTGTGAATACAATTTGTAAATCAGACTTACTGTTGATACCTCATACCTTGACAAGCATTAGTTCTAAATTCTAATTCTAAGCTACAGGGTGGATGGATGGGTGGATAATAGCTTGGATCTTTGATCAGAGGGATGGTTAGGTAGATGGATGGGTGGATAGTTGAATAGATGTATGAGTGCGTGTTTAGATGTATGTATGGGAGGAAGGAAGATGGATGGTTGGATAAATGCAAGAAAGGAAGGAACAAAGAAAAGACAGAAGGGAGATTGGGAAGAAGGAAGGGTAGAAGAAAGGAAGGCATTCACCATGACCTTCTCACCTATAGGAAGCAAAGTTTTTTCTACCACCTATATTTCCTCCCAGAGCTTTTTCTCCCTGCTTTCATCCAGTGCTCCAAGAAGCGCTGCCTTCCTGGATCTTCCGTTTATTTGGGACCCAGACTGTCTTCTACCCCTGCGCATAGTGCCTCTTGGTAACATGCGGGGCGGACGAGAAGTCTGTTCTGCTTCTTCTCTAAAGCAGGGGTAGAGAACGGGAGATGGGCCACTGTGCTCTGAACCACTGTGCTCCACTCCTTCCTGCTAAGACTCCAGGGGGAAGAAAGTGACTGTGGCTCAAGGCTCCCATCAGGGTCAAATCTGAGCTTCCTGCCCAGTTCTCGTCATACCTGACGTCTCTCCAGGATGCAGCACAAGGTCCACCTTCTTTCTAGCACTTCTCTTCACCTTGCTATCTGAGATCACTCACTCTCTCCTACCCTGGCTACCCTTTCTCCCTGGCCCATGCCCCCTGGGTCCAGAGCACTGCCCTGGGCCCTCCTCCTCTGCCACCTTCCCATGCTGTGCACTGCCACCGCTGCCCTGGCTGGCGAGATCTCTCCCAGCTGTAAGCCCTATCCTGGACTCCGCTGACAATGCTGCCTGCCCCTCTGGCTGGATGCCCTGCTCACCTGCCCCGGCCCAGGTCTCTGTGCCTATCTCTGTTTACCGTGACCCTGAGTGCACTCGCTCTGGGGAGCCTGGGGTGATTTTCACCTGAGTATCTTGCTTCCAGGTTGGAGCAATTTTTGTCCGATTCCTGAGAGACGCTACATCTACTCATTCCTTGCTCCATTAAAACAGGCTCAGCATCACTAAGAAGCAGCAGACTGCCTGGTGTTATCCAAGCAGCCGGGGCATTACCTGTGCTGCTTCAGACAAGAGCAAACGCTAAGTTAGTGCCTATCGGGTATATGTAGCCCTGCTGGGATCAGATTCAGTGTGTTCCGCCTTAGAAGGTGGGCCAGTGAGTGGCGACTCACATTATAATGGCAATGGGAAATTTTTTTCCTTGGCTTAAAAGACAAACAAACCTTTACAGTTTTAAAGTTTGTAAGAATATGGCATAACAGGTGCAGTGGCCTAGTGGCTAAAGTCCTCGCCTTGAAAGCCCCGGGATCCCATATGGGAGCTGGTTCTAATCCCGGCAGCTCCACTTCCCATCCAGCTCCCTGCTTGTGGCCTGGGAAAGCGTCAAGGACGGCCCAAAGCCTTGTACCCTGCACCAGCGTGGGAGACCTGGAAGAGCTCCTGACTCCTGACTTTGGATCAGCGCAACTCTGGCTGTTGCATCATGGTGAATCATTGGACAGAAGATCTTCCTCTCTGTCTCTCCTCCTCTCTGTATATCTGACTTTACAATAAAAATAAATAAATCTTTTTTAAAAATCTAGCATAACAAAGGTAAGCACTGTACCAGTGTATTTTAGGACCAGCACTGTGGCACACTAGATGAAGTGCCCTCTGCAGCGCTGGCATCCAGGTGGATGCTGGTTCAAGTCCCAGATGCTCTACTTCCAGTCCAGTTTCTTGCTAATGCACCTGGGAAAACAGCAGAAGACAGCCCCAAGTACATTGGTCCCTGCACCCCTATGGGAGACCAGAATTAACCTTCTGGCTTCTAGCTTTAGCCTGGCCCAGTCCCCAGCAGTTACAGCCATTTGGTGAGTGAACCAGTAGATGGAAGAGCTCTGTCTCTTCCGTGCCCCTCTCCCACTGTGACTCAGCCTTTCAGATAAAAAAAAAAAAAAAAAAAAAATCTTCCCTTCATTCTGTTTACCTTAAAATAAAAAAAGAAGATGAATGTTGTTTTAATGATACTGGGTCACTTGATTTTTCTCATGGTTTGAACCCAAGCTATGGCCTTAGTTCCATCCCTGTGTCGGAGCGAAAAGGCCTGCAGGAATCCAGAAAACTAGACAGACAGTAGGATTTCTATCTCTCAGGAGAATGACCAGTAAGAGATTTCAAGACAGTACGTATGCTTGCTTAGCTGGCGTTTGGAAACTTTAAAATCCTCCCTCCATATTTATTCTGTTGTGCGCATGAATACCGTTAGGTCTTCCCCAGACAGCGTCAGCATTATGATCAGTTCTCAATTATCTAACAATATTTATTTGTTCTTTACCTAAGGTCGGTTTTTAACTGGAGTTGACTTTCCCCTGAAATTTTGCACAACCAACATCTCAGCTCATGTGCCCCCCATGGCTGTTTGAGCTCAGAAACAAGCTAATTGCATAAGGGGCCTGAGAGCAAGCTTCTGCTTTCAAAAAAAAAAAAGGACAAGAGAGGAGAGCACACTGAATTAATGGCCAGCTGGTCCTGGCCTGACATCAGGTACCCTTTATTCTTCAGAACAGCTGCAAAGCTGAAAATACCCCCGCCCCTGCAAAGGCCTCTGGGAGTGAGCAGCACTTCATTTTGAAGAGATCTGCAGCTTGAAGGTCACCCAAGACGTGAGGAAACTCGTTCTGCCCCTGGAGCCCAGCGTGGACTGCGACAGCAGGGCCTCTGCAGGCTGTGGAAGCCCAGCTGAGGGCACGGGGAGTACCCAGAAGCCAAGAGAAATAAGTAGGGGAAGAAACCCAAAAGCCCAAAGCAGAGCCTGGAAATGTTCTGCTTTCAGAAGAAATAGAGCCCCTGAGGAGTGAAGAGGTTTAGGGCCGCCAAGAAGGCCACCAAGGTCGAATGCCAGCAGCCCGGTACAGAGCAGCCCGGTACAGCGTCAGCTGCCGCCGTCCAGCACCTAGGGCCTCCCCGAAGCCCACACACTGTAGGTCCCAATGTCACCATCCTCATTCTCCTGAGGGTCGCTGGCTTTTGGGAGTGGAGATTCTGCCGAGGAGCCCTGGGCCCTCCCCCCAGCATCCGGGTCCTGGCTCTACCCAAGGCGCTTCCTCCTTGCAGGTCTGCCTACCTGCAGACATGCAGCCAGTTGACACAAAGAGGCTTCTGCCTCAGCTTTCAGGGGGTGTCAGTTGGGTTCCCAGCACCCGTCTCTACCTCATTCCATGTTTGTTTAAATCACCAAGCAGCCCACTTGGGAACACTGTGTGTCCATATTCATGGGCCAGCTTGTAGGCCAGCTTGTAGGCCAGCTTGGGCGGGTGTTACCCATGTTTACGTAATCAGTGGTAACTGGGTTTGGGAGAGTCATTCGAGTGAAGGCTCACCTATCTCAGACCTGCCAATTGGCAGAAATTGCAATGAGCAGGCATTATAAAAATGTCTAGGAGGCAGCTTTGGGGTGCAGTGAATAAAGCTACTGCCTGCAACGACAGTAGCCCATTTAGGAACCAGTTCGGTCCTGCCTGCTTCACTTCTGATCCAAGTGTCTGATAATGACCCGCCCAAAGCAGCAGAGGATGGCCCAAATGTTTGGGCCCCTGATACCCAAATGAAGGTCTTGATTCCTGGTTTCAGCCTGGCCCAACCCCAACCAGTGCAGCCATCTGGGGAGTGAATTAGCAGATGGAAGATCTCTCTGTATGTAATTTTTTTTTTTTTTTTTTTTTTGAGGGAGAGAGAGAGAAAACTTCTATGGTGCCTTTATTTGGATTTGACAATGGCCTTCCTTTTTTAAAAAAATTATTCTTATTTTCCATTTTACAGTTTTGTAGGTATAAGGCTTCTCTCCCCTCCCCATTGCCCCCTGCTTTATAATAATATAGTCTTCCAATTGTAGTCTCAATTCAGCACCCTGCTCTTGACCTGTATCGTGACATTGCAGGTACAAGCAATGGTAGGTCTAGTATTTTGTTTGACAATAGTTTTTCAAAAGACAACAAGCCGACTCACCACAGGCTAAAACTAAAGTCTTGGAATACATATGATTTGGGGGTATCGCAGGGTGCAAAAGTAGAGTAGACTACCTCCTTTTTCACCAATAGCTCTGAATACATTTCCCCAGCCTTTTTCCTTATCCTAAGCTATAACTCTGCCCTTCCAATACAATAAATAAAGGTTTATGAGATGCGCAGGCGGCCTCCCCGCAGGGACACAGTGCACGACCCTTGCTCTCTCTCTTTTTTTTTTAAAGATTTATTCATTTTATTACAGCCAGATATACACAGAGGAGGAGAGACAGAGAGGAAGATCTTCCCTCCGATGATTCACTCCCCAAGTGAGCCGCAACGGGCCGATGCGCGCCGATCCGAAGCCGGGAACCAGGAACCTCTTCCGGGTCTCCCACGCGGGTGCAGGGTCCCAATGCATTGGGCCATCCTCAACTGCTTCCCAGGCCACAAGCAGGGAGCTGGATGGGAAGTGGAGCTGCTGGGATTAGAACCGGCGACTATATGGGATCCCGGGGCTTTCAAGGCGAGGACTTTAGCCGCTAGGCCACACCGCCGGGCCCGACCCTTGCTCTCTTAACGAGAAGAAAGAAAGCGAGTTCCCAGAGAGGGTCATATTAGAAACCCTGTTGGCTGTGATGCAACCTGGTAAAGTAACGCTGCCGGGCGTGGGCCCAGTCCTCCTGCTTCTCACATGGGCCCAGTCTTTCTCAGGGGGCGAATTCTGCTGCTTCATCAGCTGCAGGTGCCTGATGGACTTCAAACTGGCCAGTGCAACTCGACGTAGATCTGCCTTGAACTGGATGCTATTTGCTTCTTGCACTTTTAAGAGACAAGTGAGATTATTTTTCTATAATGCAAGCTTTTTATTGATGCAAAAGCCTGAAGGTATTGAGTGTATTTTGTTGTGTTTTCTTGAGGGAACAAAGCTGTGTAACAGTGACTTGATCATGAGGTACAACATGAAGCAGAACCCAGAAACTGTTTGCTGAACTCCCCGCAGGTGCAGCTGCGATGGAAGACACACAGATGAACAGGAAACCTCGCCTTCAGGACACCAGAAATGGTGGGCACTGGCGACTGGGCTAGGACGGGAGATACTAGCCTGGAACTGAAGCTCTTGAGTGGGAATAAGAAAGAGCAAGATGGAATGCTGAGCCAGCATGCTGGCCAAGGGGCAAGGAAGAACGGATGCACTTGTAAGTTTGGAGTAGGGTAGGCTGAGCTAATGGGAAGGATTTATGTGAACTCATCTTCCAAGATGACACTTTGTCTTATACTCAAATGTGACTCTTTAAATAAAATTATGAGAGGCATAGACAGACATTGCCTGCAAAGCCATGGGTGGGGGGCCAGGGCAAAGGCAGCGACAGGGGACTCAGTCTGGAGTGTCCCCTGCAAGATGCAGCAGCCTCTCGGTCATTCACTCAGCTCTTCATGCCTGGCACAGCATAAACACTCGGCCGACACCCGCTAGGTTCACTGCTGCTGCTAGTTTGAGAGCCTAAATTTGGAAAACCAAATTTAGAGAGCTTAAGATTTAGCCTCTCCTGGTTTCTGGAATAGTTGCCGCCTGCTGCATGCTCGAATTGCTTCCATTCTGCTTCAGCCTTGTCCCTGGCCTGTGTGAAATCCCAGAGCTAATTCCTCCGTGACCTGTACCTGCTTCCTCCTTGGGGGCTGCAGGTTGTCTCAGGATCTAGTCACAGGACCCTGACCCTCCTCTGGATCACAAACCCCCCTCTGGATCACAAAATCCAGGTGTTTTGCCACTCCCCTCCCCACTTCTTCCTACCTGTATCCCGGCATCAACAGACCCTCCTCTTCCTGCGGGACTCAGGAGTGGAGGTGGGCAAAACCAAACCTGTAGGTGCCATTCAGTCCCAGAGGCCCCACCTGCCCCTGTTGTAATCGTGAATCAGACGAGAACTTCAAGGACCTCTGAGAAAGCAAAGACAGGCCGGAGGAGTTGAGGCTGAGCACCATTGTCTAATTCATACCAGGCAGGGTTCTTCCTCCTGGGGACCACCGAGGCCACACTGTATAAGCTGGAGCCCACCACAGGGGCCTAGGAGGTGGCATACCTGGAAGCTAACCCCTGCCTGCACCACCAGTATCCCATGTAGGAGCTGGTTCAAGTCCAGGCTGCTCCACTTCCCATCCAGCTCTCTGCTATGACCTGGGAAAGCAGTGGAGGACGGCCCAAGGCTCCGGGACCCTACACCCCCATGGGAGACCCAGAAGAAGCTCCTGGCTTCGCATACGCCTACCTCTGGCTGCTGCAGCTGTTTGGGGAGAGAACCAGTAGATGGAAGATCTTTCTCTTTCTATCTCTCTCTTTGAACTCATTCCAGTAAAAAAATAAATAAATCTTTTTTTAAAAAGGCTCCAATCCCAGGACCTGCTTTTATTTTTTTGATCACATAAGTCCCCGATCTCATGTTGAGTTTGTTCATTAGAACAGTGCCAGCTTCTCAGTAAATGTGTGTTACGTGAGGGAGTGACATCTCCAGAAGAATAAAGGCTTTGCTCAATCCTGAAGGGTCTCTGGTCCAGAACAAGTGCTCCGAAAAACAAAGGCCTGTCCACATGCGGATGACTGATGGCAATTTTATTTTTCCCACAACATGGAAAGGGAGTGGCGGAGCGGAGTCCTGGTCCTCCTAGTGCCCTGCCAAGGAGCCTAGGCAGTATCTTATTGGCCATGCCATCTTGGCTTGGGTTTTCTTTGCAATAGTCTCCCTGCACGGCTCTGGACAGTTCTGCTCCTCCAGGGAGCCAATGGACATTGCTGCAGAGCAAACACACACCACAGCACCCCACAGGTCCAGGGCCATCAGTGGGCTCAGACCCCTGCCCTGCGCTGTAAAAGAGGCCAAGTCCAGGGTACTGCAATTGCCAGCAGGAGGCACCCCCTTCCAGGATCTCCATGGAGCAAACAGTATGGCTTCTGCCCATTTGCACCAAGTCCTCTTGGGTCCAGCAGGCCTTGGCCAAGCTTCTTTGCTTCTCAGATCCTCAAATTCTCTTCTGTTAAACCATCATATTTTCAACCCAGTGGGTCAAGTGAGGATGAAATGAGAATGGATTAAGTTCTGAGTCCATCTTTGTCCGCACAGATCTTACCTTCTCTCAGTTTGAACATGACAGTGATTGATGAAAGGATGTTGGGGGACCACTACCAAAGGAATCAGACACAAGAGGCCTGGAATCAGGAATCCTTCCCAGAAGTGTCCCACAGGCAACAGCCCATGCTAGCTGTGCCTGGCCTGCAGTGCAGCCAAGAGGGTGAGACGTCTCAGGACACTTGGTGGTGGCAGCTGTGCCTTCCATGACAAAGAACCTCCATCTCACCTTGCCCTGTGACCATCCCCATGGGTGGACCCCAGCCCTGGAAAAGCCAGGCCCTCCAGCCCACTCTCAGAGTTGTCTGTGAGGGCAGAATCTAGTTGGGGCGGGGAGAACAGAAGAGCCCAATGACCTTGGCAGGAAGCGCCAGTCACTGCCAACTGAGCCACCACCTGGGTGTTCTCTGATTCAATACCCAATGCCTCCAAGGCTGAAGCAGTGGTCCTCAGCCCCCAGCCCCCACAAGGACCAGGGCTGGATTTAGAGAGCCTGATTTCAATGTTCTTGAGGGAGATGTATAGGTCTGAGCATTTTAACTGATCCCTGATTTTGCCTGAAATAGGCCTTCTAAAATCCCATCAAAGTCTTAGAAAGCTGAAGACCAAAGAGTGGGTGCTGAATGTGTAATATCAAACCACAGTAGAACAGAACAATACACCTCAAATTTCTGATAACTATTGTTAGATCCGCCGGCCACCAGTGAAGGTACGTGGCAGCCAAGAGTAGAAAAGAATGTAAAACGCCTTTATGCAGGGAACTCCGACTCGGGCCTTTCTCCCACGCAACAGAGAGGCAAAGATGAAGAGGGACGCTGTGAGGACGAAGGGACGCACAAGGAAGGGGACAGAGGGTTTTTCTCTACACCTGTCTTTGGAAGCAGCTGAACACCCACTCACGCTGGCACTAAAAGTAGCTGCACATTCCCAATGAAGCAAGTTGGACTCCCTTGAAAGCAGCTGGATGGCTGTGTCCCTGATACTGTAGCTCTAGAAGGCCACTGGGTGATCCATTCCCAGGAGCTTGGCCTGCCAAGACCCTGGAAAGCAAACACGTGGCTCTGCTCATGCAGCCTTCAGTATGGGCCAGGTTGGCCCTGAGAGCTCCACAGAGTATCAGAGCAGAACTTCAGACACTGGTACCCCATCCTGGTACACAGGGGGCATCCTGGCCTGTGTGCAGCCTCAGAAGTGGGCACACTCCTGCTCTACCACCAGGAATGCAGAGCCACTCCCACATCACCCCACTGAGACAGACCCACCCCACTGACCTGCAAACACATACGGGCATCCCACTCTCACACTAACAGATTTGCATCTGAAATGATGGTGCAACCCACAACCTCTTCAGCCTAGCCCACCAAGACAACGGAGGTAGTGACAGAAATGCTGAACTAAAGCCTCCACCTGGAATCCATGCAGTCTCTCCTAGGACACATCACCCAGACGTTTTCTAAAATAGGAAAACCAACCCTATTAAGTTATTACCAAGCCTAAAAGATGAAAAGGCTTTTTTTTTTCAGTAACAACAATAACAAAATTAAAAGGGAAAAGAAAGCCTTGAGATTTTTGGAACAACATTAAGCAAACAAACTTTTTTGAGTGTTGCAGAAGAGAAAGGAAAAGGCATTGAAAACCCACTTAATGAAAGAATTGCTGAAAACTTTCCAAATCTTGAGAAAATGTGGACACCAGGCCAAGAAGATCAAAAGATTCTCTCCAAGCTATATTTGTATTAGAGCAACCTGTCCAAAGAACAAGACAAAGAAAAAATCTCGAAAACTGTGAAAGAACAGCATTAAGTCATGTGTAATGGAATCTGCATTAGACAAACAACCGACTTACCAGAGGAACTCTTAGAGTAAAGGACACAATAGATGATAGACTCGAAGTTCTGGAAGGAAAAAAAGGGACCAACCAAGATCATACACAGGAAAACTATCTTTCAGAAACAAAGGAGAAAGAAATCAGAAATAAAGGAGAAAAGACAAACAACAACAGGGAATTCATTACTGCCAGACCAGCCCTACAAGAAATACATAAGGAAGTCTAAGCTAGAACCACAAGGGAGCTACTGTCTTGAAAACAATGTGAAAATACAAAACTCAACAATAGAACAGAAAAACAAAAGAGACAAACCCTAACCAGAAACAAGAACAACAAAGGAAGCAAAAAACAAAATATAAACAAAACATCAAGAAACAAAGAACAAAACGATGGGAGAATGTTTTCACTTTTCAATAATAACCTTGAATGCAAGTGGATTAAATTTTGCACCTAAAAGATGAAGACTTTGTTAATAGATTTTCAAAGATTGATATCTTATAATGTGCTGCCTGAAAGAAATTCATTCTTATGGCAAAATCCTGTGTAGACAGAGAATCAAGGGATGGAAAGTAATATGCCATATAAATGGAAACCAGAACTATAGCTACATTTGCATCAGCTAGATGACTTTACGTCAAAACCTGTACAAAGAGAATGTATATATGCATATGTACATACTCAAAGCTGGGATGTTCAATTGTAAAAGCAAACATTGTTAGAAATTGAAAGATAGATAAACTGTAGTATGATAATAGTTGAGACTTTAGCACCATGTTTGATCACTTACAGATCACACACACCAAAAAGAAAAACACAACCAAGAAACCATCTGAGTTGAACTATAGACCAAACAAACCTAATAGGCATTTATAAAACTTTTCTTCCAGGTGCCTACAGTAAGGACAATAGTGCGAAAATGAGAGTGCAGATAGACAACCTAACGGTGGAACTCAGGGAGTTAGAAAATCAGAACAAAACAAATCACAAATTGGTAGAAGATGACAAATAACAATCAGAGACTGAAGAACACAAGATAAAAGAGCAAGTAAGTTGGGTCTTTGAGAAATAAACAAAATTAATAAACCTGTAGCTAGTAAGTTCATTACGTGTTCTTGGTCTGTTCAAATTCTGTCTTCGTGGTTCAATGTCAGTGGATTATATGTCTAGACATGTCCACTTTGTCCTGTTTTTCCAATTTATTGGCCTAAAATTGTTCAGCAGAGTCCCTAAAATCCTCTGCATTTCTGTGGCTATGACGTTGTAATGTCTCCCTTCTGAATTCTGGCTTCATATTTTATTAAAGAAGCGAATTAGCTCAATAAGGAAAGTTGCATAACACTGATGAAAGAAATTGAAGAAAATACACACACAAAAATGGGAGGAATGGAAAGACACAATATATTCATGGATTGGGAGAATGAGTATTGATACAATGTCCATACTACTCAATGTCACTGCAATTTTTATCAAAAAAAAAATCAATGGCATTCTTCATAGAAATAAACAGTTGTAAAATTTACACGGGGCAGTGGAGACCCTAAATAGCAGAAGCAGTCTGAGTAAGAAAAGCAACACTGGGTGTATTATAATACCTGACTTTACAAAGTTATGGTAATCAAACCACATGACTGTGGCGTTAAAATCAACATCCAGACTAACAGAACAGCATAGAGAACCTAGCAACAAACAGAAGTTTTGTAGCCTACTGATTTTCAACAAATGCAATGAGAACATACTTTAGAGACAGAAAAGTCTCTCTAACAAATGGTGCTAGAAGACAGGCTACCCAGATGCAGAAGGATAGCCTTTTGACTGCCATGCACAAAAAGCAACTTCAAAACCAAATCACAGACTTCAACGGAAGGAAGCTATGAAGGTACCAACAGGAAATATGAGAAAAATGCTTTGAGACATTGAGTAGGTTTTCTTCATGAAAAACCCCAAAAGCATAAGTCCCCCCCCAAAAAAGCAAAAATTGACAAATAGAATTACATATTTTTTAAATACTTTTTAAAATTTACTTGACAGATTAATAGGGAGCTAGAAGTAGAAGATTTGCTCATTCTCTTCCCAAATTCTCACATCAGCTATGTTGGGACAGACTGAAGCCAAGAACTGGGCCCTGCTAGAAACTCCCATGTGGGAAGCAAGAACCCGAGTACGGGAGCACTCACCTGCTGCCTGTCCTCCCTGGATGTGCGTGATCAGGAAGCTGGAATCAGAAGTGAAGCCAAGACTGGAATCATGCACCCCAGTAAGGGGCAATGGGCTCCCAGGCAGCAGCTTTGCCTGCTATCCCAACACCAGCACTGTGAAATTGTGTTAAGCTGCAAGTCTTCTGCCCAGCAAAGGAAACAAGCAACAGAGTGAAGACACAACTACAGAAAGGGAAGACATATTTACGCACTCGTCATCCAATATAGGGTTGATTTTGGAATACAGAAGGAACAATTCAACAGCAAACAAATAGTCTGCTCTACAGTTGCGTTACAGACACTTCTCAAAAGATATGTGGAAGACCAACAAATATCTGAAAATAAAAATGTTCAGTATCTCTGGTCACCTAAGTTAGAATATTTTTTTTTTTTACCAAAAAATAAACAGAAAATGCTAGCTAGAATGTGAAGAAAGAGCCTTATTTACCATTACTGGGAATGTAAATCAGTGTAAAGCCATTATGGAAAACAGTATGTGGTTTCTCCTTACCCCTCCTCCCAAAAATCCTAGAAACAGAGCTACAGCATGGTCCAGCAAGCCCACTTACGGGTATCTATCCAAAGGGAGTGAAAACAGTATGCTGAAGAGACACATCCACAATTATGTCTACTGTAGTACTTTAACCATAATCAAGATATGAAATCCACCTACATGTCCATTAATGATTGAATGGAGAAAGATAAGTATGGTATATATAAAAGAGGACTATTATTTGACCATAAAAAAAGCAATTCTGTCACTTCAGGCAACATGGGTCAAACTATATGTCACATCATGCCAAGTAAAATAAATCAGTCACAGAAAAAGATGAAGACTGAAAGTTCTTATATCAAAAAGTTAATTTCTAAGTACAGGAAAGAATTGTGGCTACCGGCACCTGGGACAGGCATGGGGAAAATGACAGTAGAGACGGAGCAAAGGCCTGCTAATGGGAGGACTGGCACTACAGGAACACTTTGATTGGCAACAATTGTTTGCAACAATTGTTGGCAACAATTAATTGAACATTTCAAAACAGCCGGTAGGGGAGATCTTCAATGCCCTCAACACTAAGAAATGATACATATCTGAAAGTGATAGTTGTACAAATTACTGTGATCTGACCATCATACATTGAACACCCATACGTGCAGGGAAGTGCCATGCTGCGTCCAATAAATACGTGGACTCACTGTGTATCAAATTTAAAAGAAAATGTGTTTTAAAAGAAAAGGGAAAAAGTGTCCTTTGTCTAAACTCATTTTCCTTCTTCAGTCAGAATCATCCACTCACCAATGTTAAGTATTGAGATTTGTTGACTTGCAAACTGTTGTCACTCATGAATTGTTTGTTCTGCTGGCAGGAGGGTTACTGCTGTGGGATAAGGTGTCTACCTTCACTGCAGTCTCTGAATGAGTCTACACCTGACATTGACATATCCTCAATGTTCTCGCAACCAGCGAGTTGATTTATGGTCAACCATTTCTCCTTTTCTCTACTTGTTCATTCTTATTACAAGAGTTTCTCATAAGAATGTAATTTTGGAAACTTTGAACTTCGTATTAGTCATAGATTTTAGAACGCATTGGCATGAATTCTTGTCAAGATGGTGCTGTGAATTCAAAACTGGAGGTTTTCTGAACCGAAAATGAAAAAAGGTGGCCAAGAGTTCCAGCTTATGTGGCATTTGGGGAAGAGGAGGTGGGGACAGAACAAAGTTCCCTGCTAGACCCCATCCACAGCCCCTACTGAAGGGACATCTCTGGGCAGTCACCTTTGGGACCACACCACCTTGCCCTGTTTCCTTCAAGGATTCTGGTTGGACCAAGGGATTCCACCTCCTCACAGGCATCCAAGTCACAGCTGATGGGAGAGGTCTGTGCTGGGACGCTCTACCCAGTGGAAACCAGTGTGAGGACTCTGATGGATTACAATCAGGTCAAAATCACCAGAATCCAACACAGCAAAACTGATTAGCTTCCCAGAAAAGCTTCCAAGAGAGAATGAAACTGCCTTTCGATGGTTACAGGGACAAGACTTGTTGTCATCTCATTGTAAAGGAGCTGTGTAATGCTCTGGGACCCACACTGCTGGGATCCAGGGTGGCTGCAGGCTCCGCAAAGCCCAGCTCTGAAGGGACCCCTGCCCTCGCCACGCCAGCTTCCTTAGCTTCTCTAGTGCCTGGCCCAGATGCATCCAGCTCTTTTTTTGTTTGTTTCATTTTGTTTCATATGTAACTGTCTCCCTTCATCCCGTCAATTGATCCAAAGTTCTCCGAATGACATCATCTCTTGCAATCAAGCAAACACTACTTAAGTGGCCATGGCAACACGTTGAGGTTGGAATACTATTTTTATTTTATATATAAAGAATCTGTAGTTATGGGATGTGAGACAGCTGGGCACCAGGGCACCTAGACTGGTCAATTGCCTCCTTATCCTTACATCTGTTTCTCAGTTACTCTGTTTTTCTACATTTCCCAGGCTCCCTGGCTTACCGGCTTCTGATTCACCAAGGGGCTCATTGGCAGGAGGCAAAGAAGCATCTCCCCTTGTCTTCATGGAAGTTTCTCCGCTTGAGTGCATCATCATGTCCCGGATCCCAGGAGAGGGTCTTTCCTCCGCATCTCCAGCTCCCACCAGACCCCCCACCCTTCAGACCTGGGAACAAGAGGAGCTTCCTGCTTTGACCAATCTCCGCATGAGCTTGTCGTCTTCTGTTCAGCATCTGACTTCTTACAAGCCATGGCAGTTAGTTCTCTGCATTTAATGTCATCTACGAACTGGCACAGTGTTGTTTATTATTATGAAGTGGTCAAGTGAGAAATTGAACTTCACTCTGAAGACTTATGTATGAACAGCCTTAGAGAGATTTCTCTAAAGTTCCATTACCAACTGGTACTATTTCCCCCTCAAGGCAAGCCCAGGGAAGAGAACATCCCACACCACACTCCTGGGCATGAGGCAACTTTGTGAAGGCCACCACCCCAAAATCCAAGATGGCACCCAGGAGAGTTTATATCTAAGGGAACCACAATCATTTCTCGCTAGGTGCCCTGAGCCTCAGGGGTAGTAGTACTGGCTTTGCTACTACATGAAGAATCTCCACAACACCAAATGCACAGGGAGGAGGTTGAAATCCCAAAACTGTTTGATAGCTTTGCCTGCACTTAAAAGCAACGCACCGTCTCCTGGCGCATCTTGGCTTCTGGCCCCTGTCCTACTTTCAGTGCTTGGAGCCCCCCTTCCTATACTTACTCCCACTCCCAGTCCTAAGTGTCTTGCTTGCGTTCTCTGCCTGCCCCCTCTTTCCTCTTAGCTCCCTTCTCCCACTCTCTCTGCTAGATTCCAATTTCTGACCATCTGACCCCCAAAGCCAGGAGGTGCCCGCAATGGCAAATTGTGTTTTAATAGTCCTGTGCTGGTCATTCGTCAAGATCATTGTCTGTTTATTGTTGCTGTAAGGTTTATTTTCCAGATTTTTACAAGCTAGATGCTCTGTCACAGGGAGCAGAAGGCTCATATCATCTCCCCTGAAAAATAAAAAAAGATAAAAAAAGAAAAAGAAAAGAACGAGCCACCAGCTTTTGGTCTTAAAATAAATCTCTAATTGCTTCTCTGGCTGTGAACACCTCCTGTGCTTGGTCTCAAACCTTTACCTACTAGGTTTGGTTCATTCCTGGGGAAAGGAGGGTAGCTCCAACATTCAGTTAACAAGCATCTAAACGAAGGTGTGCTGAACCCTTGCACAATTTCCCACACTACAGAGGAGTGATAGTCTGTAGTTCACAGACCACAGTTGAACAATCTGCAAGATCCTTTGTAAAAATAGCCAAGTCTTGTTGGAAAGTGGGTGTTGTGTTCAGCAGCTCCTGGCTCACTCCCTCCAGCTCCCACCCCCACCCCACATCCCAGCAGCCTCCTAATCCTGTGAAGGCTTTCATCGGCCCAGAAACTGGAGTGATTTCTCTAAGAAAATGTCAACATGAACAGACGTGTCACAGAGAACGAAGACTGTGTCCCTAGTCCCTGCCTTCTGAGCTGCCCTAGCCTTCCCACTCTCACAACTCTCACAGAGCGAAGGAGGTAAGAGTACGGAAAGTGTCTCCGCCCACAGCCCCCAGCAGCAGGTGGCTGGCCCTACCATTCTGATCTCAGCAGAAGAGTTGCATGTTTGAAAAAGTGCTCTGTGCCCTGAGCCCAAGTCAGGAATGTTTGCTCTATGTTCATGTAGAAGCATCATCTACCCCTTAACTGTGGTCATCTCAGCTTGTAAATATAACCTTATCCGTGTCCTCTGACTGGTGACTTTCTAGGAGTCTGTGCGATTCATGAATATGTATGTGCCAAACTGCACTGCATGGAAGCAGGGGAGGATGGGAGGTGTCTCGTGGCATAGAAATGTGAGAAATGCTGGACAGAGCCAGATCCAGCAACCTCGTTCACTGTAGGACTTCTTGGAGCCCCCCATGCCCGCAGTGACCCCAGACCCAACCCATGTCTGGACACGGTGACACTGATACAACTGCTCCAACCTCTGTCTGTGGCTTCCAGGGTCTGGATTATCAGGAAGCTGGATTCAAGAGCCTGAGTTGGGAACAGAACCTAGGTGCTCTGATGTGGAATGTGAGCCGGAGTCCATATGCCCTCTGTTTCTTAGCACCTTTGAAATGTGTAAGTAAAAACACCAGCGCCTCAGGACCCAGAGGTCTGCTGCTGGGGCTGGAGGAAAACACACATGGGGCCGGCTTTGTGGCGTCACAGTTAAGCTGTCCCTTGTTGGCATCCCACATTGCAAGCTCTGGTTCGAATCTCAGCTGCTCCACTTTTGACCCAGCTTCCTGCTAATACACCTGGGAAAACAGCACTCCAGGATGGAACTCTTGGTTCCTGGATTCAATCTGGCCCATCCTGGACGCTATAGCCATTTGGGGAGTGAACCAGTAGCTGGAAGCTCTCTGGCAATACAGCTCCTCTATTTTTTGCCTTTCAGATAAATAAACCTTTAGGAGGAAAAAGAAAAAAAAACACCTGAGATGAAGTACTTTGAGAGTGGAGAGGTTTCTTTAGCTCAGCATCCTGGGGGTTGCAGGGCCCAAACCGCATGGTGCCGGCAACGGCTCCCTCGGCTGCCAGGGTGGCAGAGAATCAGAAGGGAGCCAGACCCCAAGTAGATGGGGCTAGGCACTGTGGGGCAGCCTTGCTTAGATCCACTGTTACCACACAGTGACCTTAACCCCTTCCAAGGCTTCACCTCCACGGCTTAGTTCCCATCCTCTGGGCCCCTGCTCCTGAATGCTCCATTTTCCAGCCCAGGAGTCCGTGGCGGATAAACCACATGCCAACTGCAGCTTCCTCTCCACCATGGAACCTTTGTGCACCACACACATTAACTGAAGCAATAACAGATATTCTATAACATCAATTTTGAGCAAAGTTAACACAGCATACATGACAACTTCTGCCTTAATTACAACATTATAATGGAATGTGATTGTTGTGCATACATAGATTGCAAATAATCTTGAAGCTGCAATGAAACCGTGACGAAATTTTTGGAGCGTTGTAACCACTGAGGAGCCAATAGCAGGGACTAGGGTAAGTCGGAGGAAGATGACACACAAAAATAAATAACTAATGAGAAAGAAGGCTGGCTTGTGGACTATGCAAAGATGGAGCTCTAACCCATGCCAAGCAACGGAGTGAGGATATAGATTCATCTGGATTTTTGATACTGATGAGTAGAAGCCAGAATGACACCTAATGATGGCCTAGGATGAGGGGTGTGAGGGGGCTGGTGTCCGGAGATTCAGTGAGCTCGTGACAGTGTGAAGTTCAAACACAGCAGATTTCAACTTTTGCAGAAAAATTGCACCATATCAAATGTTAAAACCCAAATGATCATTACAGTTGATTATTTAATGATATATAAAATATTAATTTAGCTTATAACAAATTCATTCCGTTTTTTAAGTGAGCCTGTATCTCTGTTACTGTGAGCTTTGGTTTTATCTAAGAGGTGGAAAGCAGGTACGTACCAGTACCCTCAGGGGCTCCTCTGATGTTTTGTGGGGGTGAGGGTATCTATTTAAGAAATGAATGCAGAAAGAATTGCCCCCTGCTTAGTGGCTAACCAAGTGATCCCATGGAGGTTACTAGCATGCATACTGCCTCCCAGCGTTAATCCAGTGAGCAGGAATTTGATTTTCTAGTTTCTAACTTCTAATTTCACCACAATGCCCCTGATCACATGGGACATCAGAGTGGAAACTTTGGAAACTCAACTAACATTGAATACTCTGCTTCTGCCAGTCAGTTCAGCTCAGGCGCTGGTTATGAGGGCTCCAAGCAGCATCAGGTGTAAGGGGCCTCTTGGTGACTGCGCAGCAGGGAGGAGGCAGGAAGCAGCTACTGGGCAGGTGTGAAGGTTTTCAGACCCTTGCAATATTGCTGAGGACAAAGGCGCTCCCTTCTAACGTGGACCGCTTCTGGTGGGCAGATCCATGACACAGGGCTGTGCTATAAATGCCAAAGAAGAAAGGGGATTCTGGAAAGCAGCAGCACTTGGCTTTACTGTGAGCCCTGGAATTAACCTTCAATTGCTATTAAAGGAAGTTTAAGTCCAGAGAACAGCTTCGCCCTTGTAATGTCTTTGGGTCAGACAGGCAGATGCAAGCACAGGCCGCGCACAACCTGCACAGAGGGAGGGTCAGAGGAGACATTTGGCTTGTTGCTCTGTGCTCCGGAGATCACGGCCCCCTTGCTGGCTTGCACGGAGGCACCGGCAAGTAAGCTAAGAAGTGAGAGGAAGTCAGTTAAGGGGTGAGAGGTGGACCCAGCAAGGAAGCTGAAACCCCAAACACTTTCCTCCTCTTCCTCCCAGACACACTGAATTGCCTCAGCCCCACCTTTAAAATGCAACCCTCCCTGATGCAATTCCCTACCCTCTTGCCACCCTTATAGGGTAGGAAAGCAAAACAGCCACAGTGAGTCAAGCCCCCACTCATGACACAGAATCCCACATTGGAGGGCTGGTTGAACTCTGGCTGCTAAACTAGCTCCTGGCTCCCAGATTTGTTCTGGTCCAGCTCTGTCTGTAGGGAGTAAAGCACAGGATGCTAAATCTCTCCATCTTTCTGTTGCTCTGCAAGAAAGAAAAAGAGAAAGAGAAAGAGAGGAAGGAAGGGAGGGAGGGAGGGATGGAGGGAGAAGAAAAGAAACGGGAAGGGAAGAGGGGAGGAGACAAGGAGGGAGGGGAAGGGAGGGGAGGGAAAGAAAGGGAAAAAAAGGGAAAATTGACACTCCTTACTTGTGCCCCCACAGTCGTGTGTGTGTGTGTGTGTGTGTGTGTGTGTGTGTGTGTGCGAGTGTGAGTGTGCCTGTGGCAGGTGCAAAGCAAGCACATTGCAGTTGTTTGCTGGAGCGTCTCATGCAACAAACATGACACCAGCTTCTCTCTGGTGAGAGTAAGCAGGCACTGAACCCTGTATGCTTTGTCCCTACCATGACCCCCTGTGTAGTGGGGCTCTGGCAAAGTGCTGAGCCTGTGCTGGGGTCTCAGCCCAGGCCACAACGCCTGTTCACGTGGTTCTGTTCCTGGCTCCTCCACCTTTCAGAATCCCCACCTTTCCCCTTGCTCTGGTCAGTGCCTCCAACCTGCTGGCTCCCACCTTCTTTGAAAGAGCTAGAAGCCAGCCTCTCACTACGCAGGCTCCCAATCCTAGCACATTGCGGAATTGTCTCCATAGTCCCCCTGCAATAGCCCCCAATCACATTCCAGCTTCTTCTAAGAGAGGCAGACAAACACTACCCAAATACAACCACCAGTCCTGTCTTTAAGGAAAGGTCTCTCTCTCCCTCTCTCCTCTCCCCACTCCATTCCTTCCCTGTCTCCCCCTTCCATCTCCTGCCAGCAGGTGCATGTATTATCTGATGCACAGCCTCCGCAGAGCTCACCACAGCCACAAAGCTTCTGCCTCCTAAACTGCTGTAGACCCCGCCATGGAGAAGTCAAGCCTCTCCCTCCCTCCTCGTGGGCCAAGCCTGGTTATTCAGTGCAAAGGGGAAGCTGGACCGTAGAAACTGAACTCAGTGTGGAGCTCTGTGTAACATACAGTTGTGGTCAGAACTATCCCAGCAGGCTCCATGCTCCTTTTGTGGTCATCTGAGACCTTCAGGTCTGACATCTGACATTTGATGCCTCCCTGTGGACAGAGAGTCCCTTCAGCTTAGCTGGTAATCATGCACACACATGTCCCCAAGCTGTGGCTGAGGACATAACTGTCCTCCCAGCCACTTGGGTCGCAGCTGGGGTGGACAGGCTCCCTGCCTCTCACTGATGCCAGAAGCAGGGCAAGCAGCCACATAGCATCTGAGTTCAGCCTCAGGGCAGGCAATGGTTTGTTGCTCAGGTGTATCTTTACAATGGACGGTCTCTTCTGTTCGGGAAGCGTAGGCTTCCATAGGAAGAGGTGTTCTTTCAGCTTGATTGATAACAACGATGAAGGCAAAACCATGTGTTGCAGAACCAGTTCTATGGAGACAACCTCCTGATCATTCATCCTGAACAGGGCTGGGGGCGCCATGGGGAGGACAGCAGGTGCATTCTCCCATGTGCACCTGTCGCTGCCTGTGCCAAGGGAGGAAGCCCCTGATGAGGCTTCCCTTTCCCTCTCTGCAAGCCTCCCAACTCTGAATGCATTTGGCAGCAACTTCGTGACGTAGACTTTGGGTGTTGTGAAGGTGGGGGGCCTGTAGACCTGGTGTCTTGTGTTTTCTCTGAGCAGAGTGGGAAAGCAGCAAACACCACGGAGTGCCTCTTCCCAGCTCTGCCCAGAGGGCTCCTTTTGTGGAGCAGGAGGAAGTTGAGACAGGTGGACGAATGAGTACTCCGGAGTGAGACGTCTGGAGGTTATCTCGCTTTGCCACTTATAATAATCCTCCAACTATCTTAATAAGTTTTGCCACATTTCAATTCGTTTTCGCCTTCAGATAAGATGGAAAAAAGTTTTGAAAATGACCTTGGGGCCGTTTGCATCAAGAAGATTAGTAGTCCAGGTTGAAGAGAGAGGCTAAACAAATTGTTCCCTGGCATCCCATGGGGCAGTGGAAATCTGCCTCCTTCAGAACCAGGGAACTTCAGAACCAAGATAAAGGCTGTGAAATATGCACTGACTCCTTTCTAATTAAATCATTCGCTCAGCAGATTGTGCTAACATTTAGCTTCCCCATTTAGATCTAGTGCTGTCTAGCACCCCAAAGAGTGGGGACAATGGGTGGCAGGTGCTAAAATGCAATGGTCATATGTTGGCAGATGGCACATCAACCACCTGTGGGGTCTTTAAGTAAGCTCCATGTTCAGGAGTAGCTCATGTCTCTGCCTCTTTCGTACTCATTGCACAAACCTTTTACAAAAAAATGGACTCCAGCTCACACCTCTCTGGTTCAAGCTGCCATCACCAATCTCTTGGTTTGGGGAATGACCTCTTTTTTTTTTAAGATTTTATTTTTATCTGAAAAACAAAATTATGGAGAGGAGAGACAAATACGGAGAGAGAGAGAGATCTTCCATTCACTGGCTCACTCTCCAAATGGACACAACAGCTGGAGCCGGGCCAGGAGCCAGCAGGCAGGAGCTTTATCCGGGTCTCTCACGTGGGTGCAGTGGCCCAAAGCCCTGGACCGTCCTCCACTGCTTTCCCAGTGCATAAGCAGAGAGCTGGGTCAATAGTGAAGTGGTGGGATGTGAACTAATGCCCTTACTTGATGCCAGTGCTATATGTGCAGAGTCAGCCTACTACATCACAGTCCTGGCCTCAGTAGGATGACCTTTCAAAAGGAACACTCGTCTTTGGCACTTTTTCTCCTACACTTTAACCTCTAGAAGCTGCCAGAGTGATCCTATTCAAATGCGACTCAGATTCACAAAATTCCTATTATCAAAAACCACGCCAGGATTCCCTGCCCATTTGGCTCCCTACCCCTCCTGAGCCTCTGCTCTCCCAGTTCCTGCAGGTGTGTTTTCAACCAGACCTTCCCTCTCTCATGCCCAACCACGGTTAGTAACACACACACACACACACACACTGTTCTCTGTGCCTCTCCTCTGCTTTCTTGCCTCTGACGTGTTTTCAATGATGGAACATCAACTTCAATTTGTGTGTTTGTCTCCTTTCTTTCCTGCTTCTCCTCTTCCTCTTACACCCCGCCTGCTCTCACCCACACTGGGACAAAAGCCCTGGAAAGATAATTAGGTTTCTTCACTGCTTTATCCACTTGCCTGGTGTGTAACAAGCGCTCACTAAGGGCACAGTGGACTAAACCTATACTTTAGGAGTGCTGGTTTGTATCCCCGCTGCTCCACTTCCCACCCTGTTCTCTGCTTATGGCCTGGGAGTACGGCAGAGGATGGCTCAATCGTTGGGTCCTAAGTAGGGGACCCGGAAGAAGCTCCTGGTCTTGCTGGTCTTGGCTTCAGATTGGTTCAGCTATGGCCATTGCAGTCAGTCACTGAGGGAGTGAACCAGCAGATGGGAGATTCTCTCTCTCTCTCTCTCTCTCTCTCTCTCTCTCTCTCTCTGTGTGTATCTGTAATTCTGCCTTTAGGTTAAATAAATAAATAGTTTTTTAAAAATTAAGCACTTCAGCCTGCCACAATGGCTCAACTACCTAGTCCTCTACTTCCAAGCACCAAGAACCCATTTGGGTGCGGGTTCCTGCTCCCCTTCCCATCCGACTCCATGCTTATGGTCCAGGAAAGCAGCAGAGGATTACCCAAAGCCTTGGGACCCTGTACCAGCATGGGAGACCTGGAAGAAACTCCTGGCTTTGGATCGGCTCAGCTCCAGCCATTGCAGCCACTTGGGGAACAGATGGAAGTTCTTTACGTTGCTCCTTCTCTTCGTAACTCTGCCTTTCCAATAATAAATAAATCTTCAAAAAAAAAATGAAGCACTTGTTAAATACTTGCTGAACGACTGAATGACTTGAGGCATAAGTCAGCTATTCAGGGCCTGTGCAAGCAGCTCAGCGGGAACACGCTGTGCGCAAGGTAGAGGGAAGAGAGAAACGCAGACCAAGAAGAGGCCGGCACTGGCCTTGATCTTCAGCTTGCTGATCCACAGGTTCTGGTTTCCATTAGGTGTCTGACATGTGGTCTGTTTCCTGTCTTTGTCCATGCAGGTTCCCGACGTCACCCATTGAGTCCATACGACAGTCTTTATCTGGAGCTGGCAGGAAGGGCACAGGAAGGGATCACATAGAAAAGCAATGGACGGGCCAGAGAGCGGGCAGGACCCTGGAGGCCTTGGGGAGGGCTTCAGCTCTTGCTACGCGTAGGGAGTGACCTGATGATGGGCATTTTAAGCAGTACCACCACAGGCAGTGAGTGAAGAATCCACAAGAGACATCACATATCAACCAATTTATCGATTGCAAGGCCTTTCAAAAAGCTAGTGGAAAATGGAGACAAAAAAAATTTCATTTTGGTGCCCCAAAATTTTATGTCCCTCTTATAAGGTATCTTCAGAAAGTTCACAAAAGCCACCTATTAAAAAAGCGTACATAGATTTTAAAGTTTTGCACCAAAACAAACCTTCCTTTTCATTTTATTTTCCCATGAACTTTTTGAAGCCCCATCATTGAGATTTTTAATAACTGCCTCACGGGATGGCTGGGGCTTATAAGCAAAGGCTGCTGGGCTGCAGAGCTAGATCAAGGCTGATGCTGGAATCTGGAGTCCTGGGGCTGGAAATCCAGGCAGGAAGCATATGTTTCAGTGGGAAAGCAGAATTTCTTCTGCAGAGATCCTCCATCTCTGGTCTTAAGACTTTCCACTGATTGGGTAGCACCACACAGTAGAGACTTGCCTCATTCAGAGCCTGCTGATTTCCATCCTAACCATGTCTTTCAAAACACCTTCAGCCCAGACTGCAGGGTAAGCCAACAATTGGGTACCAGAGTCCAGTCAAGCACATACTTAAACATCACAGCAGGCTGGGGTGGAGACAGGAAGGACAAAGCAGACAGTTGGTCAAAGAAGACAGGTGGACAACAGCAGCAGCTCTAACCAGAGTAGTAAGCAGTGGTGGGATGAGAAGTGATCAGATCTTTGGTATGTATGGAACTTTTATCTAACAGAATTTGCTAATAAATTAGATGCAACATAGGAGGTGGGAGGAAGAGTTCAGAAAAGCTCCAAGGTGCTTGTGCTGAGCCACTGGGAGGTAGGAGTTGCCAAATGGGGAGGTTCCAGGGACAGTCTGTGGGAGGAAGGAGGGAAGCATGGAACCCGATACATTGGGATGCTCTGTGAATATCTGAGGGAAGTGCTGGACACGTGGTTCGATCCATGACTCTGCACTTGATAGGGGAAGTCTAGACGAGACAGAAATCCACATGCACATCCATTAGGCCAAGAGACTATTGACTGCAGCTATAGCCAAGCTGACAGAGTGATGGAGCCGACAACTAGACTGAATGAACTCCAAGAGAGAATGAGAGGGTAGCGATGGTAACGAGTGTATGGATCTGAAAGTGGGTTTGCAATAAGGACACACAGACTGTGTTCATCAAGATGAGGAGAAAGATCCAACTCACAAGCAAGATGAAGCCCTTTAAAGAAAAGAGAAAGTGCGGGCCCGGCGGCGTGGCCTAGCGGCTAAAGTCCTCGCCTTGAAAGCCCCGGGATCCCATATGGGCGCCGGTTCTAATCCCGGCAGCTCCACTTCCCATCCAGCTCCCTGCTTGTGGCCTGGGAAAGCAGTTGAGGACGGCCCAATGCATTGGGACCCTGCACCCGTGTGGGAGACCCGGAAGAGGTTCCTGGTTCCCGGCTTCGGATCGGCGCGCACCGGCCCGTTGCGGCTCACTTGGGGAGTGAATCATCGGACGGAAGATCTTCCTCTCTGTCTCTCCTCTGTATATATCTGGCTGTAATAAAATGAATAAATCTTTAAAAAAAAAAAAAAAAAAAAAAAAGAAAAGAGAAAGTGTATTTGAAAGATAACCATGGTTTGGCATTATAGTGCGGCAGGTAAAGTTATATACAACACCGGCATCCCAGATGGGCACCGGTTCACATACCAGCTGCTCCACATCCAATCCAGCTCTCTACCAGCAGCAGCAGAAACTGGTCCAAGTCCTTGGGTCTCTGTACCCACATGGGAAACCTGGAAGAAGAGCCCAGTTCCTGGTTTGGGTCTGGCCCAATCCTGGTCACTTCAGTCCTTTGAGGAGTGAATCAGTGAATGGAAGACCTCTCTCTCTCTCCTCTCCTCTCTACAACCCTAGCTTTCAAATAAATAAAAATCAATGAAAAAGATAACCAAGTACTTCATCAATTAAAAATATATCTTTACATAGGAAGAGAAGTCCTCAATGAGTAGGAGGAGCAGTAACTGGAAAAGACTGAACAGCTACCTGAACAATAGACTGCCCAACATTGATCTAACAGGATAATTACAGATCAGTCTAAGCTACCTGATTTAAATGTTTTAAATGCTTAATTTTCCTAATTACTGACTTCTAAATAATTTTTCATGATACCTTTCTCTCCCGGTGGGTGGCAAGCCATAAATATCCTTGGCTGGCTTCTGTAGCAGTGTCGCCTTGCACGGCTATTGGAACTGTCTCATTTTATATTTAGGCTCAATCTTCCTTATTTGAAGACTTTATCCCAATCCCGTCTCCCCACCTCCCTCAGCTCTGGGCTGAGAGCGGGTGAGGTCTGTTCTTCACACGGCTTTCTTTTTCAGTCTGTCTTTGAGCTTTCTCTTTTGCTAGTGTCTGGAGCAAGCTCCCTCCTACTTGGGTGGCCTCACCCAGCAGGGGTTGCACTCACAGGTGGTCCTGAAAGTTGTCCTAGAGTGAAGGTCGGCTTCACTCGAGCCTCCTCGGTGCTGAACTCCTCGGATTCAAACACATATCTTTCTGATCCTGGAGTTAACATCTTTTGCAGTGTTCTGCTATGAGAGAGGATATTCTAAGGCTGCAGAACATTCAGAGGGAATCCTAGAGCAGCACCTCACCTTGGAAGAGTCAGCCCAAAACTAAAGCAAGACAAAAGCCTGGGAAGTAGGGGACTTACAGCCTTGGTCCACTGTGGAGTTCTTGGGCGTCCAACCTGGGTGTCCTTCTTCAGAGGGGCTGGGGAATAGGAGCTTCTCCTAAGGAGGCACCAGAACGTACAATAGGAATAGAGAGGAGAGGAAGACCTTTTGTGCTTTTAAACATGGGCCCCAAAGGAGCAGAGGGAGAGTCCAGCTCCTCAGGTTGTCTCTGGTTTTGGAAGATACACAGATTTTCCTAAACATTATCCAAATGTCTCATAGCCTAGGACTGGAGGGAGAGCTGGAGGCAGCCAGGGCAGGAACTCCACTTGTAATCCCTTTGTTTGAAACTCCCATCCACGAGACTGAGCAGGGTAGGCTGCTTCCAGGAGAACAGATTTGAGAACAGATCCCCTTTCTAACAGTTCTGTTGAGGGGAGGGGAGACTCATAGCTACTCTCTTCAGATGAGGAAGTCCGGGTTCAAGAGTGAGCCCTGGGCCGTGCCGAGGCATAGAGGCACAGCAGGCTAACCCTCCACTTGCAGCACTGCCATTCCATAGGGATGCTGATTCCTGCCCCAGCTGTTCCACTTCTGGTCTAGCACCCTACTAATACGCTTGAGAAAGCAGCAGAGGACAGCCCAATGTGGGAGAACCGGAAGAAGCTGCTGGTGTTGGATTGGCTCATATTACAGCCACTGCAGATATTCAGAGAATGAACCAGCGAATCAGCCTCTCCTCTCTATTACTTTTTTGAATAAAAATAAAAGACATCTTTAAAAAAAATGGCCACAGCTTGTCAGAAGATACTCACCTGACAAGGAGCAGAGTCAGGGCCACATGCAGGTTGCCAGGGTATGACTGGCTCCCTTCTCCAGGCCAGCTGCTTTCTCTCCTGTGTCCATCTGGGGCTGTATCTTAGCGATACAGGAGATGCATGGGTGAAGAACACCACGTGATACTCAAGGGGACCAAAGCACGTGAAAATATTTTGAAAATCATCAAGGTGAATACATGCAAGAAAATATTGCTCCTCAGTGTGGGAACTGTCTCCAGCATTCTCCTTTTTTTCATTTCCCATCTTCCCTTGAATCGAGCATGACATGAGGCAATGAGCTAGAGAGAGAGGCCTGCTCGTCTGAGAGGATGGTCAAGGAGGATGGCAGAGGCTTTCTGGGAAAGAGGTTAGGGATGGCGTATGCCTCACTGGTCCACTTCTGAAAACCCCAACAGCCAGGAAATCGGCAGTGAGAGAAATGTGGGGGCCTCTCAAGCAAACAGCTAGTCAAGATGGTTCCCTATAAGGCAATCTCTAGTCTTTCTTTTTCTCTTTCCTACCCAGCCAAAGAAGAAGTATTGGTGGAGGGAAAATAGGAACACTTCAGAAAGAATCCACGGGCCTCTCCAATGAAAGACTGGCCTATTTTGGGGTGTTGTGTGAAAGGAAGGTGCAGCTAAGCCTCGGCACCTGTGATTCGCACCCTCTCCCCCGAGACATCTCAGCCAGCCTGGAAGGGACACAGCACCCTCGCACCCACGGGGCCCTGCTCCAGAGAGGAGCCCAGTGTGCGACCTGGCTGCCACAGACCCACTTGTGAGGGGTTATCAACATGTGACCCCTAGTGTCCAACTTGGGTTATGCTCTCAAAGCGGGAGCTTGGGGACGCAGGGGGCTGGGAACAATGGTACTACGGGAGAGTTGGGCTGGATAGGGTCAGAGCACAGCCCGTCCAGTTCTCTCGTTTCACAACTGAATAGTGAAGGTCCGGAGGGAAGCGGGTCTCTCCTGGGGTTACAGACATGGGGGCTGTGCAGGGACAGAAGCCAAGACTTTGAAGTCCCTTTCCTGTACTCCTTCATATCCTCTTGAGAAGATTTTCCACAATAATGCAATTGGCTTTCGCTGTCATTTATTAGAGGAGCTACCTAGAAGGGAAAATGAGAATTAGCTGTTAATTTCACATACTTTGAACAATAAAGAGGGTATTGAAATCATCTACATGATCCTAAGCAACTGAATCTTTTTTCTAAAGATTTATTTATTTGAAAATCAGAGGAGAGGGAAAGACAATGAGAAAGAGAGAGAGAGAGAGAGAGAGAGAGAGAGAGAGAGAGAGAGAGGAGGTATCTTCTACCTGCTGGTTCACTCCCCAGGTTGGCCACAATGGCCAGGGCTGAGCTGAGCCAAAGCCAGGAGCTTCATCCAGTGCTCCCGCATGGGTGGCAGGGGTATAAATTACTTGGGGGCATGTCCCACTGCTTTCTACCAGGCCATTAACAAGAAGCTAGATTGGAAGTGGAAGAACTGGGACTCCAACCGGAAGCTAATATGAGCGGTAGCTTGGCTCACGGTGCCATCACACCAGCCCCAGAAACTGAATCTTAAGTTGTTCACGTGAAAACTTGAAACCCTTTCCACACTTCTCTTTTACACTCCACACATGCACATGACAGGCTGTGCAGTCTGTTCCCAGAGCACACAGAGTTCATCAAAGGAAAGGAACCACACCATGTGACTGGAACAGTCACAGTGGAAGTCAGGTGGCCCGGGATCCCCGGAGAGCCAGAATCACAGCCATTTGTGTCAGCAGCTGCTCTGGTCTGTCCATTTCCTGTCCTTGTGCCCACAAGCCTGCTGAGCGATGCCAGAGGACATCCCGTGCCCTCACAGGCTGGGTCCCTTGCAAATCCAGATGACTTCTCAGCTAGCATGCTCCTCTCTCTCTCAAATCCCTTCTAGCTGCCGTTCCACATTCCAGTTGTTGAGTTGCCATCCACTTCCTGATATCCTTCCCCACCTCCCAGGATATAGGATGTTCTTGTCCCTGGCCCACAGAAAAAGAAGTCCATTCATTCAACATAGCCTATTAAAACGTCACTTATCAGGCCCGGTGTGATGGCTCAGTGGTTAAATCCTTGCCTTGCACATGCCAGGATCCCATATAGGCACGGGTTGCGTCCTGGCAACACTATTTCCCATCCAGCTCCCTGGTTATGGCCTGGGAAAGTGCAGTTGAGGGTGGCCCAAAGCCTTGGGATCCTGCACTCACATGGGAGACCCAGAGGAAGTTCCTGATTCCTGGCTTCGGATCACTCAGCTCTGGCTGTTGTGGCCACTTGGAGAGTGAACTAGCAGATGGCAGATCTTTCTGTATCTCTTTCTCTCTGTACATCTGCCTTTCCAATTAAAAACAATAGTCTTAAAAAAAAAAAAAAAACCTTCACTTTCCTTTATTCAACCTGCTTTCAAAGGAGCAAATGGCCTGCTTCTTACCTATGTCACTCACTTGCCCCAAGAATCCTTCCTAACACATTGCTCTGTCAATAACAAATGTTCACTTCTTCAGCTCCTCTTAGTCCTCTGTTCCAACTTCTTTATTGCTTAGAAAAACTGCCAAATTTCCCTTAAAGTTAAGAAGAGAATCATTTAAACAATTTCGCTCAAGTTACACCCATCTCTGGCTTGCCTTTTCTCAGAACTTACTGCAAGTTAAGCCATTGCCTGCAGTGCTGGCATCCAATATGGGTACCAGTTCAAGTCCCAGCTGCTCCACTTCTGATTCAGCTTCCTGCTAGTGCACCTGGGAAAGCAGTGGAAGATGGTCCAAGACCCTGTGCCCATGCATCCAGAAGAAGATCCAGGCTCCTGGCTTTGGTCTGGCACAGACCCTGCTATTACAGCCATTCAGGGAGTACACCAGCACATGGAAGATCTCTCTCTATTTGTGTAAATCAGCCTTTCAAATAAATAAAATATGATTAAGTAACTCTTCAAAACTTACAAGTGCTCTGTCTACATTCACCTCCTTATTCATTTCTTGGAAGCTCAATTTCATTCCAGTACAGTTCCCGCCACCTTATTTTCTAGAAAATTGAAATAGTTGAAATTTAGTCCTTAGAACCAATATTTATTCTTGATTTGGGATCTTTTTTGACCTTGCCACAGGGTTTTGTGTACTCAGGAGATATTTACCAAACACCTACTTTGGCAAGGTCTTCAGGGGAGTCCTCTGGAAACTCAAGATGAGTGGTGCGCTGCCAAGAGCTTACAAACCAGTAAGAAGAGCCGATTCAAACGGGTGCAGTGACGGCTACTCTCTCTCAGTCCTAACAGTGTGATTACCGATGCACTGCCATTTCCCATAACAACTATGTGTGAGTGCTTGTGTATCTAACTACCCAAGTTCAAATGTATGTTCCTTGAGAGGGGACCCTGGCCATTGATCCACAGAATCTTGCCCCTGGCTTGGTAGCCTAGTGGCTAAAGTCCTCACCTAACATGTGCCAGGATCCCATATAGGCACCAGTTCGTGTGTCGGCTGCTCCAGTTCCCTTCCAGCTCCCTGCCTGTGGCTTCCTTTACTGAATACAGATGGCTTATGCGTGCAGCAATGATGGCTTCAGAGGCCAGGCTATGAAAGCCGTTATGGCTCTGTCTTGGTCCCTCTTAGATCACTCACTCTGGAATGATCCAAGTTTGGAGTGAATTCAATTTTAGAGGTGGGCTGTCCCCCAAAGATTCATATTCATTTTTATTGTGTCAATGTTGAGTGATGGGATCTTTATGAGGTGGAGATGAGTTTGTTAAGGAAATCCTTCTGAAGAGATTAAGGCAGTTCTCTGAGACCTCTGTGGTGGCTCCAGTGGAAAGGTTGTCATGCAAGAACAAAGCTGCCTCCCTCCTGCCTTGAACTCTCCATCTGGGGATGACAGAATCTCTCTCTCTCTCGCTCTCTCTCTCTCTCACTTGAACTCTCACCATGGTCATGGCCTCTGCTGCAAGGTGCTCACCAGAGCCAAGTAGATGCCATTGCCACACAACAACCTCCCAAACTGTGAGCTCAATACACTTCTTTATAAAGTGCCCCGGTCTCTGTCCCATGATATCCATGAAAGCATGCTGATCCAGGAAACTTTCTGCCTTGACACGCCAATACTCACACAGCACTGCCCTGACGCCTCCTCCCACACCCCAGTGCCCCACCTTGGAAATGGGTCCCCAGCCCCAGGAAGACTTTTCAATGCCTGAAGCCATCACTGGTATCTTGACTGAAGGCAGGAGGCCAAGTAAGGTAACCTTGTGAAAGCATAGAGGCTGCTTCCGGGCTAATTCGAGCACAGGGACTAAGAACGCAAGAGAGGAGAGCCAAGAGTGGTTGGAAAACGTGCTAGAAAGGAAGAACTATGATTGATAAAGACATCCTAGGAGGGGCCCATGAAGAAGGAGGGAGGCTGCCTGTTCACAGCCATGGCCTGAGCCATCTTGGAAGTGGTCCCTTCAGCCCCAGCCGGGTCTTGAGATGACTCAGCCCCACGGATGTCCTGACTGCAACCGAATCGTTCAGTTCTTTCTGAACTGCTCAGTCATAGGTACCATGAGATGTAGCAAGTGATCATGAGGCCTGGGGGTTGTTTGTATGTAACAAGAGATCCCTAGTGTAGTACTTACAAATACTTGCGGGAGATATAGATCACATGCCAAGGAGGAAATCTCAAGTGTGCTCAGTAACTAAGGTCAAGAATTCTTCAGAAATGTTTTCCTAGGGCCTTGACAGGGAGCCTTTAAAAAAAAGATTTATTGATTGATTGATTGATTTGAAAAGCAGAGTGAGACACAGAGAAAGGAAGAGAGAGAAATAGGGAAGAGAGAAAGCTTTCAGCCGCTGGTTCAGCTAGGGCACGGATAGAAGCCAGGAGCCAGGAGCTCCCTCCAGGTCCCCGATAGGGGTGGCTGGAGCTGCAGTGATCAGCCCGTTGTGTGCTGCCTCCCGGGCACATCAGCAGGAAAGTGCACCTGAAACTGAAGTGTCTGGAACTCAAACCAGACACTTTGACGTGGGATATGAGCATCCCAGGCGGCAGCTTGAATTGCTGTGCTACGACACTTAGAAACTGACTCTTCAAGCAATTCTAACAGTCTCTCCCTGTAGATCCATACTATGAGGAGAGATGCTGAGACTCACCTCGTTGCTGATCAGTGTAGAAAATGTATATTGCTGTCAGTTTTTTGGAAAATGCAGAAAATGTCCAAATTATGGGCATTGTGGCATGGAAAGCAGATTACCTGGTGCAGGAGATGATGCTCCATGGGGGTTACTGTTCATCAATCACTCATGCTCCCTTCTGCCCTCTCTTTTAGGCTGGAATTTACCTTTGCTGTCATCTCTTCCTCTTCCTGGATAAAAACAAAGAACCAAAGTGTTGACAGGTGGAAATGATATAGCCAGAAAATTGCATCTTATTTTATACATTTAGAATTCTTTTTCCTTTTTTTATTGCTTATAATGATAATATAGTTGATCAGGGTGAGAAGGATCAAGGTTTAGGGAAAATTGGGTGAACTTCTTGTTTCCAAATTTGCTGTTTCTTCTTCTTATTTCCGGAGGAAGAAGTGAGACAAATGTGGGAAGCCACACGTGACTTCCCAAACGTCCAGCACCCAGGGATGAGAACTACCACCTCATATCAACCCAGGTTCTCCATGTGTACATTTTCTGAGGATTCTGTCTGGGAGTTCTGGATAGTTCTGAAATGCTGTTGATTTCACCGATTCAAGGATGAAGCCAATGTCCGTTGGCTGACATAGCAATCCTCCAGTTTCCATTCACTGAGTGTTTTTACTATCGTTATTTGATTGGGGTAGTTGGAGCAGGAAGGGTTGAACTTCTCAATCCCAAAATGGCTAACGCAAACATGTTATCCCAGGGACGCAGCAGGGAAGATGCAATTCTGCTTCTCCGTAAGTCCACCAGAAATGGAGAAAAGGTGTCCCCAGGGCAGACAAGCATCGCCTGACTAACACATTGAAAAATCCTCCGAGAAATGTGCTTATATTGGCCTCGTACTCACAGGCCTGGCCCTGAGCTCTCCGCACAAGTTCCTGTCCTTGTGTGGTAACTCTGAATGGAAATCGGCACAGATGGATGAAACCCTGCTATTTGTTGTCATTGAACACGTCTACTGAACCCAACAGTATCACTGAGGAATTATCCTTTGAGCTGGAAAGTCCTAAAGGCAGGCTTGGTGACGTGGCATTTGGGTGCAGCGGGTTAAGGCCATCTTATACCTTGATACAGGAGGTATCCCGTATCAGAGGATGGTTCGAATCCCAGCCGCTCCATTTCTAATACAGCTCCCTTCTAATGTACTTGGGAAGGCAGCAGAAGATGGCCCACTTGGACTCCTGTCACTCAGCCTGTGGGAAACCTAAATCAAGTTCTGGCTTCAGTCTGGCCCAGTCCCCACCACTGCAGCCATTGGGGGAGTGAACCAACAGATGGGAGCTCCCTCTCTGACACTTTGTCTTTCAAGGAAATACAATCTTGAGAATAAATGAATAAAGTCTGTCTTGTCTTTAACTGAAAGCAACAAAAACTCTGCTAAAAATGGCTTTCCCATCCAGCAGCTCACCGTGCAAGGAAGAAGAGTCCGAACCCCAGCCCCTGGGGCTCCTCCTGGACATGGCTGCTGCTCTTCCTGATCGTGTTCCTAGCAGGAGGACTGGAGAGCCAAGGGAACCATGGCTGAGTGAGCCACAGAGTCACATCTACCCATTCTCAAGAGCTACCAGCAGCTGTGGCCTGCAGCTGTCCGTCACATCTCATAGGTCGAACTGGTCCTGGGACCTGTATTATACATCATGGAATCGAACAGGTTAATTTTCATTTTCTTCCCCCTTTGAGTAGAGAAAAGCTAGGAGAAAGAGGATGGGGCCAAGCCTACATGCCATCCTAGGATCCTGGGATTTGGCAAATCTGTTCTACTGTGAACAAGAGTCCTACCCCCAATATAACCCGCTCCTAAACGCTGGAATCCAGGGGGCAGGGAGAGGAGGATTTCCTGCCCTCCCGGGCCAGGCACAGCACAGCAACAACAGCGAGCTGTGCCTTTTAGAAAGCACACACCTTGGGAGTTGCCTCACTCGGGGCCAACTCTTCTCAGCAGCAAAGGTGATTATTTTTCTTAATTACTATTGCTTTGCATCTTGTTACATGAGCTGCCAGCGTCTTAATTTAGCTGCTGACTTCCCACAACCATTTTAGATTTATTTGGTACCTAATTTACTTAACATAACTTTGGCTGTGAACATTAATCAGAGGCCTAAAAAACTCTTAATAAGCTCAATATTTTCCAGAGAATGTAGCCCCAAGGAACACTTTATGAAAATGATGAGAAGGCACAAGGCCTATGGTTTTCGGAATCGATACGTTACTGGCTAATGAATTAGGAAGGTCCTGAACTTAACACTTCACCACCGGCTGCCAGCAAGCAGAGGCACAAACAAGCATTTGTACGTATGGTGGTTCATGGGAGAACATTTCCACTAACCCAGCAGCCAGGGGCAGGAGGATCTCTGTGGTCTTATAAACACCAATGAACAGAAATTCCATAACTTCAGGTATCTTGCTCTTGTCATTTCTTTGGCTATTTCTCTTGAAGATGTTTGATTTTTGACTCTACCTACCCCGACTTTTGACATCAGAGGAAATCAATGAGGTTGGTAAAAATAATCTTTTGGGTGTCTCTCCCCATTATAGATGGTCTGAGAGGTGAGTTTAGCAGGCAGGGTGCTATCCTTGAGTAAATTACTATCCTAGACTGAGAACACAAGTACAGGGGCACACGGGGATGGGTGTTTCATTTAATCCTGCAAACATCTGACCCAGCAGTTGTAGCACCTTCACTACTAAATACCTAGATCGTGTTCTACAGAAAGGCAAGAACACAGAAGACGGTGGTGAATAAATGACCTTTGGAGAGGTGGGAGTGAAAGGGAGGAAGGATGAACACAACACTTGATGCGAAACCAGCGCTGTGTCAGAAATGCTGGCATTCCACATCAGTGTGCCAACTCAAGTCCTGGCTGTTCTGCCTCCTCTTCTTATTCTTTTTTAAAGATTTATTGATTTGATTTGAAAGTCAAAATTACTGAAAGAGAGGGGAGACAGAGACAGAGTTATTCCATCTGCTGATCCACTGCCTAGAGCTGGCCAGTCCAACACTAGGAGCCAGGAGCTTCCTCCATGTTTCCCAGAGAGGTGCCAGGGTCCAAGGCCTTGAGCCATTGTCCACTGCCTTCCTAGGCCATTAACAGGAACAAACGCTGGCATCCATATGAAATGCCAATGCCACAGGCAGAGGATTAGCCCGTTACACCACCATACTACGCCTTCTGTCTGGGATACTCCACTTCCAATTCAGCTTGCTGCCAAAGCATCTGGGAACACAACAGATGATGGCCTAAGAACTTGTGACCTGCCCCCATGTGGGAGTCCCAGAAGGAGCTCTGGGCTCCTGGCTATGGCATGGATCCACCCCAGCTACTGCAGCCACTTAGGGAAGAATCTCTCTCCCTCTCTCTCCCTCTCTCTCCCTCTCTCTCTCCCTTTCTCCCTCTCCCTCTCTCTCTTCCTCTTCCCCCCATCTATCTATCTATCTATCTATCTCTCTCTCTCTCACACACACACACACACACACCTTACTCTGTTTTTAAGTGAAAAATACTTGGCTCAGGGTAGCCCATCAAAGATGCTTGCTGGAAAGCTGGGGTTCAATAGAGCAGGGAAAACATGTTCTCTTTGTTCACTTTAGGAGTGGACCCCAGGCTTCTGGGTGAGAATTCACAACGCACAGAGGATCCAGACAAATCTGAACAACCATACGGTATATGTGCTGCCAAAGCGAGCACATGAACAGCCACATGGGAGTCCAAAGGAAGGAGAGAGAGATTGAAACAGTGAGGGAGCTTGCCCAGGCTTTGTTAGAGAGCAGCTGGGCCTGTAGCCATCTTGGAGGGGCCCATCTGTGAGAGAGGCTGTGCTGAAGTTCTATAGGAGTGGTTTTTCTTTCTGGCTTTGGCTGTGTGATTTAGCGTCATGTTGTCTCTGATGTATATTCCTCTAGGATTTGTAGACAGCGGTCCTTTTTTTTTTTTTTTTTTTTTCATTTCAATTATTGAAAACATTTTCTTTCCTACTGAGAAGAAGGGTAGGATGAGTATGCTGTGCAATTGGTAGTTTTGTGAGGCCAACTGGTGGGTGTGTGTGACCTGGTAGAGGTGACCTTCTTTCCCCTTCATAGTTGTAACTAACTAGTGTCATCAAAGCAAATTTGTTTTATAACCTTCCTATCAGGCACTTACACATACATAATTTATATGCATGTACATATGAGTGGATTTTTATGAGCCTCCCAAAACCAACCTGGGGATAGACTTCACACTGATTTTATGGTCTTAGCCACACAATTAAGTAGTTAATCGTGCAATAATTCTTTGCACATGTTAGTTTCAGAAGCCCTTAAACATTCGAACAGCATGGATGCTTCTCCTTTTATGTCCTCCACAAGCACTCCACAATCCTCACCTTATAGCAGGTGGCCAAGAAATACTTCTAACTGGTTGATTCTGATGACAAAAAATACCAATCTTTGGTTATGCCAGTAGCTGGAGAGGTGAGGAGGTGGTGAAGAAATGCAAATACCTTGTCAAAGGGACAAAAAACACCTGTGACCTAACTCCAAGCCTTGACTACTCCACTTCTGATCCATCCCCATGCTGATAGCTTAGGAAAGCAGTGGGGGATGTCCCAAGCCTTGGGTCCCTGCATCCACATGGGAAACCCAAAAGAAGCTCCTGGCTCCTGGCTTCAGATCAGCCCAGCTCTGGCCATTGCAGCCATTTTGGGAGGAAACTAGTGAATGGAAAATATCTCTCTCTCTCTCTCTCTCTCTCTCTCTCACTTGGTGGAGGAGCAATGAGGCTATTTGACCAAAGCATCTCACTGAATTGCTGCAGATGGAGCAGAATCTATAGGTTGCAGTCTAATCTTCTAGTCTTCTGATAAACAGTGACGGGCTCTTGGGGACCACCACATGAATGAGGTCCTTGGGGACCACCACATGGCCCAAATGAAGGACACACCCCTCCCTCAGAGACCACCTTATCACCTCTATTCTGCTGAAGCATGTTTGGCTGACCCACAAAAGTAAGCCAGTAAGTGTACCTTCAGGTTGTGTGTGCTGAAGTTGGGCAGGAAGTGCTGTGAGCCCTGGGAAACATCCAGCGGGCTCTGGTTAATGCTTAGTTGACAATAACATGTCCCCCCTCCAGATTACCCAACACTGGGATTGTTATCTTGGTTACTAGTTTCTCTGTAAACAATTATACCTGTGTTCAAAATACGTTCTTTTAAACATCGAAACTCCCTGCTGGTATGTTTCACTGTTCCAACTTCCTCATCAGAAGATCCTGCTTTTCATGAAACTGCACATTATTGATGACTGATCGCTTACATCACCACTGGTGGTAAAATCTTGGAGTAATCAGACTTTGGGGTCTCTTGTCTTGAAGTGACAGAGTGCCCCTGATCTCCCCACACTGAAAACTTTGAGTTTGCTTCTTTATTTTATGCTTCGCTGGTCCTCTTTCAGATCAACCTGATACCTTGCTATGCTAGACACAGCAAAGGTTGATACCATTTGCTAGTGATTACTGGTGTTTGAGTGCTTGTGAAAATAATGAGGAAAGGTCAGACTCAACCTAAGGAGTTCCACTCTCACAGTCAAGGGTGAAGTAGTGTTTCCAGGGCATCCGCACAGGTGAGATCATGGATGTGGTCGAAACTTGACTATGTGTGCCAAGAGGGGTGGATATCTAGTCTAGGAAAGAGAGGAAGCAGGCACTATGACCCAATGGCTAAATCCTCACCTTGCATGCACAGGGATCCTATATGGGCACCAGTTTGTGTCCCAGCTGTTCCTGCTTCCCATTCAGCTACTTGCTTGTGGCCTGGGAAAGCAGTTGAGGATGACCCAAAGCCTTGGGACCCGGAACCCACATGGGAAACCTGGAAGAAGCTTCTGGCTCCTGGCTTCAGATCAGCTCCGCTCCAGCCATTGTGGCCATTTGGGGAGCGAACCAGTGGATGGATGCTCTTTCTCTCTGTCTCTCCTTCTCTCTGTAAATCTGAATTTCTAATACGAATAAAATAAATCTTAAAATAAATAAACAAATAAAATGAAATTCAGTGGAGGAGGACTTTCATACAAGCGTGTTGTAAAATCAGAGTCATTTTGGCTGACCCTATGCCTCTTCAACTTTGCAAGCAAGACCATTGCAGATGCTGGGCCTTCACAAACCCTTTACCATGGCAAATAATCTTCTCAGACTGGAGTCTGAGAACAAACAGCCTTTACCTAAAAGCAACCCACAAACATAAAAATACCCAATCGAACCCACTGTAGCACTGCATTGGCCATCTTCGCTGCAGAGCTGGAGGGAGGGAGGAGAGCGCTCTGTGGAGACCACTAGATTCACGGACAGATGATGAATGCAAAGACTGAATCTTCGAGGAATGGCTGCCTGGAGCCATGGAGAATCGATAGGACCACCACTAGATCCCCCAAGCACCTGCCATGTGTGTACATAGTACTTCCTTCTCTTTCAAAGGGGAATCCAGAAAGCTCCTACCCTACCCTCAGATTGCTGCAGAAAATGTGTTTCTTCTTAGAAGTGACTGTTCGATAACAATATAATCATGATAGCGGTTGTTTACATGCCTGACTTGATGAAATCCCTGTGAGAAAGTTTTGCTGTAACTCGTTTTACTGCGAGAAAATAGATTCGAGAATGATCCATGCTGCCAGTCGAGTAAGGGGTCAAAAGTCTCCTGGGACTCAGGAAAGAATACTGTTCGATTTCCTGTCTTTATTTGCAAGCTGGTTTACTTTAACTGGGAGGGGTGGAACACCCACGGGCCAAGAATTCATGAACCTAAGTAGCTATGAAGTGCCAGCTGTCAGAATAGCCCTGAGTTAATCCACAGGAGAAATGCGAAGGAAGTTATTGTCCACACAGACTTATGCTCTAGTCTGGACTGTAAATAAACCAAGATTGAGTAGAGATGCCTGTCAGAGAAAACGCTGATGGAGCTGAGGTCCCTTACAACCCTTCTGACACCCCTTTTGGGTGGTAGACTTGAGTATTAAGGGCAATTACGGATGTGTATTTGAGGGACACCCCCCCCCCGCCCAACACACACATCTTGACTACTTCTCCAAAAAGAAGATGGGTCCCAGGGCACAGGGCACAAGACCAACTCTCAGGGCTTCAGCTGTTGGGCCTGCTGGCAGGCAGCTTTGTTGGCCCTTTGGAGTCACAGATGACCTCTTCATCAGACTCTGGATTGGGGCACCCCTCCACTCAGGGGGGGCTTCCTGTGTGCTTCCCACCAGACCTGCTTCTCTCCATCCAGGATCTTTCTTCTGATGCACAGATCTTGGTGTCTTCTTCAGGCTTAGTGTCCTTCCAGCATCCTTCAACCATAGAGACAGGCTGTTGTGCAAAGCCAGTAATTTCTCAATCCACGGACCTCTGTATACCAAAGACCCAAGGGCAGACTGACCTGCAAAACAACCATGACGACCCTGGGCTTTTGTCTCATGGTGAGCACTTTCATGCTCATTTGCAATATCAATAGCAATGCTGGGCACGGAGAGCAGGAGAGCAAGTTGTCCCACTCACTGAGCAACCAGCTCAGATCTGTGTCAAGTCTTGGTTCCATAAAGGGTGTGGTCAGCCAAGAACCAGAGAAGGAAGGGCTAAGAGCAATCGAAGGGCAGTGGGGTGGGTGACTTTCCTAGACCAACCACCCCCGCCTAATGTGCCACATGTGGCTGGCTCCCTGTGATCAAAGAAAAAGCCCCCAAGGAGGCTTCCAAAATGTTCCCTGCAGTGGAAGAACTCCCCGGAGCACCCAGAGTGCACAGAGACAGATTTGCTGACCGTGGGCAAGCAGATCAGGATGAGCTGACAGCTGTTGACAAGTGTTGTCACATGTACCTGATCCCCAGGATTAGGACTTGCCAGGGTGCTGGCACCCGAACAGTTAACTCTGAACCTGACAGATGTAGACACAAGTACAGCAAGTCCCAGAATGGTGTGGAGGAATGTTATTGCCTGAGATTCTTCCAGCTTGGTCCCTGCTGGTACACCTGCTTGCCTGGGACAGCCCAAGCTGCTGAGGGCCTATGCTGTACATTGTTGTCTTCCATAAACAACTGTCCAGGGGGTGGCTGCCTATTTAGACCCAGTGGACATGGGTCTCTGCACAGCTGCAAGGACCCTCCCTTACAGCTGTGGGCTTTGGCAGGTGCCCCATGCAGCAGTCAGCAACACCGGATGTATTCAGTCCCGATCTGGAAAAAAAAAAAAAGGAAAAACTAAAATGAGTGTTACCATGTGCCTTCCAGGGGCCAGCGTTTGTGTCTGATCCAGTTCCCTGCTTACGTGCCTGACAAGCTGAAGATGACTCACAGGGATGGCCTGGATGGGACTCTGTGCTGCTGGCTTCCACCTGATCCAGCCCCACACCTTCTTTTAACACGGAGTGCCAGTCACAACCTCAAGAGGAAAACACCCCATGGGCTCAACATTAAGAAACACTGGACTGGAGAATTCGCTACTAAGAATCTGTTAAGCTCCCCCAGGCGAGCATAATTATAAAGCTTCCGGTGGTGTCTTGAACTAATAAAAGAGTGATAAACCACTTATTATAGTTCCATCCGCTAGTGTGCCTAAACCAGCTTGCACTGGCTCCTGTGGGTCAGGTGAAATCTCCAGGAATTTTATGAGCTGGTTGTGAAACACACAGCCACGGTTAAATGTTAGATACTATGAACTTGAAAACCTCTTGTTACCGACAGAGATGCTGATTCTTCCGGACACATCACTACATCCTTTTCTCACTGTGACTTGTCTGTGTTCACTCGGTGATTGGCAGCCACTGGGCAGGGAAGAGGGGATGCGAGGCTGGGTAAGTTGTGCTGCCGTGTTTCTTGGCCCGAGCAGCTTTTGATCCATCATGATGGCAGCACTCCTATCAAAGCAGTCAGCAAAAGCTGAAACTCAAGGCTGCTTGTATCATTTTGCTGGCCACCTGGGAAAATGTTAATGGTGAAATCTCCAGCCTTTTCACAGTAAATAGTGCATGCGTAATGCCCCCCAAAATTATTCCAGTGTCTAAATTCAGCAAATAGATTGTTCCCCTCAGTGACAAATGAGTGAAGCTCTTACACACAGCACCAAAGCCAAAAGAGTTTTCAGTGCAACGATTATGAGAAACTATTTAATAGAACAATGCAATGGATTGCATACCAGAGCAATGACAATGAATTTACGGGGAGAAGAGTTAGAGGGCTGGAAAACAACTCCATTTGTTAAATCAGGATTCAAGCAGCTGCCTTTTGGCTACAGATACAAGGATCCAGCAAAGTCGATGAAAGCATCCCATGAGAATCAATTGGCTGTATAGAATTTATAATAAACCCTACCACACGCTTCACCTTATTTTGTAAGTTGTATACTATACATTCTCTCTTTCGTTTGTTTGTTTGAGAGATAGACACAGATAAAAATCTTTATTTAATCCATTCATTTATTCCCCAAATGCCTACACCCTCAGGGGTTGAATCAGACCAAAACCTGAAGGCCAGGAACTCCATCTGGGTCTCCCAGGTGGGTGACAGGGACCCAAAACTTAAGCCATTACCCTCCCATAGGGCATGTTAGCAGGAAGCAGGAATTGGAAGTAGCGCCCAAATTCCAGGCACTCTGTTATGGGACACGGGTGTCCTAAGCAATGTGTCACTGCATATTCCTTGTGCCACTGACGTTTTTAACACACACACACATTTCACACTTTACTCTTCCCTGAAGAGCTCCTTGCAAGTCTGCCCAGCACCCCACAGATGGCATGCATTCATTGCAAGGTGATTCTGTCTAACAGAATTGATGGTTTAAAGGCATCAACATTCACAGTCAGCTTTTTGTTGTAACAGAATACTAACCTAGGTCGAGAGCTTAAAGTTTGGGATGTTCAAGTCCGAGATCCAGCAACACCATTGGTTTGGCTTATGCAAGAGTGGCAGAAGGCAGTGGGAGAGGGGTGTATAGAGTGGACCACCTGGTCTGCCAGAGAGCAGAAAGAGGCACCGGGGCCAAACACAGCCTCTCCTAATGACTCTTTAATGGGAGCTACCTTCTGAGGCACGGCCCTGTGACCTTAGCACCTCCCGGAGACCACACACCCCACACCTGCCCTTGAATGAAGTCTCCACCCTCTTGGTGCCATTATCTCATGACCTTGGAATTTGAACATCTGCACATGTTAGGAGATCAAATCAAGTTCAAATCAGAGCATCGCTGGATTGAGATGTCTGGATCTTTTGGAAAAACATTAGCTCTAATCTGAAAGATCACTGCTCAAGGGTTTTTGTCAGTTCAATTCACCACATTTTTTTATTTACTGTATGCTAGAAAAGCTTTATTAAAAGAGTATTTGAAGAAATCTTAAGATATTTAAGTCTAACCTCATTTTTTTAAAAAAAATAAAAATCATAAAACACAAGATGCATCATTCTGATCATTTTTAAAAGATGCACTTTGGGGGTTCACAGTGTGGCACCGTGGTTTTGACAGAGGGCAGGCATGTAGCTAGACAGATCTGCTGAGCTGGAAGTGAGAAGTCACCTAGTAATTACAGCTCCTGCTTGTCAGTCAATCAAAATGGCTCCTTTCCTGGGATGCATCTGCTTTGTCCGTGGGGGACACCACAAATATGTGGATGCTGAAAGCCATGTGGTACTTGTGGAGGTGCCAGAGAATCCCCAAGCAGCTTCACACTTAGAAAGACCACACCGCATCTCATGTAAGAGGCCAAAAAATGGACAGAGAGCATTCTCTATCTATCTGTCTATCTATCTATCTATCTATCTATCTATCTATCTATCTATCTATCTCTGCAAAATACAGCTGAAAAACTGAAGGCGCTGGGTACGAGCCCTTTGCCCTCCCCACCCCCACAGCTTCTCTCTTCTGCTATTCTTCTGAGCCACTGGCCACACATAATGGGTATTTCTTTGTGTGCACAACCCGTGCTCACATGCATGCGAGCTTTCTTACCTTCTGAATGCTGTGGTATCACTCTGTATGCCTTACATGTTTCTGCACTTAGAATGCTTCTCTAGGTATGAGACAAGAGCCTGGAGTAGAAATGAACACATCCCTTGCCCACAGCAGGTTTACACTGCTGCTTTTGACACTGGCATCCCATATCAGAGCCCTGGCTCGGATCCAGCTGTTCTGCTTCCAATCCAGCTTCCTGCTAACGTGTATGAGAAGCTGGCAGAGGATTCAAGTACCTGAGCTCATGCCATCCGAGTGTAAGACCGGGCTGGAGCTCTACAATCCTGGCTTCAGCCCAGCACACAGCTGGTTATCACTGGCACTGGGGAGTGAACCAGAGGATAGAAGACCTATCTCTTTTTGTCCTCTCTCTCCCTCCCTGTCACTCTGCCTTTCAAGTAATCATTCTTAAAATAAATAAATAAATAAATAAGGAGCACAATTCAGCCATTTTTAGTATATGCATGATATTGTTCAGACATCACTACTGTGTTTCTGTAACATTTGTATCTCACTAAGGGGAAATCTGGACCACAAAGCCATCACTCCTCCTTCCCCCATCCTCCTACTGCTGTTAGACATTAATCCATGGATTTGCCTGCTCTAGATGTTTCAGATGAGTGGAATCCCACAATGTCTGGCTTTCAGTGTCTGATCACCTGTACTTGATTTGCAGGATTTCCAAGGCTCACCATGCTGTAGCATGTACACCACGTTGTAGCAGGTATCCGTGTGTCATTCCTTTTCCTGGAGGACTAGCATGGGAATGTACCATGTGTGTTCATTCCCCAGATGATGGTCTCCGGGTTATCTCCACTCTTTTGACTTTCACGATTCATGTCCCACAAATGCTGTCTCCAAGTGTGTATGGAATAGTTTTTCATTCTAAGGTGCTGAAGTGCTGGGCTCTATGAAAATTCTAAGTTCCACTTTTTGGGAGCCAATAAAACTGTTTTCTACAGTAGCTGCCCTGTATTGCATTCCCGATAGGAACCTAGGAGGAAAGTGAAAGTTTGACCCTGGAATGCCAAGTGACTATAGAACTACTACAAAAATCAGTCTCCTGACTCACGCTTGCATTCCCCTTTTATCATTTCCCAGCCCCCTCGAAAGCCTGTGAAGTATGCTCCTCCTTCTACTGCATAACCTGGGACAGTAGAACAGTCGTTGCAAAAAAGTTGTTCAACATTGACGGAAGCTAAAAGGACAGCTGTGCAGATCTCTGAGCTAAGCCCAAAATGCAAGTAATCCGACGCCACCACTCACCTCTCTCAGCTCCCTCTCCTGTTGACCCAGCTTCTCAGCTCTCTGTTCCACGGAGGAAGCCCTTCCTGTCCCACGCTGCCCTTAGCCTCTGCACCCAGAACAGTGGGAGCCAGGTGGAAGCCTGGCCCGCACATAATTACCTTAGAGGTGAGACTAGACTCTGTGCCCTTCCTTCCAATCCTCTTTCTCCTTCAGCTCTTGTCATTCTTTGCCCAGACTTCTCTGACAACAGCAGCCCTTGTTTGCCTGTCTTCATTTTGCTCCACCCACATCCTGATGTCCCTGGCCCAAACCGAAGATGGACTTGTATCAACCACCCACTGTCAATAACACGGGTGATTTCTCAGAGCTTGAACTCCTTCAGGAATCACCCAATGCCCTTGCCAGCTCACCACCAATGACACTTCTGGTCTATACGTGCTCACTCCCCCACTCACCCCATGCTTAACCAACAACGAATCACCCCAAAGACCCAGCACCTCCCTGTTCCCAAGACCTTTCTAAATTACAGTTTAGACACTGCCCTACAAAAGCCAGGATGCTGCCTCAGGACACCGGAGTGGGAAACCAGGGAGGGATTGGTTTGCACTTCCTCAGCGATTTCATAGGGAGGCAGTGGATGGGAGGGGTGCCAAGGGCAGAGGCGAGCAGTCTCCCACCACCTTTCAGAGGAGGACACCATGTGCTGAGAGCATGGACTAAGTAGGTGCAGGCTCCTTCAGGAAGCAAGTCCCATGTGCTGATGGTCCTAAAGGAGCGAGCACCCCACCTGGACCCCTCCTGCTGCAGGCCAGCTCGGTAGCCTAGAACCCACTCTCCGGTCCTTCCTCTTCAGGCCTCATTCCAGATATCTTGGTTTCCCTGGAGTGCATGCCCCCTTACTCTCCCCCAGAGCTTCTCCAGACATTACTGGAATAAGACTTCAGTTAAAAAAATCTGGGGGTGGGAGGGTTTGAGGTTGGGGGTAGGGTGGGGAGTCAAGCTCCTATGGCAGAGGGGAACTGTGCTCCAACAAGCTGCCTGGTGCACACTGCACTCCCAGCTCGGAAAGCAGAGGGCTCAGAACAGGGTCAGCCAAACTCATTCATTGGACAAGGCCTGGGTCTGTGGCGGAACGCTCCCCGTGGCCTCTTCCTGGCCCTGCCAAAGGCGCTGGGTCCCCAGGCCAGGGAATAAGAGCGACGGTGGAAACTGCCCCTCCCGCAGCCCCTTATCTGAACTGGCACTGCACAGCATTGTGGACTCAGAATGGCCAGTCCATGCCCTTCCGATGGACACGGAGCTTTGGAGCCAAGAGCCAATCATCCCTCAATACATAAATGAATGCCCATGGTGGGCTGAGGCCCTTGAATAATTGATAAACAGAGCCACTCAGTGTTTGCTGGAGCTCTGGCCAGCGCTGCTTATTATGGGTGATGATTCACTCTGTTCTATGAAACAAATTGTTCCAAGATCTAACTCCATCCACTTCCCTTGCAGTTTTTTTTTTTTTTTAAATAAAAGGCATGCACCTGTGGAATTCACATGCCTGTAATTGTGTCCAGAATAGAAATGAGAGAATTAATTTGTGTCCCACAGTCGTAATAGAGCAACCTCAGAGGCCACTGCCAAGGACTTAGTGCTGGGAATGGCTGGGACTTTCATTCAGAGGAGGAAAGCTACAGTGATCCGAATCTGTGCCGGCTGCAAAGATTGCAAGAGCAGGATGAATTGAAATGAGAACATCTTCCCCATAGAGCTTGTTATTTGTTAGGTTTGGCAGAGGGGCCGTTGGTATTCAAATCGCGTGCCTCTGTTTCAGACAGTGCATCTGGGAGCTAATTTAGTGTGTCCAGTTCCTGTTAGCCATGTGTCTCTGAGTGCCCAGGGTTGCCTTGTGAATTGGGTCCAGAGGAACAGCTTCATTTGGCTCTCAAGGCCCTGGGTTTAACAAGCACATGTCAGGCTGCAACGGCCTGCCTGGATCCCTTCTGTTGCTACCAGGTTTGGAAATGTCTCCATCTCGTCTTTCCAATTGAATTTGTCTATCTGGTCTGTCAAATCAAGAAAAAAGACGAGAGTCTCCAGGACCCATGTCTGAGATGGTTTTCATACCTGCAGGTTCAGCATTGGTGGGCCCTCAGGGAGAGTAAGCATAGGTGGGGGTCACGACCTGAAACATGGACATTTCTTCATTATCTTCCGAGGACAGAGACAGATCCTATAGGGAAAGCCAACTCTGCTGAGGCCAGAGCAGAGGCCCTGGAAACTGTCAGCCATGACTTCCAGTTAGTCCCCAGAGCACCATCTGAAATTGATTGGGATGTACTCAAACCACGGCTGTCAGCAACAGGGCTTTGGACTGGGCCCTGGGTTCCCCCAACCCATCTCCTCCTTGCCAACACAGCCCAAAATCAGTAACTTTTGAAGGACCCTCAGCGATCCAGGCTACCAAACTCAAGACTGTTAGTAAAGCAAGCAGCTGGTCTACCCACGCCCTATCACCCCTGCCTTCACCTTTAGGGAACCTGTCCACTTCCTTGGGACCCAAGGAGTCCATGGCCTTTTGAGGTAGAAGAGAAGAGATAGAAATGAGGACCTTAACTGGGCTACTTTCCTGGGATATTTGCAATCCTGGCTCCCATTGGGGCTGGAAATGTTGGGGGAGGTAGGGAGCCTTCATCTCCTTCCTTCCCCCGGCTCCTCCAGCCCCTTGTTGGATGCCAGCCTGGCTGGCAGGGGCTCCCTTGTGCCCTCCATGATGGAGACAGGAGGAGCAACACCTAAGCAGCACTCCTGTGTCTTCCGGCTGATCCTCACACAGGTGAGGATTCCTTCATTCCTGGCTCCATTGTTGCTTTCAAGTCAAGCAGGGAAATGTCCAGTAAGGCCCAGCAATGCTGTGGACAGAGGAGGCTGTGCCAGGCAAACGATACTGAGCCCTGTTCCTCCACAGTCTGTCATCGCTGGAGCAGTAGCCAACATGGCAGCCACTGCTGAAGACCCAGAGGGCACTTGACAAAAATGTAGAAAAGCAGATTTTAGGGCCCGGTGTGGTAGTTTAGTGGCTAAAGTTCTCACCTCACACGCACCGGAATCCCATATGGGTGCCAGTTCATGTCCTACCGGAAGAAGCTCCTGGTTCTTGGCTTCAGATCAGCTAAGCTCCTGCTGCTGTGCCACTTGGGGAGTGAACCGGTGGACAGAATACCTTTCTCTTTGTAGCTCTTTCTTTCTGTGTATCTGCCTTTCCAATAAAATAAAACAAATCTTTCAAAAGAAAACAAGAAAAAGAAAAGTGAGTTGTAGCTGCCAGTGTGGGAGAACATGCGATTAACGCATCAGCACCCACTCGGTATTGGAATCCCACCTGCACTAGCGTTCACACACAGCCTGGGCTCGAATGCTCTGCAGTCACAGTGACTAGGTGAGGTGCAGACATCAAGGCAAGGTAAAGCATGCCTGCCAAGACCAGTCAGCAGAGGAAACAGAAAGAATGCAAGTGTGAACTCGGAGGAGGATGGAGGGAGACTGGCAGGACACTTCCTAGATGCTGTGTAGCTCCAGGAAGTTTCAGGGGGTCCGCAGAACCCTAACTCAGCCGGCAAGGTCCTGTGTTTCCCTCAGAGGGGGACTCCTGGCCATGTGTGTCACCGGAAGGGAGCAGCTGTGGGTGGCGGGGAGTCTCAGCATGAATGCGGAAGTGACCTTTGTCCCTCCGTGCCCGGAGTCTGAGCTGCTCGCTGTCAGCCCACCCTCTCAGGGCGACGGGGGAGAGGAAGAGAGAGCAACAGGAACCGCAAGGGCAACTGACGTGCGTGGGGCGGGCACCGATGGCATTGCAAACGTTGGCCACACACACACACACTAAGTGCTGTCACACACAAGGTGTACAAACTGAGACGATGTATTTAAAAGGTGAGACGCACACCCACGCACGTACAACGCACACCCACACGAACAGTTGCTGCACATTGAGAAATAACCATCAGGAGTGTGTGGTGGACCAGAAGCCAGCCTCAAAGGAGAGATGAAGGAAAGGAGACGGCAGAGCACCTCCAACCAGGCTTGACAGCGTGTTGATTGACAAGTAGGAGGTTATAATGATTTCCAACTGAGCAGACCTAGCTAGCTGCCTGCCTATCCTCTAACACAAGCAGACTCCAGCAGAGAGCCTCAGCTCAACTGGGAGTCCCGGGGGCCTCTTCTTGGCTGTCACAGGATTTGATCCTCACCCTCTGGTTCCCAGGGAAGAGTCTACAGCACGACCAAGGAAGGAGCTGGTGCACCCAAATCACAATGCTTTTGGGCATGAGCGTGTCTGGTGCATACTATGCGTCCTGTGGCCTGGAATTCTGGGTCTACACCCAGGGGTTATGCAATATACAAATAAACATACACATGGCTTTTAAAAAAAAAAAAAAAAAGTAAGCTACTGGGGTGGAGAATAGCTTCTCAAGATTGTCTTTATGTTTTTAAATATTTATTTATTTGAAATAATTGCAACAGAGACAACTAAATAGACCCACCAGTGTGGGCTGGGTGAGGCTGAAGCCAGGAGCCAGAGGCTTCTTCGAGGTCTCCCCCATGGATGCAGGGACCCAAGGGCCTGTATGCATGTCATTGGTCACCTTCCCAGACAGATGAGCTGGAAGCTGGATTGAAAGTGGAGCAGCCACAACTGAGCCTCTGATTTGGAATGCTGGTATTGCAAGTGGCGGCTACACCTGCTTCGCCATAACTCCAGCCCCTAGACTATGATTTCTTCCCACCCAATTCTCATTTGGTAAAGTGTGATGTCTGAAATTTAGAAATATTTAAAATCATAGAGTCTTCCTCTCACCAGTTATGAGCAACCCCAAAAAGAGGGTTGTTAAAGGAAAGAAAACATGTTCAACGCACAGGTTCAATTCCAGTAATGGCCCAGAAATTGCCCTAAGTTCACAGACCATTGATTTCTAGGAAAACACAGTAACTCTAAAATATTGTCTCCTACACCAACATGGGTGAATTTAAAAATATATTGTTGAATAAACAAAGCCATGAACAAAAGGAAATCTGCTCAATGGTTTCACTTCTATGAAGTTCAAAACAAATTAAAGGCAATGAAAGTCAGAACTGTGTTTGGGGACAGAATGAGTTTCTTATAAACTGGAAAGGATCAGAAACAAGTCATGTGGATGCTTGGCAATGTTCTAGGATATCTTAAAAAAAAAAAACCTGTTTATTTGAAAGGTAGAGTTACATAGACAAAAGGAGATTGAGAGAGAGATGGAGTTTCCATTTGTTACTTCACTCTCCAAATGGCCACCATGGCTGGAGTATTTAGGCCAAGCTGAGGTCAGGAGCCTGGAACTCCTTCCGGGTCTCCCACCTGGGTGGCAAGGAGCCAAGCACTTGGGCCCTCATTTGCTGCCTTTCCAGGCTCATCAGCAGAAGCAGAACAGCTAGAACTCAAACCAGCACTCAAACTCTCTCTCTCTGTGTGTCTCTCTCTCACTCTCTCATCTGCTGGTTCACTCCCCAAGTAGCTGCAACAGGCAGGAGCTAAGAGCTCTTTCCTAGGTCTCTCTCGCATGCGTGGCAGGAACCCACGCACTTGGACCATCTTGCACCACCTTCCCAAGTTTAACAGCAGGGAGCTCCTCAGAAGCTGAGCTGTCAGGACTTGAACCATGCTTCCATAAGTGGCACTTGTGCCGTAACGGGCAGCTTGACCCACACCAGGCCACAGCACTGGCCCCGATAGAAAGCAAATGACTTTAATTCAGTAAGTTAGCCTGCCTGAGCACCAAAAGAAACTCATCTTTCAATTCATTTCCACAGACTTTTTGAAACATTTGCGCATATTTCAGCACGTGTGTGTGTGTGTGTGTGTGTGTGTGTGTGTGTAGGAGCAGTACTGTGACACAGTGAGTTAAGCAGCCACCTGTCATGCTAGCATCTCACATGACCGGTGGTTCATGTCCTGGATGCTCCACTTATGGATCCCTGCCACTCCTACGGGAGACCAAGATGGGGTTCCTGGCTCCTGGCCGAGTCTGGCCCAGTCCTGATTGTAGTGCCCATCTGGGTAGTGAAGCAGTGTATCAAAGATCTCTCTCTCTTTCTCTTTCTCTCTCCCTCCCTCCCTCCCTCCCTCCCTCCCTCCCAAAGCACTGCCTTCCAACATAACAGAACATATTTTTAAATCTTAAAAATAAAGCTAGGATGACACACAGTGTCGCCCACCTTGGCCCTTGGTTAACCAAGGCTGTGTCCATCTTTCCCTCCTGTTTTTCAAAGCTTGGCAAGAAGTGTGTCACGGCTTAACTCAGACTTTTCCAGTCATCTTGACAGTGCTCTTGAATTCCATGGGATCATTTGAACCGGCTGTTTTCGTATACCAAACTTGATCAGAGAGCGGTTCTCTCTTACAGCTCACGCTCTATCCTTGTGTTTCCACAGAACACACGCCCTGCAGTGGGGTTGTTACATCCAAAGATCAGTGCGTGTTTTACGTTAGCGGCTGAGACTGTACTACCCACATAAATGACACGCCAGTCATATGGTGATCATTCCGATCCCTTTGACAACAGAAGAGCTTTCAATCTTTTTCATTTTTGCTAGAAAATGATACCACGGTGTTTTCATTTGCTTCTCTTTTATTATTATGAAGGAGGCCGAACATCTTTTCATATGCATATTGCACCCACGGAGTTTAAAACATCATTTGACTCCCCCTCAAGTCTCCAAGCACACCTGTATTCATAGTATGAAACTCAAACCAGTTTTGGGAAAAAAAAAAAAAAATGAAGAAGATATGCCTGTCATTAAAAGAACGCTTCTTGGCTTGCTTTCCTGCCTTCTAATTTCTATTTGTTTCTGATCACAGATCCATGCCTTGTTTTCGCCCAAAGTGAACTCTTTTAACCCCAGTTTTCTGTTTTCTGAATGTAAATCACTTGGAAAATCCTCTGGGCTTTGGATCTGCGGCTGGGCTGTGGGCAAGGCTGCGTCCTGGGCGCCATGTGGCCTGCCCACCAGCAGGGGGCCCCTCCAGCTCTCAAAGGCCCCCTGGCTTGAGCTCCATTTCCCCTGAACAAGCTTCTTTTGCCCAGAGAGGCTCCGGCGGCTTCTGCTTCAGTGGGCTAATTTGCTGGATTAAAGTCATTTGGCTTCCACCGTGGCAATTAGTATGCAAATTACCGGTATAGTACCTGCCGAGTCATAAATTACATTGACAAACTTAATATTCAGAGATTCAACATTCTAGCGTGGATAATTTTTCTATTTTTCAGTAGGAGTGGAGCAGGACGATTCATTGCCTTATTGAGCTGTTACACATTAAATCAACAGTTGAAAAATGAAGCATGTTTCAAGGCATTTGGTGCTGCATTTATTACTTTCAGCAAGCAGTAAAGTAAGACAACAACTATGCTGGCGAGTCCACTGTAGACTACAGCAGCTCTTAAGTAACTTAAAAAGGACACAACAGAGGTCAGGCTCTACTGTAATACGGCCTATTGGGTCCGCTCTGTGGTTCAAAGGAATGGTGCTCACAGATGACAAAGGATTGTCCAATAGCAGCCAGTCTCTGTGAATCGTCACCAAGGTGTTTGGCTGTGGCAAAGCACTTGAACACCGGTCCTTAACTCACCTACCCCCTGTTCTCAGTTTTGATTAGCATATGCTACCAAATCTGCCACTTAACAAAGGAGTGGAGCAAACCCAAGTGGAGATGAACAGAGTCAGATCTAATCCCACCCAGTCTTTCCTTCTCTGATTCATCTGACAAAAAAATCGCATTTGCTTTTCAGTGCCAGGTCAGTGAGATGCATCCTGTGTCCAGGACAGCTGAAGGACAGTTGTGTCAAAGTCCCTTAGCTTAGCTCCTGCCAGGGGAACAAGGGTCTTAAGGCCAAGATAGAGCTGGCCTGCGCCTGGCTTTCCCTGTCCCTAAACAGCCTCCTTTGCAGAGACAACGTTGCCTTTTTGAAGCAGAAGGAGACTCCTCAGTCAAGTTGGGGATACAGTACAAGATGTGCCACTTCCCAGATGTCACGTGGTCCGGGGACAGAGGCTGCTTGCTGCAAACCTGAGAGAAGCAAGGACTGAGAGAGGCAGGAGTGGAAACAGATGTGTATTCCACAGAACTGGTCGCTTCTCTCAGAACTGGCCACACATACCATGCACATGGAGGCTCGCTCCACACCAGTGTGGCTGGACATCAGTCATCCAGCAAGGACAGACAGAGGCCCTGTAGCTGCTGCTACGTCACCAACCCAAATTTGTCACTGAAGTATCAGCAGACAATCGCATGCTCAATTCAAAAATGCAATTTTAAAAAGACTCGTAGTTAGTGTGAACTTTAATGTATGAATACCAAACTGTTGCTCATCAAAGAACAGGCTTCCTTCTGGAAAGTAATTTTTTCATTGAAAAAGCAAATCACATGCAAATGTATTTAGTGTGTGTGCAACATGATGTTTTGAGATATATATGCATTGTGGGATGACTTGGTAGGGCTAAGCAGTATGCGCATGACTTTGGAGATTTACTTGCTCATCGGGAGAGAATACCCTACCCTCTCTGTGACTTTCTTTCCTGAAGAGATTTATTTTTATTCACTTGAAGAACAGGATGATGGGGGCCAGACAGAGCTCTTCCACCAATGATCTTCCATTCATTGATTCAATCCCAACTGGTTACGACAGCCAGGACTAGGTCAGGCGGAAACCAGGGGCCAGGAGCTCCATCTGGGTCTGCCACATTCGTGACAGGGGTGCAAGCACGTGGGCCAGCTTCCATTGCTTTCCCATGCACCTTAGCAGGAAGCTGGATGGGAAGCGGAGCAGCCAGGACCCACACCAGTGCTCTGGGATGCAGGCATCGCAAACAGCAACTCAAGCTACTGCACCAGAACGAAGGACCACGTCAGTGATGTTGTAAGTTTGCTCGCCATGCTGCACAACGGAGCTCTGGAAGCTTCTCCTAGCTAATGGAAAGTCTGTATGCTTGGACCACCATCTCTCCCAGCCCTGGGAACCAGCCTTGAACATCTGCTTCTGTGGGCCCACCTCTTTTTGGATTTCCCTCATATGTCAGAGTGTGGGCTTTTCTCTCTCTCTGTGCCTGGCTCGTTCCATGCAAAGCAATGTGCTCCAGGTTCATCCATGCTTCTTCTTTGCCATGGCTGGATGGGATTTGGTTGTGTGTTTGAGACATGATCTGCCGGCCGGTATCCGCTGAAGGGTATCACCATGGTGATAACATCGCCATCAGCATGGGAGTGTGATGTTTCCGTCACACCCACCTCACTTCCTTTGGAAAACTATCCAGTAGTAGAATTATTGTGTCATACGCTTGCTCTATTTTTAATTTTTTAAAGAGTCTTGTCGATGTATTTATTGAGAAGGCAGAGTGACAAAGAGTGGCAGAGAGTCTTCGTTTCACTGGCTCACTATACTAACAGCTGCAACAGCAGGAGTCGGAACAAGGAACAGGAACTCCATTCTAGACCCCCCAAAAGGGTGACAGGGACCCCCAAGACCTTTACCATTTTCTGCTGCTTCAGCAGGGAGCTGGATCACAGATCGGATGCGGGATAGCAGCACACTGGCATACGCAGTGGCAGTTTGGCCCACTGTGCCACACCATCCCCTATTTTGATTTGTAAAATCATCTCCATTTTGCTTTTCATAATGGCCAATTAATTTACATTCCCATTAACAGCACACAAGGGTTCCATGTCCTTAGCTCTTTGTTAACAGCCAGCCTGACAAGCATGAGGTGACAGCCCAAGGTGGTTTCTCTGGTGTTCAGGGGTGTTGAGCATGTTTTCATATGACTTCTAGCATCTTACATGTTTTCTTTTGAGAAATGTCTATTCAGCGCCTTTGCCCACTTTAAAATCTAATTATTGGTTTTTCCCGCTTATAGAGTTGAGTCCCTAATACCCATGGAAAATGAAATGTTTTCTAAAAAAGGGTCTATTTCAATACAAAAAAATCTTTTTGAAATCTACAAATACTCAAATTTGGAACAATAACGCCTTATCAGAGGTATAATTTGTATGCTTCTTTTTCTCTACCGATGGTTTCTTCGGCTGTGCAGAAACTGTTTGGTCCGATGCAAATCCAGTGTCTGGAATTTTCCTATTTTCTTCCAGTTTCAGTAGTGAGTCCTCTTTACTCATACTCTGTAAAAACAGTATTTCAGGAGCTGCAAGTCTGTTTTTATGTCATGGAAACCTTGTGCCAGGAACCAAGGATGCAGGTGGGGCTTCAACGCACTCTGGAAGGATTAAGACACAAAATGAAAAGAACTACTACTAATGATTAAACACCAAGTGACAAGCTACCTAATAAAATTGCCGAAAGACTTGGATGGACATATCACAAAGCCTATAAAATCACTAACAAGCATGTGGATTAGATAATAAAAGGATATACACTACCAGATTTTAAAATTCATCCTACAAGAACAATAATTAGCAAAGAATGCCCCCTTCATGGGCTCCGCTGTGAAGTCTTTGAGTGGTGCTTGCCACATCAGCAGGATTCTCTACTGCCAGCTGTCCCAGGCGGTTAGTACTCTCGGACCCCGAGTGCACGCAGCCCTCCATGTCCATGGCTTCCGCATCCACAGATTCTATCAAATGTGGATGGAAAGTATTTAAAGAGTCCACGCTGGTTGTAGACAGTCCTTTTCTTGTCATTATTTCCTAAACAATTGAGTGGAACCATCATTTCCAGACTTACATTTACATTTCAAGGACTCTGCAGATGATTTAAAGCGTAGGGGAGGATTGTAAAGCTTGCATGCAAATGTTATGTCATTTTATAACGGTGTAAGTATCCTCAGATTTTCTTATCTACAGTAGGTCTTCAGGCCAATCCTCAGTAGCAACTAAGGGACAATTATACTCCCATCAAAGATGGTACTACAGCATCAATAGTGACCCAGCACCAACTGCGCCATCTAAGAGAATCGTTGTCTAAAATCACCAATGGCCTTCTTAAAAAAAAAGGTTATTTTTTAAAGATTTATTTGAAATGAAGGATAACAGAGATGACAGAGGAAGAATAGACGTGGGGTTGTGGAGAATGGTTCACTCCTCAATGGCTACAACAAGCCAGGGCTGCACAAGACCCAAGCCAGGAGCCAGGTACACTAACCGGGTCTCCCACGTGGATGCTGATGGCCGACACTTGGACCATCTGCTGCTGCTTTCCCAGGAATGTTAATGGAGAGCTTGACTGGAAGAGGAGTAGCTGGGACTCAAACCGGCACGCTGATGGGAGGAGCCAGCGTGCTAGCAGCCTTGTTCCATCGTTACTCACTGTATCACAATGCTGGCCCTGTATGTCTCTACTTAAGAGGCAGAGAAAGAGAGAAAGTTCCAGTTCTGTGCTTCATTCTCTTGGTGCTCACAACAGCCAAGCCAACAGCCAGGGACTCAGCCTGGGTATCTCATCCGGTTGGCAGGGATCCGATTATTTGAACTATCATCGCTGCCTCCCAAGATTGGAGTAGCCGGAAGCTGGAGTCAGGAGCCCCAATGGGGAATCGAACCCAGGCACTGCAAGAAGGGATACAGGCACCTTAGCGAGCATCTTCATCTCCAAGGTAAACGCCTGCTCCACCATGACCTCCTAATTATGAGTTGCATTGGACACTGTTCTCTATTGCACAAGTCATTTCCACAGCCTTGGGTTAGATGGACTGATCTGCATTGTTAGCCTAAAAGCACCCTCCCTCCCCACAGCATACATGCAAACCCAGTCTCACAGTGCCTCCAGAGTGATGTCCACAAAACACATATAGGATTTTGTCTCTCATCTACCTTACTGGTGATGCTGTCGCTTCACAATGTAGTATCATGCACCTGGTGCAGCCTGAGAGGTTCCCTCAGTTACACTGGTTAACACGGCTGGGATTTACCAGTGCTCAGTGCAGGCCAGGCCCCAGGGGAACCACGGTGTTTCTTCTGCCATCAAGTACCTCATCAGGATTTATGGAAGCGAACCTTCAGATTTCAAGACAGATTTCTCAAGAATAGCATAATCATTGCCTGGACATTTATTAGAAACCAAATAAAAAGGCATGCATTTACGTATTTTTCTTTGAAAGGTAGAATTACAGGGAAAGAACGAGAGATGGGAAGAGAAAGACCTTCCATGCACTCATCTACTCCCGCACACGCCCACAGTGGCCAGCACAGAGCCAGGCTGAAGCCAGGAGCCAAGAACTTCATCTGTGTTTCCCATATGGGTGCAGAGATCCAAGCCCTTGGGCCATCATTTGTTACTTTCCAAGGAAAATCAGCAAGGAGCTGGATTGGAAATAGAGCAGCCAGGACTTGAAACGGTTTGCAAATGGGATGCTGGTAACTACAGGTAGAGGCTTAGCCTACTGTGCCACAACATTGCCTCCACCCCACCCCCGTTTTTTTGAACATTTGAAGAAAAGACAGGAATTGCTGGGTTCCTTAGCGTCAGACCACAGCGGGAGCCCTATGCCTCACTCCCCGTGTCTCACCTTTAAAGCAGACCTCAGAAAGCCAAACCCCAACCAGCCAGCAAAGCCTGAGATAACGAGAGTGCTTCAAAGCACGGCCTACCAAGAACTGTACTTGTTTATCCTCAGAGAATACTTCAGGGCATCACAACAGTAGTCGCCAATAATTTTAGGACAGTCACATGGGAGAGGAATCAGTATTCAAATACGGAGCCACACCGACATTAAAAAAAAAAAAAAAAACACCTTTCTACATGGGCAATGCAAGGGATTTGGAGGAGGCACTAATTGACTATGATAATTCAAATAATTCGACAAGAGCCTTCCCTCCACCTGGAGAGAGTCAGCCCGGAGTCGTTTCTCGCTCACTGAGCTTGCTGGAGGCCTGGACAAGCTCTTCCTAACGGTTTCGATTAGCCTCGCCCATAGGTTCGTACGCTCCCATCCCGTTTCAGAAAAGTGGAGGAAAGAAAGGCACTTGCGTCACGTCCCCTGGTCTGAGAGGAGACTAGAACTCACCACAGCATGTTTCTCCCTCTTTACACTGCTGCTGGCTGAGCGCCATGGGCTAGGTATGCCACACCGCCTGCCCCAGTGACCTCTTTAAAGTTGCGTAAATGTGGACGACGGCATTTGACAATGCTCTTCCCTGCCACTGCGCCTCTGTTTCAGTCGCATCTACATGAATTACTCCCAATATTAAAAACCCAGCTCCTCAGGAGAGTTGTGTAAGAGCGCTAGGGGGAAGGAGCGTGCAGCCAGCCACCAGGAGACCCAGAGCAACGCGGGAGACTTCAGCTGCCACGCGCTCCTTCTGCCGGGACTCTGTTTTAGCGTCGGCCATATTTCATACGGAAGCCGAATGGAGACATCGGTATTCTGCTCGCGGTGTGTGAGGCTCGGATGGAGGAGCCTCGCCGACCCCTCTCACCGGATCCCTGAATCTAAATGAAACAAAGGAATGCCGCTCACGACGTAAATATGACAGACAGCCACACATCCTAATCAAAGCCAGAAAGCTGTCATTGCAGCTCTGCCCATTCCTACACAGCATCACCTTGCTGCAGAAGCCCTGCCCTAAAATGAGAAGCAAGGCGACATGACATGGTCCGCTTGAGAGCACGGTTTTGTCTTAGCGGCATCATTTCCCAAGCCGTGGATGAAGCTGACTGGATCAGTTTATGTCGGCGTTTGTTTGGGAATAAAAAATTAATTTCAGGCAGGAATCAAGCAGTTAGCACAATGACTGTCCCGTGACCTTTATTATTTCTTGAGTGAATGTTCGATTTTATAATCCCTAGGAACTTGTGGAGGCAAACAGCAGAATATTGCCTCTGAGGATCTAAAGCATTGTTGCAAAAAGTCTGCAGGGTCCCCCCCCTCCAGCCCCAACTCTTCCGCAAGGCATTGTTTGACAAAAAACTTCAAAGGACCCAACAGTGATTTTCAATTATGTTTATTATTAGCTCCATCATCAGTGCGCAGAGTAAAAAGAGCAAAGGCAGTGACTTGGATCACGTGGGGAACCGCATCAGGTTGCAAAGTTACATTTGGTGCATGGGTAACAGATTTGGTGAAGATTTTTAATCCCAGATCTTTGTGTTGCATTTTCGGTCCCAAGGTTCAGGCAATTCTGTTGTCTTCATCCAAAGTTAAAAAGTAAACCAGAATATTTAAGGTTTGCTTTAAGACTTTTATTTATTTGAAAGGCCAACTTACATGAAAAGAGAGAGGGAGAGAAATGGATCTTCTTTCCACCGGCTTACTCTTCAAATGCCTGCAATAGCCAGGGCTGGGCCAGACCTGAGCCAGGAGCCAGGAGCCAGGAGCCAGGAGCCAGGAGCCAGGAGCCAGGAGCCAGGGCTGGGCCAGACCTGAGCCAGGAGCCAGGAGCCAAGAGCCAAGAGCCAGGGCTGGACCAGACCTGAGCCAGGAGGCAGGAGCCAGGGCTGGGCCAGACCTGAGCCAAGAGCCAGGAGCCAGGAGCCAGGGCTGGGCCAGACCTGAGCCAGGAGCCAAGAGCCAGGAGGCAGGAGCCAGGAGCCAGGAATCAGATACCCCAGGTGAAAAGCAGGAACCAGGCACATTATCAGGAAGCTGGATCCAAAGACAGAGCAGCCAACACCCAGGCCAGGCTCTCCAACATGGGGAGTGAGCATCCATAAGTGTTGACTGAACCCTCTTTGCCATCTTCACCTTTAGGTTTTCTTCTTTGGGTGTTTCATGGCTCATTGTATTGCCAATCTATTTATTTTGGATTTTTCTTTAAGATTCATTTTAACATGCTATTAGATCATTCCTAAAGTTAGCTTAGTCCTGAATTTCAACAGGAAAAAAGTTCTAACAAGTGTAGGTCAATGCTCCCACTATGAATTGAGATTCTAAAGGAGATAGGGTTGGTGAGTCGGGATAACACGTTCTTTTTTCAGGGTGTCAGACGGTGATCTCTGTGAATCCACTCCCAGTTTAACTGCAGACAGCTGTCTTCACCTGCACCCCACTCAGGAGCATCACTACTGCACAAGGAGGGGCTGGCAATGAACTTGGGGAAGGCAACATTGCTTCTCTCCACAGCTGTCTCTGTCACATACTTGGGAATTCACAGAAACAGTAATGACTTTGTTCATGATTGAATCTTTGCTTTTTTTTTTTTTTTTTTTAAATCCAAATCCCAGTCTTGTTTTGTCAGGGTTCCCAACCAGAGATACATAAAAGAAGGGAGAAGCATGGGGCTTGCGATCGGAGTGCGCTGGGCAGGTCTGATGCTGGAGCCACACCCAGCAGAGAGCAGGCGGGCCGTGAGTATCATGTTTCTCAGCAGTTTCCATGCAGAAAGGGAGCCTTGCACGGCCAGGATCTTACCAGGGCTGTTTCGATCCACAGTGCTTGATCAGCAAAACGCTGATTTTTTTGCCCCACTGCCCCTGGCCCAGCCAACCCTCTCAAGACCTGACCACGTGGCCACAGGCTGTTTGCAGTGTGTCTGTAGCATGATTGGTAGCCATGGGTTTCAAGTGAGTTGGACATATTGAAAATATAAACAAGACTTCAGCTTTCATCTGCTCCACAGCACAGGTACGGAGACAGCACCAAGGTCAAGAGCCCTTCCCTCAAGGTGACTGTCGGGACCCTAGTTTCCCAGGCAATGGAAACATACTGCAGGAGGCTGGTGGGACACCGAGTGCTCCCCGGCTTCTTTATACTGTGCAAATGAGACCTTAGCTCTTCAACTCATTTAATTCAGACTGTGGTACCGAATGTGCACTAACTTCTAAAAGGAGAATATTTGGAACATTCTTCGTTATAAGGATGCTAGTGACCAGGCCTTAGTCAGCAGAACACAGGTTAACATTTGTTTCCTCCTAGGAAAATTACCAGACATTCTGAAGCATGCTGATAGACAGTTCATAGCCCTTTTTTAAGGTCTTGGGCTACCTTTTCCAGGTGCACTTCTTTTGTCTATAGTGTCATTATGGAGAGTGGTTTCATTTCCTACACATACCTGTAAGTTACAAGACCGTAACACTGGAGTTCAAAGGAAGATGCCGAAACTCAAATTAGCCAGAAGCCAGTGATCTTTCCTGTCACAAATC